>NC_134689.1:197197177-197515748 GCF_050947455.1 Rhinoderma darwinii | reverse complement strand
AACCTATACCATAAAGATAATTTTGTTCATATATTGCTTATTTCTTGTCTCTAATGGTGACAATCAGTAAGGTGAAGGGTTGATTACCCAGGTACAAACAGTTTATTAATATAAATATCAGTATTTTGGATTTGTTACTGCATCAATATAAGTAGGTCCGTTACACGTTTGCGATCTTTTGGATTTCCCATATGCATGAAAACGTAATTGGTTTAATCCTATAGATCCTGGGGACTGGAATCCTTTGACCACGGAAGTGTGGCCAGGGATCTAGTATACCCGCGTGTGGACCTTTAGGTGCTCTTTATACGTCAACATATATGAATTGTTAGATATGTCTTCATGTATCGCTATATCAACACTGATTATCCCTATGAGCATATTTCAGATTAAGTTATGATCTTTCTCTCGTTTGGGACTACACATTATACCATCAACAATTGTGCTACAATCCTTACCCCTTTAATGAGACAGAGTTCAGTGATTGGTTGTTGCCTGACAACGGTGGACGCTGTGCGAGCAAGGTGCGGAGAACACATTGTCGTCATTACGCTCTTGAAGCATCCTGTTGCATAGCGACGTAAGACTTCCGGTCTCCCAACCGGATGTCGGTAACACATATACACACACATATTTTGAATACTACGTATTGTGGAATGATCTCCAGGATACACACAACCTAAGAGTGATTTGTATTAAGAAGGTTCTGAAGCTCTGATTGGTGAGTGGAACTATCATGATTAGTTCTGACACAACTATTGTATATATGATTATGTTTTAATCATGTAATTTTGCTTATTTGTTATGCTGTATTGTTATTTAGTATATATGTATATGCACTTGCACTTTATGTATCAATTTTTTGACTGTATTTGATACCGTATAAACACATAGATACAATGTATTTTTTGCACTATGCACTTTATTTGTATTTTAATGAGATCAATTATGTAAATGCTTTCTTGCTCTATATAAACTGTTATCACTCAGTGTGTCACCATGCTTGATAAAGGTCCTATTGTTGGACAGGAACGTCGCTGTTTGTTGGCTTAATAAACCACAATTTTTTTCACATTTGGAGTGCTGCAAAATTTCAACTTTTGTATACTGCTTTGTCCTTGGATCGGGACGACTTGCTTGGCACCTATACATTTATTTCCAGTGAGTGCTGCTGCTTTCTGCTGTTGTATATATATATATATATATATATATATATGCACACACATTTTTTTATATAGCCATATTCAGAAATTGTTTACCAGTCTAGTTCATGATATAGACTTGTGTACATGTTTGCAATATAAGACACTGACTTGTAACTGCTGTGCATATTTATTGCACAAAGTTAATTTTCCTAGGAGAATAGAAGATGGGTTGGATAATATTATAGGCT
Source organism: Rhinoderma darwinii (assembly GCF_050947455.1). Classification (NCBI taxonomy): domain Eukaryota; kingdom Metazoa; phylum Chordata; class Amphibia; order Anura; family Rhinodermatidae; genus Rhinoderma; species Rhinoderma darwinii. The sequence goes on along the minus strand of NC_134689.1, from coordinate 197,514,355 downwards.
ATAAATTTATCTGTAGTTTTAATCATCAGGTTTTACCATAGGCTTTTAATACAAATTATTAAGATAACATCTTGCAATAAATGTATGTCAATACAATAGAATGTAGCTCTTTGAAATGAAAATAAAACAGCTAAAAGGGATATAGTTACTTCATTTTCATTGTCCTGCCAGTTTAATTTCCTGTATTCCAATGCTGTCCATTTTTCTACACGTGCCTAATATCTGTCAAATATATGGGTGTAAATTTTACATTACTCAAACACTGTATCAGTAGAATACTGGTGAAGGTCTAGAACACACTAAATGCTAGTAAAAAAAAAAACAGATACTATACATAATATGTTTTTCATTGCTTATATTGTAAAGTATAAGAACATACATTATACAGTATGGCAATAAGTATATGGACCAACCTCCTATTTATTGAATTTAGGTGTATCAGCCACACACATGTGCCAGGGGAAAGCGGGATCGATTTCAACATGCCCGCACCTCTGTACCTGCGGGAGCTAAGCCGTTCCCAGATACTACATTTTTGCCTCTCCGCATTGAAATAAACACGCACAGTCAGCTGAGAGTGAAGTTTTATGGTGCAGTTGGAGGAATATTATATGGCCAAAAGTATGTGGACACCTCTACAAATTATTGCGTTCAGATATTTTTGCCACACCCATTGCAAACAGGTGCATAATCTGCTAGATCTCCCCCAGTCAACTATGAGGGTATGTTCACACGCAGCGACCAAAAACGTCTGAAAATACGGAGCTGTTTTCAGGCGAAAACAGCTCCTGATTTTCAGACGTTTTTGTAGCAACTCGTGTTTTTCGCGGCATATTTTAAGGCCATTATTGGAGCTGTTTTTCAATGTAGTCAATGAAAAACGGCTCCAAAAACGTCCCAAGAAGTGACATGCACTTCTTTTTCGCAGGCGTCTTTTTACGCGCCGTATTTTGACAGAACAGAACACTGTAAAACCCATTGCAAGCAATGGGCAGATGTTTGTAGCGTATTAGGGGCGTTTTTTTCAGGCGTAATTCGAGGCGTAAAACGCCCGAATTACGTCTGAAAACACTGCATGTGAACATACCCTAACTGCTATTATCACAGAGCAGAGATGCCAAGTGATGAATGGCGAGGCACATAAAATCGCTTATCTTCTATTACATCTATTGCATCAGCATCAGCACAAGAACTGTGCATTGAAAGCTTCATAAAATGGAATTCCATGGGTAAGCAGCTGCACACGAGCGTAAGATCACCATGCGCAATGTCAAGCATTGGCTAGAGTGGTGTAAAGCAGTCTGATGGAAAAATCTTGGTTTAAGTGAATGCCAGGAGATTGATACCTACTGAAGTGTATTATACAGCCTTCTGTAAAATTTGTTGGGGAAGGGATAATGGCCTGGGGTGGATTTTCAGGGTTTGATCTAGGCCTTTATTTCCAGTTAAGGATAATGTTAGTGCTACAGTATATAAAAATAATTTAGACAATTACATGCTTTCAACTTTGTGGCAACAATTTGGGAAAGGCCCTTTTCTCTTCCAGCATGTTGTGCCCCTGTGCAGTGTTAGGGTATGTTCACACGAGGGCGTCCGTAACGGCTGAAATTACGGGGATGTTTCAGCCTGAAAACATCCCCGTAATTTCAGCCGTAACGGCATGTGCAGGCGCTTGAACGCCGCGTCAATTGGAGTCAATGAATAACGGCTCCAATTACGGCCAAAGAAGTGACAGGTCACTTCTTTGACGCGGGCGTCTATTTACGCGCCGTCATTTGACAGCGGCGCGTAAATTATGCCGCGTGTGAACAGACAAACGTCTGCCCATTGCTTTCAATGGGCAGATGTTTGCCAGCGCTATTGAGGCGCTATTTTCGGACGTAATTCGGGGTAAAAACGCCCGAATTACGTCCGTAAATAGGCCGTGTGAACATACCCTTAGGGTATGTTCACACGCTTAACAAAAAGCGTCTGAAAAATACGGAGCTGATTTCAGAGAAAACAGCCTCTGATTTTCAGGCGTTTTTGAAGCTGAGAATGAAATTTGGAGCTTCTTTTGAGGCTTCCTTTCAGATGTATTTTGAGGCGTTTTTCGAGGTGTTTTTCATAGTGTTCAATTGAAAATCAGCTCCAAAAAACGTCTCAAGAAGTGACATGCTACTTCTTTTTACAGAGCGTCTTTTTACGCTCCGTTTTTTGACAGCGAATCGTAAAATGACAGCTCGTCTGCACAGAACATCATAAGACCCATTGCAAGCAAAGGGCAGATGTTTGCCGACGTATTGGAGCCGTCTTTTCAGGCGTAATTCGAGGCGTAAAACGCCTCCATTACGTCTGAAATTAGGTCGTGTGAACCCAGCCTTAGGCTATGTTCACACTGAGTTTTTGCATGCGGAATTTCTGCCTCAAAATTCAGTTTGGAAGTTTGAGGCAGATTTTCTGATTTTCGCTGCATTTTTCGCTCGCGGCCATTGAGCACCGCGGGCATAAAACGCAGCGAAATACGCTTTCTCTGCCTCCCATTGAAGTCAATGGGAGGTCAGAGGTGTAAACGCCCGAAGATAGGGCATGTCCCTTCTTTTTCCCGCGAGACGTTTTTACCGCTCGCGGGAAAAAGATGCCTTTGCCTCCCAGTGAAATCAATGTGAGGCATTTTCGGGCCGTTTTTGACGAGTTTTGCGGCGCGGTTTCTGCGTAAAATAACGGGTCAAAGAACTCTGTGTGAACATAGCCTTAGATTCCACCTCTCATTTTTCAGAAGCCTTTTTAAAAATAAAAGCAGCAACCTGATTGGTTTCCATGGGCTACTACCCCACTTTTCCTTTGTACTTGTTGTGATATACAGATGTAGCTACATTTATCTTGACTCTGATGACTTTTTTTAGTGTGATATCACACAACAAAAGCCATTAACCCCTTAATTACACAGGCAATTTTGGCCTTGAGGACAGAACAATTTTTTTATATTTCCCTCTTTGCATCCCGACGCTCATAACTTTTTTATTTTTTATACGACGTAGTTGTCTGAGACTTTATTTTTTGCGGGTCGAGTTGTACTTTATGTAGGTACCATTTTTTGGTACAAATACATTATCGTTTAATTTATATAAATTTTTATTTTGCCGAAAATGCAGAAAAAAAGCAGTTCCGCTGCAGTTTTAATATATATATATTTTTTTTTACACCATACACCAATCATCATAAATAATGTTATACATTTGTTGTACAGGTTGTTATGGTTGTGGCGATACCAAATATGTCTATATTATTTCATGTTTTGGGACTTATATTTGAAAAAGTTTATTTTATATAAAAAAATGTGTGTTTCTGTGTATTTGTTTTACTTTTTATTTATTTATTTATTTATCATAAAAAAAATTCTACATTCAATGAACTTTTTTTTTTTAATCTCATAAAGGGATTTTTCATTTTGATTTTGATTTTTTAACTGTAATGTACTGGCATATATCTATATGCCGGTACATTAGCCTGTGTACGGATTGCACACAGGCAGTTGTTAGGGCATACCTCAGTATGCCCTAACAACAGGAAATATGTTTAGACAGCCCTGGGGTCCTTCAATGGACCCTGGGCTGTCTAGCCATACAAGTTATGGGCTTTGATCGCATCACAGTTATTTTCTGTGACGCGATCAAAGTGCAGCCTCCCCTCCTTGAACGCCGCAATCAGCTTTTATCACGGTATTCAAGGGGTTAATGGCAGAGCGAGGATGTCTCTCTTCTCTCCGCTGTTAGAGCGGGGCCGTGGCTGTGTATTACAGCCATTTCCCCAATCTCGATCGCGCGCACAGACGGCTGTCACACAGGACGAGAATGCACGTCCTAATGCGCGAAGTACCCGCCGCTCAGGATGAGCATTGTCGTCCTGTGTCGGCAACAGGTAAAAAAGCCATTGAAAAAGGTCACGTTAAAGTTTTTTGCCACTGTGTATTTAATGTGCTAAAAGTCAAGATAAAGATGGCTACATCTGTATCTCTCCCATTGTTTGACAAGTTTAGTCCTGCACAGAGCCCTAACAACAAACCCATCAAACACCTTTGGGATAATATTAAACACCGATTGGTCCAACATCAGTGTCTGACCCCACAAATACTCTTTTGGCAGAATGGGCACAGATTCCTACACACACATTTAAAAATCTAGGGGAATCAATTCCCAGAAGAGTGAAATCTGTTAAAGTTTATCAAAAGGAAGGTCCAACAAGGACATATAGGTCTTATAGTTAGGTGTCCATGTACTGCCACATGGTGTACATGAAAAAGGTTTGTTTTTATATTGTCAGAATATGTCATGTATAAATGACTACCACTGAAATGTAAAGCCGGCATGTGTATGATTCCTGAATAATCCACACAGATACAGTACATTCATGGTCACTAGGTAAAACAATTTATTGCACTTCCATAAAACAAACCATGTCAATCTGTACACATTGCTGTAAAATATCTGGTTAAACACCTTGTGGGGTTTTATACTGTTTCAGCATTCATACAATATCATGCTCTTTAGCCACAAGGAAGAATAACAAGATGTAACATATGCACTTCTGCTAGGGTTGACACTGATCTGCAAATAAAAGAGCTGACTCAAGTTATACATAGTGCATTATATAAATGATCACAGTGCCTAAATAAGAAATTCTCTTTTACAGAATGATGTAGAGAGCTAACTAAAAGGACCTGATGAAAGCGAGCGTAATCACAAAGAAAGAGATAACGGAGCAATGTATGCAGGTATTATAACGTCACCACCTCTCCCTCTTTTAAAGCCAAAAAATACATTATTTATAAGGCAGTTTTTCCTTTCCTTACGAACAGCACATAGTTTATTCTTCACAAAGAAAATAACTTCTGTATATACTCGTAGATTATTATGTGCATAATGTGTATTGGGGATTGCAGTATAAGCAATTCTTCATACATTGTTACAAAGTGTCGCTCTAAAGTAGAGCTTTTCTTTAAAAGAAAGTCCTTTTTTCTCGGAGATTTGCAGCATGACAATTAGAATTCTGTCAGATGCCCCAAAGCAAGAGACAAATTGCCACTTTGTTAATAACAGTATATGCTGGGAGTTTTGCAGTCTCCAGTCTTTTGTTCAGAGCATCTGAAACAATGTTAAATTGGCAAGCAGCATAACTAAATAAAAATTAATTTCCTTTAAATAAATTATATTTCTGTTGAGAGCTGCAATAAGGGATGTAATATAAATTTCAAGACGTTGATTTCATTCTAGGTCGGGAGAAATAGATTTATGGTACTGCTAATATCTAACAGATAGTATATGCCCGGTCCCCCATATAGTGGATGAGCTGTAGACTACAGGTTCATCTTCTAGCAGCAACATAGGTGTCGAAGGACAGGCCAGAGCAAATGACATGGGAGTCTAATGGGCAGGAACAAAGTTAAACAAAAGTTGAGGGCAAGGTAACAGACACTGGGGCATAATCTGGTAACATTCCAAAGTCAGGAACACAATGAACAAGCAGAACCAGGAAAACAAATACCCAGACCAGCATTCAATATGGAAAAGTGGACATTGGACTGGGGCAGGACAATGAACCTAAAAAGGAATGGATACTTTATAGGATTCCGAATTCAATTATAGGACACATTTAGGCAAGATACAAAGTACCTAGACTTGCTGAATGCATAGTAAAGTAATACATTATGTCTCTGAGATACAATATTAAAATAGCTCATTAAAAGTCCCTTATAAAGTCCAAACAAGTAATTACATAATTATACTAGGTGCAAACATAGTCACTTGGAGAGCTCAACAGAAGGAGGGAATTAATTATTGAAGGATCTTTTGTGTTATGTTTAGCGTACTTGAAGGACACTCATTCTCTTTGCTGCCATTACTAGAGGTGCCTTTAGGGACCAAAATTGGGAAGACAAACAATTCCTCTAGGTTAATCTCGTAGGTGGCTAGATAAAAATACTGTGAACAAAGAGTTATTGAAAAAAAGACACTTTTTGGTATCCGATTAAAAAGTAAAACCCTTTTTTTTTTATTGCATCCACATTAAAGTTAACTTCTTTAAAAGCATGTCAAACGTAGGTACTTACGAAATGCCTGACTGGTTTTGTCTTTCCGGATTCATCAAGGGTCAAAATTCTGAATCAAAAGTAAAGAATAAAGAAGCATACTCATTAAAAAAGCAAACTATAAAATCATCTACAAATAAAACAGTCCACATCTAACTATATTGAGACCTAGATGTCATTGCATCTAATAAAAATATATCCTCTGTTTCCCTTTGTGACAATGATTTTACTATGTCTCCGCCTTTCCATTCTTTGTCCAACCTATAAATACCTGTTAAATGAACTACAAAATTAGTTTTTTATATCAAACCCTATAAAGACACCTTTAGGCGTCATTGAATCTAACAAAAAGAGATATTTAGTTTCCCTTTGTGACGATGATTTTACTTTTTTCCCATCTCTCTATTCTTTCTCCAAGAATTTTGAAATTTTGAGGATTTTTTTTATGTTAAGTACAGAAATAAGAACATATACAATGAGACTCCCTTGTGTATACTTTTAATATGTTCATTGACACAAGTTTTTAATTTTCTCCATGTTCTCCCCACATATTGTAAGCAACACTCAAACTCCAGTAAATATACTACATTAATAGAGTTACAATCTATTCCATTTTTTTTATCTTCAGTTTCTTCATCTTATTTTTATATGAGTAAAAATCAATCTGTTTGTTAGGTTTTATGGGGGAATTTCGCCTAAAATGACCATTAGCCGGCAACTCACAGTAAAATGACCATCAGCCTGCAACTCTCACTAAAATGACCATCAGTCCGCCACTCACAGTAAAATGACCATCAGCCTGGCACTCACAGCAAAATGACCATCAGCCCGCCACTAACAGTATAATAACCATCAGCCCCCACTCACAGTAAAATAACCATCAGCCCGCCACTCTCACTAAAATGACCATCAGCCGGCCACTCACAGATGCCCCCTGTAGATAGTGCCACACAGCCCCTTGTAGGTAGTGCCACGCAGCCCCTTGTAGGTAGTGCCACAAAGTCACCTTGTAGGTAGTGCCACACAGTCTTCTTGTAGGTAGAGCTACACAGCCCCCTTGTAGGTAGTGCCACACAGCCCCCTCTAGGAAGTGCCACACAGCCCCCTTGTAGGTAGTGCCACGCAGCCCCTTGTAGGTAGTGCCACAAAGTCACCTTGTAGGTAGTGCCACACAGTCTTCTTGTAGGTAGAGCTACACAGCCCCCTTGTAGGTAGTGCCACACAGCCCCCTCTAGGAAGTGCCACACAGCCCCCTTGTAGGTAGTGCCACACAGCCCCCTTGTAGGCAGTGCCACACAGCCACCTTATAGATAGTGCCACTCAGCCCCCTTGTAGGTAGTGCCACACAGCCCCCTTGTAGGTTGTGCCACACAGCCCCCTTTTATGTAGCCCCACACAGCCCTCTTGTAGATAATGTCCCCCCCCCGTTCTTGTAGTTAGCGCCACTGTAGCTCCCTGAAGGAGCGGAATCCCCCTGAAGTCCCCCATCAAGCGCTCCATCCAAGAGTGGAATTCTCGGCCACACAGGTATTCCGCACCTTCAGAGATCTACAGTGGTGCTACTAGATAGCAGAACAGGGAGATTCCTCCCTGCTCTGCTATAGTGTTCAATAGCATTTGCGTCCTACGGACGCAGCTAAAGTTGAATGGGACGTCGCTACCACTGTAGCAGCCACAGCGGCTGCTAGCAGCGACACCGGCCATTTGGGGCACATCCTGACAGGTGGCACATACGCCCTCATACCTGGCGTCGCCGCTAGCAAGCAGCCGCTATGGCTGCTACAGCGGTAGCGACGCCACTGAGAGAAGAAGTGCCTGGGCGGAAAGGCAGCTGCTGAGTCGCCAGGCCCGGCAGCTTCTGAAACACAAGCAGGGGAAGGGAGCCAGCACAGTGCTCCCTTCCACCTGCTGGAGTGATGCGCCCTGTGCTGTGTGGTGGCCATTCTTTTAAGGGCCGTCACACGGCCATTTTCCGAACAATACGGTTCTATGGCTGTATTAACATGGCCATATTTTTTACAGCCCGTGAATACTGGCCGTCAAGTAGTTGGACATGTACTATTTTTGACTGTTCTCACTGCCCCGATAGAACTCAATGGATCAGTTTTTAATGGCCGTTTTTAAGGAATCAATCGCTTTGACGGCCTTTAAAAACTATTTCTGGCCCTTGCAAGAGGACTCCATAATTTAAGCGCTGAGCTCGGGAAAGCCCTTAACGTCACTGTCCATATATGGAGCGTTCATGTCAGGGCTTTCAACTATGGAGTCTATGGCCAGAGCATCGCAAGCACTCTGGCCGGGGATTCCACTGCTATACGTTAGGAACTTTGAGATGCGGGAATCCCTGGCCATGGCGTTGCCGTTTCTCTGGCCAGGCATTCGGCATCTCAAAGCCCATAATATCACTGTCCATATATGTACAGTGATGTCAGGGGCTCCCCCTGTAGCGGAATCCTGGCAAAAGAGTTGCCGACGCTCTGGCTGGGGATTCCACTGCTGCTGGCATCCAGGAGCTCCTGGCATCACTAACCATATATACACAGTGAGGTCAGAGTCACATCCTGGTGCGAAATCCCCAGCCAGAGTCTTGCCATTGCTCTGGCCAGGGAATAGGCTCCTGGAGGGTGCCTGCGGCGTCACTGTCCCTATATGGACAGTGATGCCAGGGGCTCCTCCTGTAGCGGAATCCCCAACCAGAGCGTTGCCGATGCTCTGGCAGTAATTCCGCTCCTAGAGGATCCCCTGGTGTCAAGGGCTCCTGCCAACTCCCTGGCTGGTGATTCCGCTCCTGCAGGAGCCTTTGATGTCAAGGACTCATCCTGGCGTGAAATCCCCGGCCAGAGAATTGCCGACACTCTAGCAGGGAATTCCGCTCATACAGAAAGCCGATGACGTCACTGTCCATATATGGATAGTGAAGTCAGGGGCTCCTCCTGGAGCGGAATACCCAAACAGAGAATTGACGAGCCGTGACGTCAGTGGCTCCTCCAGGAGCGGAATCTCCTCTGGAGCATTGTCAATTCTCTGGCTGGGGATTCCACTCCTAGAGGGAGCCCCAGTGGTGCTGTCTACAGTGGGGTGTAGCAATATCTACATGGTGAGTTGTTTTTGGCGCTATCTACAGGGGGTTTGTGTGGTGCTATCTACAGGGGGTGTGTGTGGCACTTTCTACAAGAGGTGTGTGGTGCTATCTGCAGGGGGCTATGGCGCTATCGACAGGGGGATGGTGCTATCTACAGAGGGTCCGGCGCTGTCTATAGGGGGGTATGGCGCAGGTATGTGTGTGGAGCTATCTACAAAGGGGATGTGTGGCATTATCTGAGGGGGTGTTTGGCATTATCTAAGGGGTGTTTGGTGCTATATTCAAGGGGGTGTGGCACTATCTACATGGGCACTGTGGCACTATATGGACGCTGTCTGGGGAGGACACTATGGCACTATCTATGTGGGCACTGGCATTATGTATGCCCCTCCACTATGTGGGTACTATCTACAGTGGGCAATGTGGCACTATCTCTAGGGGCATTGTGGCACTATCTACAGGGGCACTGTGGTGTTTTCAGGGGGTAGGGACAAAAAAAAACTGACAAATTAAATCCATCTGGATTTTTTAACGGCCATGAAAAATGGCTGGCAGACGGATGACCATCAGCCATTGAAAATGGACAAACGGACTGGAAATTGATACAAATTTGGACACACTGATGCAAAACGGTCATAAAAAACTGACAGTTGATCAGTTTTTAACCCCTTAAGGACGCAGCCTAATTTTGGCCTTAAGGCTCAGAGCCCATTTTTCAAATCTGACATATTTCACTTTATGTGGTAATAACGTCGGAATGCTTAAACCTACCCAAGCGATTCTGAGATTGTTTTCTCGTGACACATTGGGCTTCATGTTCGTGGTAAAATTTGGTCGATATATTCAGTGTTTATTGGTGAAAAATTGCAAAATGTAGAGAAAATTTTGAAAAAATTGCATTTTTCAGAATTTAAATGCATCTGTTTGTAAAACAGACAGTTATACCACCCAAAATAGTTACTAGTTCACATTTCCCATATGTCTACTTTAGATTGGCATCATTTTTTGAACATTATTTTATTTTTCTTGGACGTTACAAGGCTTAGAACATAAGGGCATGAACACACGTGGCGGATTTCGTCCGCAACTGTCCGCATCAATGCCGCACAGAATCTGCGTTGCAGATTCTGCTGCGGATCTGCACAAAATGTGCAGTACATTGATGCGGACTAGCTGCTGCGGACTGCGGGAAAAGTGCTTCCCTTCTCCCTATCAGTGCAGGATAGAGAGAAGGGACAGCACTTTCCCTAGTGAAAGTAAACGATTTTCATACTTACCGGCCGTTGTCTTGGTGACGCGTCCCTCTTTCGGCATCCAGCCCGACCTCCCTGGATGACGCGCCAGTCCATGTGACCGCTGCAGCCTGTGCTTGGCCTGTGATTGGCTGCAGCCGTCACTTACACTGAAACGTCATCCTGGGAGGCCGGACTGGAGACAGACGCAGGGAGTTCTCGGTAAGTATGAACTTATATGTTTTTTTACAGATACATGTATATTGAGATCGGTAGTCACTGTCCCGGGTGCAGAAACAGTTACTGCCGATCGCTTAACTCTTTCAGCACCCTGGACAGTGACTATTTACAGACGTCTCCTAGCAACGCTCCCGTCATTACGGGAGCCCCATTGACTTCCTCAGTCTGGCTGTAGACCTAGAAATACATAGGTCCAGCCAGAATGAAGAAATGTCATGGTAGTAAAACCAATACGCTCCGCAGCACACATAAGATCTGCGGACTTCATTGCGGAATTTTGACTCTCCATTGAAGTCAATGGAGAAATTCCGCCATGAGTCCGCCACTGCTCCGCAACAGACAGAGCATGCTGCGGACACCAAATTCCGCTCCGCAGCCTATGCTCCGCAGCGGAATTTTACGCCTCGTCTAAACGAACACTGCTAAATTAAAGTGTAAGTCAATGGACAAACGGCACCGCTGCGGATTAACGCTGCGGAGTGTCCGCAGCGGAATTTAAGTGAAATTCCGCCACGTGTGAACCCAGCCTAAACAGCAATTTCTCATATTTTTAAGAAAATTTCAAAAGCCTTTTTTTTAAGGTACCTCTTGAGTTCTGAAGTGGCTTTGTGGGGCCTATGTATTAGAAACCCTGATAAAACACGCCATTTTAAAAACTAGACCCCTCAAAGTATTCAAAACAGCAGTTAGAACGTTTTTTAACCCTTCAGGCATTTCACAGGAATTAAAGCAAAGTGGAGGTGAAATTTGCAAATTTCATTTTTCTTGCTGAATTTCAATTTTATTCATTTTTTTTTTCTGTAACCGAGAAGGTTTTACCAGAGAAACACTACTAAATATGTATTGTCCAGATTCTGCAGTTTTTAGAAATGTCCCACATGTGGCCCTACTGCGCTCGTGGACTAAAACACAAGCCCTAGAAGCAAAGAAGCACCTAGTGCATTTTGAGTCCTCTTTTTTTATTAGAATATATTTTAGGCAGCATGCCAGGTTTGAAGAGGTGTTGAGGTGCCAAAACAGTAGGAATCCCCCAAAAGTGACCCCATTTAGGAAACTACACCCCTCAAGGAATTCATTTAGGGTTGTTGTTACCATTTTGACCGCACAGTTATTTCACAGCACGTATTTGAATTGGGCTCTGAAATGAAAAAAATTTCATTTTTTCCAATAAAATGTCATTTGTGATCAAAATTTCTTATTTTCACAGGGAACAAAATACCCCATTTTGTTGCCCAATTTGTCCTTAGTGTGGCAATACCCCATTTGTGGTGATAAACTGCCGTTTGGGCCCATGGGAGGGCTCAGAAGGAAAGGAGCGCTATATGTTTGTTGGAGTCCAGATTTTGTTGGATTGGTTTTCGGGTGCCATGTCGCATTTGCAGAGCCTCAGAGGTATCAAAGCAATGGAAACCCCCCAAAAGTGACCCCAATTTGGAAACTAGACCCCTTGAGGAATCCATTGTAGTTTTCTTGGGGTGCATGCGGCTTTTTGATCAGTTTTTATTCTATTTTTAGGTGGCGTGGTGACTAAAAAACAGCAATTGTACTATTGTTTTTTTATTCTATTTTTTTTACAGCGTTCACCGTGCGCTATAAATGACATATTCACTTTATTCTGCGGGGCGATACGATTACGGCGATACCAGATGTTTATAGTTTTTTTTTATGTCTTATGGCGTTTGCACAATAAAATACGTTTTGTAAACAATCATTCACTTTTTGTGTTACCTTATTCTAAGAGCCATAACGTTTTTATTTTTCCATCAATAAAGCCGTGCGAAGACTTATTTTTTGCGTAACGAACTGTAGTTTCGATCAGTACCATTTTTAGGTACATGCGACTTTTTGATCTCTTTTTATTCCATTTTTTGGGAGGTGAAGTGACCAAAGAATTGTGATTGTTGTTCGGTTTATTATTATTTTATTTTACGGCGTTCACCGTGCGGGATAAATAATGAAATAATTTTGTAGTTCAGGCCGTTACGGACGCGGCGATACCAATTATGTATAGTTTATTTGTTTGTTTATATATTTTTATTAATAATAAAGGACTGATAAGGGAAAAAGGGGGATTTTTACTTTTAATACTTTTAAATCTTTTATTTTCTTATTTTTACACATCTTTTTTTAACTTTTTTTTTACTTTATTACTTTGTCCCACTAGGGGACATGAGGGCAGGAGGCCCTGATCGCTATTCTAATACACTGCACTACATGCGTAGTGCAGTGTATTAGAACTGTCAGCTACTCACTGACAGCAAGCATAGTGGGTCCTGACGTTGTCAGGACCCACTAGGCTTCCGTCTATGGCATAGCCGGACGCCATTGTTTGGTGTCCGGTTGCCATAGTCACCATCGCCGGCCTATAGAACGCGGCTTTTAAGGGGTTAATCAGCGGGGACACAGCGATCGGTCCCCGCTGTAGGAGCTGTGACAGCTGCTGAACAAGACAGCAGCGTCACAGCTCCTGTATGTGTCGGGAGGACGGCCGAAACGGCCGTTACTCCCGAGACGTACTATTACGGCATGGAGCGCGAACGATACAGCTGCCATGACGTAATAGTACGTCAAGGAGCGGGAAGGGGTTAATGGACTTTTTTTTTTGACTGCCGTGTGAATGTAGCCAAAGGCCTCATGCCCACTTCAGTTATTTTCTTAATGGATAGCACACTGACACATTCATTTCTATGGGGCCATGCACAATTCCATTGTTTTAACGGTTCCATGTGTTCGTTCTGTCAAAAGTTGAACATGTCCTACTTTTGTCTGTTGTTCAGTGTCCATCTCGCCGATTGAAGCCTATGGGTACGTTGTTTTGACGTGTGCTTTCCCTTTTTCACAGATCCGTTGCCAAGCAACGGCGTGTCGTGCCAAAGTTCCCTGCATTCAACACACAGGACGGATTTTAATGGACCGTTTAAAACAGAAGACAAACGGAAGCACAACGTCCGTTTAAAACGGAACAACGGAACGGATGCGGAGTGACAACGAGGACCACATGAATGTCACAACGGACACATGGCTCTGTTTTAAACGGATGTGAAAACGGTGAAGGATGTGTACATGAGGCCTAAGGCTTGGTCACTTCGTATTCACCATCTTTGCAAAGAAAGTCAGGAACAAGTGTCACAATGAAATGTAAGTTTAATTAACTGATTAATTGGTTTATCTCACATACGTGGTAACAATTTATGTTATATGACTTTCATGTTGCATGGCACACAGAGTATTTTATCTTTGATTTTTTTTTCTATTTAAATCATCACGCCGCACAAAAAAAGTTACTGACCCTGGTGTATAGGCTTTTCTCCCTTCTAAAAATCCTCGGACTGTTGTAGGTTATCTAATAATGAGAAAAAGTTGCAATCCCAGTTTGTGTAATCAGTGGTTCTGACGTTTTGTTTTTTTAATTATTTGTTTTTCTGTTTTGTAGTTGTCCTTGGTAACCACAATACACATTTCATTGTACAAAGTGAGAATTGAACTGAGGGGAATGATTCACTAGTGGTTACTTGGAAACTAACATATGATCCCTTCAGCTGTTGTTGTTGAAAGTGATTTGATAACGGTGGACAATAATATCTTGTAATGGGTTCCCCTTAGTAACTATACTGAGTATTTAAATGCTTAATAGTATATTCATAGTTTGATGTTCATATGGGTTGTCCTTTTCTTTCTGCATTGTGTTTGTGTTACCACTTTTATTGCAGTTAAGTGATGTTAGTTTTGGTTCTCCTTTTCATTGCTTTGAAAATTGATTTTCTATTTGCATAACCCTGACCTATAATAATCCAACTAATCCCTGTTGTATTTCTCCAGGTTTTTTTTTTATCATCATATCTCTTTGTAAATTATCCAATTTTTACAGATAATTCATATTGTATTAAATATTCTTCCATATTTTTAAAGGGACTAATATATATATATTTTTTTTAAATGCCTTAAAAGGTTTTTTTTCTTGCAAAGGTACAGAGTGTGCAAAAAACTAAGGGGGACATTTATTAAGACTGTGGTTTCATATGCCAGTCTTAAGATAAAGATAGCTGGAGTAGGCTGCGCCTAATTTACTAAGAAACACGCGACACATCTCTGGGTGTGTGTGTGTGTGTGTGTGTGTGTGTGTGTGTGTGTGTGTGTGTGTGTGTGTGTGTGTGTGTGTGTGCATAAAAGGGAAATCTAAGTTCTGCCCTTTTTCTCAGAAAAGTGACGTGAGTGGCGTAAATGTATCAAAAGTTGCAAATTGCGACTTTCGGGTTTTGCGATTTTACAATGCCAGGAAAAAATTAAAGTTAAAAAAGTTTATAAATTCTACCCTAAATCGTAATAAATATTCTGATTTTTGTTCAAACAATATTAAGATATAGAAATTATAGTTAAAACAAAGAATAGATTGTAATTCTATTAATGTAGTATATTTACTAACATGTGAGTTTGGAAAGCAATATGTGGGGAGTACACAAAGAAAATTAAAACTTGTGTCAATGTCAGTATTAAGAATATTATAGAGTTATATCCCATAGTATATCTGCTCATTTCTGTACAGTACATAATAAAAATCCTCAAAGTTTATAAATGACAGGGATTGGTAGGTTGGACAAAGAATGGAGTGGCGGAGATATAATAAGAACATTGGGACAAGGGGAAACAAAGTATATATTTTGTTAGATAAAATGACACCCAAATGTCTCAATATAGAGTTAGATTTAAATTGTTTTATTTGTTGTTTTTTTTATACTTTACTTTTGACCCGGAAATTGTTACTGAATATCCTTTTTAACTTATTGAGTCCAGAATTATGACCCTTGAGGACACCGGAAACCAGTGTTTTAATTGCATAAATCTTTGTACAGAGTATTGGGATTTAATGTAATTTCATTTAAGTCCTTTCTTAAGCGGACTGCAACTGCTAACTATAGTTATCTCATACAGGCAGTGTGGTCATCAGGGGTTTGACCCTGCACTCAGATAGTACAGACTGCTGAGCAATATTAACATTACTATATAGGGACTTTCAGTTCACATTGCGCTTTTAATTTTAATTGTATGCTTAATATTTAGTCACAATAAAGTTATATGTTATAATATTAGTAAGCATTCAATAGGTACCTGGGAAACAAGGGCTAATCTTTTTGCCTATGGCAATATTGATGTGTTTTGGCTGTATGTATAAGCTCAATTAAAAAAATGCCTTTGAAATATGATATATCATAGGGAAAAATTTGCAAGCTTGGCCAAACTGCCTTTTAACAGGAGGATGAAAATACAGAAGATAGAAAAAAAAAAACCTGTTAAAAGTATATCCTGTTAGCTCAGCGAGCTGAAGATTGTTGCTTCAATTCCCAAGTTCACTGGTTTAAAATGAAAGCCTGAGGCACTGTGGAGTGCTCAGCTGCTGCAGAATCCTCACAAGTCTTCTAATCCCAATGCATATAAATACTGTCAGAAGAACTCTGACAATGATCTATTATTCTGATGTCAGATTGATAGGGATAGAAATGTCAGTTTACTTTCAACGGTAGAGGAACAGTTGTAGGTCTGCAGTGTGGTCAGTGACAACAGGCAGGGAGAGATAATTACCTGTAAAGGGTAGCAGTTGTGAAATGGAATGTAAACCATAGCTGGGATGTTTTTTCTCTATTTCTCCTAATATAGTGTATGATATAGATGTCTACTTATTCTATTTTATATTACATCTACTCTATTGTATACTATAGTAAATATCAGGACCCATCAGTCCACTCATACCAAAAATGATTGAAGCATACATATCATACTGTATACTGTTGTGACCTTGGCATATATCAATACAAACATACTGCTATGCGGTATAAATATTATGTTATCTTTATTCTATATGTCGTTATGATTGTGGCAATACCGTGTGTGTATTGTTTTCATAGTGTGTGGTTTTTACTAAATAAACCCCTTTTCTAGATTAAAATGGTTTTGTTTTTTTATTGCACTTCAAATATTTTATTAGTCAGGGAACTTGAATTTGTGATCTCTAGATTGCTTGTATAATGCTTTGGAATACTTCTAAAGCATTATTGCCTGTCAGTGTTACACTGACAGGTAATCTATTTGGCATATATCTATGGCAGACCAGTGGGCCTTATTTAGGCCTCTGGCTGCCATGGTTACCCTTTGGCACCCCGCCATTGCATTGCAAGGATGCCAATGGGCTGAAAGAGGGAACAGAGTTATCTCCAATCCCGACCGTTAGAGCGAGATGTCAGCTGTTTAACACAGTCAACAACCACAAGTGATGGTGTGGCAACAGCTCCTGTGCCCACAACATTTCTTAGATGTAATAGTAGACGGTTCAGGAGAACGAAGCGCGAACTGCGACATAATAATATGTCACAGAACAGGAAAGGGTTCATTTCTCCTAACGTAAGGCTTCAGAAGATCTGAATACTAATTAAATACCTTTAAACAAATAATTTGTAGAGGTTCATGTTTGCGGTCATGTTTAGGACGCTAAACTCCATCATGCTAGTGGGTTTTCCAATCTAAAATCTAGTGACAGGTTTCCTTCAAGGCTGAATAGTTAAAAACCAAAGCTAGAAGATTTTCTAACAACCTCTGCTCTGCCCCTTCCAAAAAACGACAACCAATGAAATCACTGATGACAACTAGTTACCGCAATCAAGATTTCTAAAATGTAACTTGTATCCGACAATTTAAAAATCAATCTTTGGATAGCATAATGACAAATACATTACAAACAATACTCAAACTGTGTATCATAGTGCAGTATTATTGAATTCAAAAATAGGAGAAATTAAAATGAACATGCTACAATCCACCAAATCCATGTTTTGTTCAATTAAATTAGCATGTGGTTTACTCTTCCTTGAAATCTCGTATGTTCTGTTACCTGATCCTAAAGAAAAATACAGTTATCGTCCTGATAAGGTTGGCCCTGTTCTGTCGGCTTGTCCTGCCAAAAACTTATCTTGTCCCAATTTCTTCTATACAAATTTACCCACTGCTGTTCTGGTTTAGAAGTAGTCATGTCATATTGAGGGTTGGAATAATATACCAAGAGAAATTGTCACTAGACAGCTTTAAAGGCTATGTACACCTTTGAAATAGTTTTCTTTGTTTGTTTTTTTAATAAAAATGTCTATCAGTGTGTTTGGTGCAACTTTCTATAAACTTGATATTTAATTTTTTTTTTACTTTTTGAGATACAGCTGCTTTGTATTCTGTATACAGAGCAGCTGTATCTTGCACTAAAACCTGTATCGGTCAGGTCAGCGGCACTGACGGATTCACTGACAGCAGGTCCTGCGCCTCTCTGACACGCAGGATTGAGCAGTTACCGATCACATCTAAGTTCATAACTTAGAAGTGATCGATTACAGGAGGATCCTGCGTACCTGCTGACACTGAACCTGTCAGTGCCACTGACCTGATGGATTCAGGTCACAGCACACAATACAGCTGCTCTGTATACAGAATACAAAATAGCTGTATCTCAATAAGTAAAAATTATTTGTAATAAATTATTTAGAAAGTTGCACAAAATACAATGATACAAATTTTTATTTATTAAAGAAACAAAAAACATTTCAAAGGTGTACATAGCCATTAAATACATAGAAAAGTAAATAGGAACTACCTTCTACATGGTCCGAATAAACCAATGATTATGATAACTTGTCAAAACAATACATTGGTTCCAGTATCTTGGTACAAGTGACAGTTGTGTATAAGGGCTGTCCATGACAAATCCTATTTCCTTATTAAGACAAAGTAACAACAACATTCCACAATTTGCAAATCGTACTTGACTTATCTACCCATCAAAAGTAGTCCTACAATGATAGGTCTACCTTTGTATTTCCTAGACCAATAATAGAAAATGTAATCACCAATTTAAGTCTGATGAAAGTTGCACAATGTGACTCAACCTTTGACTGGTATTAGAATTTTTTTGTAACTCACACAATTAAAATTATAAATCCATACAAACACACAGTTACATAAAAGCTCTGTTAACATTGCTTTTTGGAATTACATTAGGGGCATATGCTGTGAAAATCTCCTTACGTGTGCATTAAACGTAAAGCCCCAATGTACACAAATTTATATCATAGAGTTGCATATGTCATCCATTGGCCTCAATTTAAAAAAAAAAAGTTTACTACAAGATACGCGCCTTTTTGCGGTTGCCTACTGCATAGCAAAGCACAGCAGGCTATGCCTTCCTAAACAGTAATAAAAAAGTATCCCAACGCATATCTGCCCAGCAGATTCCAAAATGACGTTTTTTTGGCATCCATCTGTGCGGTTCGATCTTTCTTATTGTCTCTATTCTTGAACGGGTTCTAATAAACTTGTTTGGTTTTGTTTTATGTAACGTTTTTCATTAAATTATTATCGAAACTAATTGGGAAATAAAATAAATATAACTATATGGTAAAACCATACCAGGAATACTGATGTAACAATATATAACATTTTAAAGAAGTTCTCTCTAAAGCTTATGTACCTAGGGAAGAAAAGTCACTGTCAAAAACTAAAGTAATGTTGAACAGTTGAAAACAAAGTCAGTGACAATAACTGACAGAGCATTCCCATAGCCACTAAAGAAAACAAATGTGACAGAGCTATGAGCCTGGAACTATCATCACATGGTACTCCAATGTAACTAGCACTGTCTTATCTGACTTCTCTGTTATTTCACATCTATATACTCATACTAATTAATATTAAGGATAGATAGATAGATAGATAGATAGATAGATAGATAGATAGATAGATAGATAGATAGATAGATAGATAGATAGATAGATAGATAGATAGATAGATAGATAGATAGATAGATAGATAGATTAGATAGATAGATAGATAGATAGATAGATAGATAGATAGATAGATAGATAGATAGATAGATAGATAGATAGATAGATAGATAGATAGATAGATCTTTATTTTTATATATATATATAGTCATTTATTTAATGTTGTATTTATCAGTATTTACTAATACACCTTTTTATTTTACATGACTGACCTTTTTTGCTCTATCTGCAAAAATGCAAAAGCAATCAAATTTCATAGTAAAAAAATTAATATAAATAAAAATTTATATTTCTTATAATTAAAATGGCTCGATATATTTTTGGGTTTCTGCTAAAGCAGGTTCACATTGGATGATTTATTCTTGATAATCTGTATACTTTGATGCTGGGATAATGAGGTGTTAGTTTAATTTGATCCAGTTACTGATTCTTAATTGGTAAATTGCAATAGCCAATACATAGTATAATATATTCCGCAGTCCAGCACCTGAATGTCAGTAATGAGAAAGTGTTGCACCCAGATAAGGTAGAGAAGGAAGATAACAAACGAGGATTTTTCGTTACCTAGAGGCTAAGAAATGCTACATCTTTTTATAAATAAGCTTTTAAGCTTTTTGCCATGATAAGGAGATTTGAGTCCTGAAAAACTGCTTTGGCTACCTGCTAGACCTTGTTAGACAAGTTTGTAGAGGTGGACGGGACACTCATTTTGCAATACATATTTCTGCATATCATACAATTAAGTTATATAGAATTAGACAAAACTTTCATTAATTCACTGTATACAGCAAGAGCTGCATACAACAACCCCTGTAAAGTGAGTGCATGTAACCATTCCAAGGACTCCATAAAGCAGACGGTAAATGTCTACTGTTGTTAATTGTACAAAATATTAAAGACTTTTAAATAGAATAAAGCCAGTAATGTTAGAAGCCTCAAAAACAAAAGAAGTTTAGGAAAAAATATGTACAAATATATAATTTTATAATTTAGACAATTTTTACAAATATTTTTTCAAAATCGAACATTAACATAATGTCATGTAGCAGTACTATGAATCCTATTCATTAAAGAGGACCTGTCTTGTCCCCAAAATAGTGATTGTGCCACCATAACTGGATTGCTGCCTTCCCCTGATTTGAGCTGATTGCGAGGGAACGGAGACAAGTAGAAAGAACAAATAAACATCAGTGGAATCAGGGAGAAGGCAGCAATCTTGGTATGGCAGCAAATGCACTATTTTGGGGAAATGACAGGACCTCTTTAATAATTTTTCCCCATCACATAAAGAAATGGCAAAAATCTCTGTATTGTAGTTCTCTGCTGCTGTGCAGGAAAAAACGTTGAGGTGGCCAGAGCACTAAAACAGCGCTGCGGCCCTTCAGTCGCAGGATCATAAGGGTACAAGCAGTCATGGATGTCACAATACAGTCATTTTAAAGAGTTATATCTCTGAACACAGATAATAAAGATAGTGATGTCACAACACATGGGTAATGAACAAAGTGAGCAGGTGTAATGTAATACATTCTTTGGAGTGGACAGAGAACGCTAGAGTGTTTACAACAATAACACCTCATTGTGAAACTCTGATCAACACTGTCGTTGTTTCCTATGCACTACAAAGAATCCTTGTATATATAAAAATGAACTTCTGTTATCTGTTCTTTATGCACGGCCAAACGACTGCACCAATCTGCACCAACTTTGGCTCATAAGTATATCAGGCGCTTTCAAAGGTTTTACACCAGGTTTCAGCTCTTTAGGACCGACTGTTCTCAACATATTCACAAAAAATTGCAATAAAAAAGTAAATATAGCACCACTGGCTTCCACACCAAGGGTCCTCCTCCATATCACATGACCCGTATTTGCCAATAGAAGCTTGCAGGTCCTTCATTCTTAGGGCCAGTTCACACTGGGTTTTTTTGACACGTTTTTTGACGCGGAAACCGCATCGGAAAACACGCCAAAAAACGGCCGAAAATGCCTCCCATTGATTTCAATGGGAGGCAGAGGCGTTTTTTCCCACGAGCGGAAAAACCGTCTCGCAGGAAAAAGTAGGGACATGCCCTATCTTCGGGTGTTTACGCCTCTGACTTCCCATTGATATCATCGTATTTCGCAGGTTTTTTTGCCCACGGCGCTCAATGGCCACAGGCGAAAAACGCGGCGAATATAGGCGTGCAGGCAGAGTAAAATCTGCATCAAAATTCCAAACGGAATTTTGAGGCAGATTTTCTGCCTGCAAAAAACTCTGTGTGAGCCCAGCCTTAGCCTCACTCACATACACACAGTATTACAACAGGTTCCCATAACAAGCCAGTCATTTTTGTTTTACAGTGGATTCCATAACAATCCAGCCATCTTTCATTACTCGCCGTGAACCTACCTATATTACACTGTACCTATACTGGATTTCAGCATTCTTATGAATTGAACCCCTTTGAGACCAGTCATGCCTCCAAAAAGGAACCCTGCACTTGGACTTTATTGGATATGTTGGCTTCATATCAGTAGGAAACACAGTTTCCACCTAGGGGTGGAGTTTTGGACATAAGACTGTTTCAAAAGGAAGTCCAAAGATTTTCAGAATAAACTGTGTTAAACCTCTGAGCCTTAGCGATGCAAATTATTTTGCTTCCTTTATTTGATTTCTATCTCTGTTTAGTCCATAGATAGTTTATTCTTCACATGGACAATTACATGTGTCCACAACAGCTTGTTATGGTGCTCTCTGGTGGACATAAACATATGTATTTCAAGAAGTGTCTGGGACCCGTCCGTCAGTGATGGGCACTTACGTATGGAGGTGAAGGAGTTACTAACAAACTAAATAATGGTGGACCACTATTCATCTAATCTCATATACATATATATATATATATATATATATATATACACACAAGATTTATTTTTGTTCAAATATTGCACATATTGTTATTCTATATTATGCTTAGGAATAAACGCTGCTTTTTGCGCATATATGGTATTCAGCAGCACTATACTATATAGCAATAGAGTTTGCATTATCAGCACTGTGTGTTTTCTCTTCACAGCACTTTTTTTGTCTAGGGTCTTCTTTTTTCTACTGTGTCTCTGGGAAGTATCAGCGTCCTATTACTATAGGGACAGGCACACCCCCACTCCCTGACTCTGTCAATCTACTCCTCGCTGCCAGGGTCCAAATAGAGGACGTTGGGGCGGGGAGTTGAGGGAGCTGGGAGCAGTGCTTAATGCATAAATAGTCAGCATTTGAGCGACCGTGTGGCAGACCTTAGTATCAGAGTCCACCATCAGGGCTCAAATACAGCAATTTCCAATGCACATTTTTTTTTTTTTTCACACAGCAGCTCTGTTCATGTTTGAGCTGAACATAGAGACTCCTACACTGCAGTTTCCACTGTTTAATCAGGCAAAGCTTACACCTGTTCAGGCCAAGAAAAACGGCCCATGCGTCGGATGGATTTTCCGGCCCGACTGCGGTACAGGTGATTGCGACTCCTGGCATCATAGACATTTATGATGATAGGAGTCTCTGCCTCCTCACGGAACTGCTGATTCGTACTGAACAAAATGGTACAGTAAGGAACAGCAGATCCGTGAGGAGGAAGAGACTCCTAGCATCATAAATGTCTATGATGGCAGGAGTCCCATTCATCTGTACCCCGGTCGGGCCGGGAAATCCGTCCAACATACGGACCGTTTTTCTCGGCCTGAACTCAGTCGCGTGCAAGAGAAGTTAGCTCGACATTAGAGCTCTGTTAGGGCGGGTTCACACATAGCGGAATTTCACTTAAATTCCGCTGCGGACACTCCGCAGCGTTAATCCGCAGCGGAGCCGTTTCTCCATTGACTTTCACTTTAATTTAGCAGTGTTCGTTTACACGATGCGTACAATTCCGCTGCGGAGCATAGGCTGCGGAGCGGAATTTGGTGTCCGCAGCATGCTCTGTCTGTTGCGGAGCAGTGGCGGACTGGTTGCGGACTCATGGCGGAATTTCTCCATTGACTTCA
The DNA here is from genome assembly GCF_050947455.1 of Rhinoderma darwinii. Lineage (NCBI taxonomy): Eukaryota > Metazoa > Chordata > Amphibia > Anura > Rhinodermatidae > Rhinoderma > Rhinoderma darwinii. The sequence goes on along the minus strand of NC_134689.1, from coordinate 197,490,904 downwards.
ATGGAGAGTCAAAATTCCGCAATGAAGTCCGCAGATCTTATGTGTGCTGCGGAGCGTATTGTTTTTACTACCATGACATTTCTTCATTCTGGCTGGACCTATGTATTTCTAGGTCTACAGCCAGACTGAGGAAGTCAATGGGGCTCCCGTAATGACGGGAGCGTTGCTAGGAGACGTCTGTAAATAGTCACTGTCCAGGGTGCTGAAAGAGTTACGCGATCGGCAGTAACTGTTTCTGCACCCGGGACAGTGACTACCGATCTCAATATACATGTATCTGTAAAAAAAAATATAAGTTCATACTTACCGAGAACTCCCTGCGTCTGTCTACAGTCCGGCCTCCCAGGATGACGTTTCAGTGTAAGTGACGGCTGCAGCCAATCACAGGCCAAGCACAGGCTGCAGCGGTCACATGGACTGGTGCGTCATCCAGGGAGGTCGGGCCGGATGCCGAAAGAGGGACGCGTCACCAAGACAACGGGCGGTAAGTATGAATTTCTTTGACTTTCACTAGGGAAAGTGCTGTCCCTTCTCTCTATCCTGCACTGAATAGGGAGAAGAGAAGCACTTTTCCTGCAGTCCGCAGCGGCCAGTCCGCATCAATTTTCTGCACATTTTGTGCAGATCCGCTGCAGAATCTGCAACGCAGATTCTGTGCGGCATTGATGCGGACAGTTGCGGAGGAATTCCGCCATGTGTGGTCATGCCCTTATAGCTTTTTTGTCATAATTATTTATATTTTTTGCATGAGTAGTATATAATGCTCCTGATGATCTCTCTATATTTAAGGAGAAACGTGTTGAGGGATGACACTGTATGATAAGTTTATATGACAATTGTTAGCACCACATATAGCAGATAGACAGAACAATTATAAGGAAGTTAGTTGTATTGTTAGCTATAGGGTCAAAAATGGACTTTGGCTGCCTCCATGCTTATCCCAAATACAAATCTCTCTTTCCTCCTTCTATCTAGGGAGAGTATGGAAATAAAGCTTATAAATGTGGACCATGTTATCATGGTGTGAATTATACTAAAAGTTCCTAATTATAGAGCCACACAAGTTTTAATATATCAAAAAAAGTTATTTTTTTATTTTCATTTCCCACTATTCCAGTGAGATATATATTATATAATATTTATGTTCATGCTTCTTGCTTTTTGATATCACTTAGTGATTTATACCTTTACATGATACACTGTGACCATGATCACTGTGTGCATCCCCCCTGCACTGTCATCACTGTGACTATTATTCCTACACACCCTTAACCGTGATACTGCAACACCATTCTTTTTTGTTATCCCTGTGATGGGATACCACTGTTTATTATCTTTGTATTGTGACAACGCTGTATTTATTATCCCTGTACTGTGGCTTCACAGTGCATTTTCTCAGTTCTGGGACATAACTATAAGAATTATTCCTGTGCAGTGACATGTATTTTCAAGTATTTTTAAGTATATAAAATGTAGAGCTTGCAGTTAAATCTTGGAACTGGTGCCTGAGGCCGCCCAATGGTTTCCCTGCCACATAAGATACCATTACTAGAAATTGCATGCAAAATTAAGAGACTCTGTTGCAGATTTTGCATTGAGAACTTCAAGTTATGCCTCTGCAAGCATTGTGGTGTGAGTTGCAAGTGTTTAATAAAATAAATAATATTTTTTTAATCTCAAGGCAAGTTGGATTTCTGGAAATACTAGATAAAGAAGAACTCTGTGAGGAGCTTGGGGGTTATTTAAATAAAAGCACATTTTAAAATATTTGTGGAAAATTATGGACTCACTAGTTATTTTTTCTTGTCCATTTACAGGTCTAACCCTGGAGTCCCCAAGTCCTATAGTAGGTTACAAGGAAATAGGGTAATTAAACTTTCTTCTGCTTCTGTCTATTTCATTACCCGGAGCTGATTCCATTAACACAGCAAGACCGGCTGACATAGAACATAATGAAACTTGCCTTCTAAATGATACCAAGACTCTCAACATGATGTTGAGCTTCAGTCTTCTAGACATAATCACTATCACCGCCTTGCATTGGTACTGAAGAGGGTTTCAATTGCATCACCAACTACTACAAAACAGTATTTGTGCATATTTTATTACAATACGTAACCATGTACTGATCAGAAATATCCAACTGCAGTTTGTAGCACTTTCATCATATTTAATTTACTCCAAAACGGATCGGGGACTGCAATCTTGTGGCACATATATTTCCTGATCCACTAGGTTAACTGAGCCTTGGAATCTGTTTGTAAAACATGTATTGACTAAGCATTTTAAATCTAATGACAATGTTACATTTAGGGAGTTTCTAACATTGAGTGTATGAGGAAATGTTCATGTTTCTTGTTTTCTTTTTGTTTAATTGCCCCATTGCAATGGGCAGAAATTAAAATAAATTATTAAAGTGTCAGGAACAAAGCACCAAAATAAAATCACATGGGCAGCATAATAGTTTCTTGCTTTTGAGATTTTTTAATTTATATTAAACACATATTGTAGCAGCAAGCATCTTACCATGGGAAAAGTTCCAAAAGTGCAGGGGCAGTATGAGGCTGCTGGGAGAACGAATTAAAAAGTAATGAACAGAGTAGAGCTTCGTTTCCATCCATAATTGTAGGCTTCAGCCTACTAATAAGCAAATTATCATAACTGCACATTTCAGCAGTCTGATCAAAAATCCTTTGATTCTACATATCAATGGTAGTTCTTTCGGCTTTAATGTCCTAATAATTATAAATGTAGCTTGTGCATGACAATTTCCTTATGTATTGCTAAGACTCTTTAAAGAAACCTAGGGATCCACTACTAGATAATGATTCTGAATATGTTCATATTTGAGTGAATGGTTGGCATTTATTTTTTCAAATTCTACTCACATTTATGTTCTTTTCTCATACATACAAATTATTTTATGAAAAAACATGTCCGCGCTGATTTGACAGCTCTTATTGACATACATTTATTTGACATACAAAATGTATGATATACAAAACTTTAATCTCCACAATTTTAAACTATTGGGAACTTGCGCTCATATGTGTAGGTGCCTACTTAGATTTGTAAAATGTCCTATTGTGCAAGAGTTCTGAAATGCAATTTATGCTCCATTAGAAATTGACTGAAAGTGTGCAGAAATACAGTTATTTATTTGGCATATGTAAGGATGCATCATTTCTTTCCACTTTCTTTTTTTCATACACTTTTATAAATAAGGTAAGGATTGATTTACACAACAGAACCCATAGACATTTAATTCTTAATTACCATAAAACATCCTTTATTTTGCATAATTTTTTATTCCCCATTGTCCCAACGTATACCAAAAGAGTACCTTTTTGGCACATATTGGGGGGTATACATTGATATATATTTATATTTATTGAATAGCATAATCAACTACAGTCCACTATTCAATATAAAGGTAACCCTATGGTATATGTGTTTTTTACAATGTAAACCTATGGGTAAAGAATGCCAATGTATGCCTACACAGTTGCAGGCATTAAAGCCTTCTGTTGGAGGTATCCGTCGAAAAAATGCTACAGATGAGTACTTCCAACAGAATGTTTAAACACAGTGTGAATAGAGCCTTGCTGTGAAGTTTACATAAAAGGTTTATTGATAAGTATTGATAAGACTATAAAAAATTCTCTCAAGGAAGATGCTTGATATATGTATGGGTGAGGTCAGATCTTGTCGCAGTAGAAATCTTCAGGTCAGGACAGAAAAATTGTTACAGTTATGGAAAAGTAAAGGTAAAAAAACACATAAGTGGGTCATCATGCGACTTAAAACCACTCCCACGGGCGGTGGACACAGATTACAAATTGTTAGTAAATGATCTTGCAGGTAATACTGGCCACACAAAAAAATTGTTAATGGTTGTGTGGTTTTGCGGGTTAAACTGTGATATTAACTGCAAAATTGTGCGGCCATTAACAATCAATTTGTAATCCGTGTCCACTGCACATTGGAATGGTTTTCAGCCGCATGCGAGCACCACTACGTGTGTCCTTACCCTTAGTACAAAACGTTGCAAGATTTTTAAACAGAACATGTAGTGTATAGTTGAATAATATAGCTGAAGCCATGGATTCCCTAAATGAACATATGACCTGTCAGCTGTTTGAGCTGCAAGAATCCACGATCATAGTTGGCTGAGGTTTTTGCTTGGTTCTGAATATATATTCTCTATAGTTTCATATACTTTTATATCAGGGATATTGTAAGAATATTAGAAGTCAATAGGAGTTCCATGAATTCAAAGCAGAGTTGTTGTTATTTTTACAAACCACGAAACTCCAAGGTGAGTTCTCTAATTATTTTTATTAGTGGGTACATTATTCTTTATAATATACACATCAGCTGCTGCAAAATCTCTTGTTAAAGAGAAGTGGGAATTTCATGTCAATCTTGAAAAACAGGGTCTACAGCAGCTGAGGTATGTATTATGAGGTTGTACAGTAGTTGGGGCTGTATAAAATTCTGCATCTGCTGTAGAACTTCTTTGTAAAGCAAGTGAAAGCATCCTGTCACGGTGCCCTAATAAAAGTGCCAGGTATAGCGTTTGGAATAAAGTGCTACCTACAGTATTCTATAGTACATAATAGTAAAATTCACAATTAGATCCCTGAAAAGCTAATTGGTGACTACTGTCAAGGACCCAACGTAGCAAATTAAAATACTGATGGCCAAATAACAATAGACCACCCACCATAACAAGGAAAATATAGTAAAATTGGGGCAAAAATAGATTTTTTTTTTGTGTACACTCACCACCTTTACTAATAAATGAAATTTGTTTGGAATATTCATGTTTGTGGCAGCCTTGGATGAGGTTGTAATATTCAGGTATCAAGGAGTATAAATAGGACTAAATATGACTCTCATTCTCAGTTTTTTTTGTTTGTTTTTTTACCAAAGTATCTATCCAAAGAATGTCTTGTGGAGTTGCCAGTCAATTCTTAAACTGTAGTGTTGAGGGGACCATGGATTTGACCATCTATTTTACCCCCAGAAAAAAAATTGATGCCATCCTGGCATCTGCTTATCTCCCTAGCTCTACAAAAATAAAGTTAAAATTAAATAAGCCATGGTTGATAACTGTTGGCAGATCGATGGGTCAGCCAACAGTTATTCTATGTCTAGAGTTGACTTTAGACATTTTCTTTCCCTCTCTGCTGTCAGCACTGTGCAATTTAAGTTTGCGCTGAAGACAAAGTCATTCTAGTTACTAGGGATATGCCAACAACAATAGTCTTTCATTGGGGTTGTCAAGCAGCATTTTCCTAACAGTCAGTTTGACTTAAAGGTACTGTTTCTTATCAGAGACAACCCCTTTTAGAATGCAGTATGGGAGGAAATCATCTGAACACCTTACATCTGACTTCCACCATTCCAGACAAATAGCCTATCTGGTCAAGTGAAGCTACTGCCGGTAGGGGAAATGTAGTATTACATGGCAGCTATCAATTACATGGACAACTTTCTGTCTCATAGAGGGGGTACCAAGGGAGGAATATTAACAGTTCTGAGAAAAACACAAAAAGTGACAGTAAATTAAATTATAAGGATTAATTTAAAGACATATCATTAGCAGAACAGCAGATTTCAACATTACAGGGACACAGTTTTACTTTAATTTCAGCAGAATGAAGTCTAAATTTTATGAGATTCTCTTCTTCTCTGGGAGATACCAACTGTGAGGGTGAGGAGCTGATTCTATATAGCATCTGAATGGTAGCGTAAAGATCTGGTCAGGATTCAGGGTAAGTGAATCGATTTAGCTATCTTGTACATTTTCTGACATGAAGAATAGAATGGGAAAATAGATTCATCTATTTTTCTCCTACATTGACCAAAGCGAATCTCAACCTGGTGGATTAATTTGTCAATGCATCCTAATCATCAAAGTATAAATCAGGCAACAAAACATTGCTCTAGCTAAGACACTGAAGTTTAATTTATACCGAATATTGCTATTTATTAGCATGTAATAAGATTTCCCTGTATATTATGCAGCCCAGATAGAGGAAGAGGAGTACACAGCTGTTTGTAAAGGGTTAATCTGTTAGAGTAGGACAGTGGTTTTAAAGGGTTAATCACTTAGAAGAAAAGGATACAGCTGCTTGTAAAGGGTTAATCTGCAAGTGGAGAATGCAACTGCATGTTAAAGGTTAATCGGCTATAAGAAAGAAGTGGAGACAACTGCTTGGGTTAATCTGCTAAGGGCAAAAAATTTAATCAGCTCCATCTGAAACATGAAATTAATATACAGGCGCTAATCTGACGGGACTTTTATATGACATAACCCGTAACAAGAAAGTTCAGATGCACACTGTGGGCGCTAAGATACATATACACTTTATATTTATTATGTATTTTTATTATTTTAATTGAATTACTGCTATAATTATTATCTTTCTAAATGTGAGGTTCTTAGCACTTAGTTTGATCAAATTGTGAGAGCCCACTTGCCATGGCAAGACGACCTCATACAGGGGTTCCCTACACTGAACATTATATCCCTATAATAGGAAACTTACCTCTCTCTCGGGACTAAGCCCACAATGAGCTCATGATAGATAGGAACCAGCTTTATACTATTCTAATTAAAAACAGCCTAGGACAGGTGGGAGGAGAGCACCACCAAAATGGAGGCAGTCACCGCCCCATATAAACCCTGCAAACGATGAAGTTAGTCAGATCTTCCTGAAACATGAAATGAATATGCAGGCGCTAATCTATCGTGAATTTTACATAACCAGTGAAAAGAAAATGCAGATGCACACTGCAGGCGCTTAGATAGATAGATAGATAGATAGATAGATAGATAGATAGATAGATAGATAGATAGATAGATAGATAGATAGATAGATAGATAGATAGATAGATAGATAGATAGATAGATAGATAGATAGATATATGGAAAAAAATCGAGCAAAGAAGCAGCACTCAATAGCAAAAAATGAAGTTTATTCACCCAACACAGCAACGTTTCACTTCCTCCATGGAAGCATTTTCAAGCAATTAGTGAAAAGCACACACAGGTGTATATAGGGAGCACAAAGCTCAATTAACAAATCATCTAAATAGCAGCAATTATACAATTCATATTGAAAAGAAGAGTGTTATTGAATAAAAAATTCTCATTTACATTTTTATTTATATTTTTCTTTATATTTTGATCAATGTGAACTGCAATAATGTTGTTGATTTTGCACAGCTCCACCACATCTGCCATCTATGTTTGTTTAGTATCATTTGGGTTGCTTATTGACTCTTTTTATATATATACGTTTTGAGCCGTGAATGACAGCTCCGCAACGGGGGAGTTCTGATTTGAAGGTATAGGATTCTGCTCTTTTTCCAGAGATCCCGTAATAGGATTAATACTCTGTGTTGATGATAGATCATCACATTGGTAGAGTATTTTTCTGTGGGACTTGAGTTTTGCACGTTATGTGAGCGGGCGTTCTCTTGTCTCTTGGGACATAAGGTATTCTAATTGAGCAAAACCTACCACTGTGCATTTTATACACAGTTTTCATATACTCCTTCTTGAATAGCGGAATGCATTATTCACGACTTCATTAGAAGTATTTTAGTGGTATTCTTACCCCGTAAACTGTAGTTTTTGGCAAACATGGCGTATTATGTTGCATTGACCCTAGCACGACTGTGCGATTTGATGGGCCTCTGCTAGTGATGTAATCTTGTCAGCTGTTGCGTCGCTGTGCATCGTCATGGTGAGTCAGATCACATGTGATAGCCTTACCCAATGGACAGATAGAGTTGGGGCATGCGCAGTTCGGTGTTTGTGACGCCGAAAATTTTAATCTACACATGTTTTGTTCAGGATGTCCTTGTTTCTCCAGATTGGTGAGTGCCAGCTATTGTGTATTATAATGTGATTATTAATCGATATGCAATTAATGCATTACACTATTTTATATGCACGTATTACACTTGTTGGAATTTTAAAGTTCTTCATACCATTTGTCAATGTTTGACTCTTGTACACTTATATGTGATATTTTGATACACTGTTACACGGGGTATTTTTTTCAATATGAATTGTATAATTGCTGCTATTTAGATGATTTGTTAATTGAGCTTTGTGCTCCCTATATATACCTGTGTGTGCTTTTCACTAATTGCTTGAAAATGCTTCCATGGAGGAAGTGAAACGTTGCTGTGTTGGGTGAATAAACTTCATTTATTGCTATTGAGTGCTGCTTCTTTGCTCGATTTTTTCCATATACCTCACTGGGAGAACGTCACTCCATGTTATCTGAAGCCTAGCACCAGCTGTTTTTGGTTTTTTGCACAGTGCTGCTCCTATTATATGTTTGTTTCTATATATATATATATATATATATATATATTGTGAGCTGGCGTCCCCCTTGGGTTGCTGTATTGGGCAGTCACGCACACGGAAACAGGGTAAAACAGACACAGCGGATACTTTTTATTTGCACCAAACAAACAGATCCTTTTTGTACAGAGTTTGCGTCCACTGGGTAAAGCAACCAACAAAACAATATAACTTTGTTGAAAAACAATCTTTAACGTTCTCACCCTGTAACAGCCACCACCTGAGTGTGCAAATCCCCTTTGTTAGGTGCTTCGGTCATAGCAGTCTCCCTGGAGGAATAACAACCTCCTTCCTCCTCACTCTCTCTCTCTCTCTCTTCACACTGTCAGCTTCCCTTTTAATCAGGGCCAGCTGAGACTCAGAACCTCTAGAAATCAAAACCTGGAGTGGAGGTATGGGAATGGCCATCCCACCCAGAATCTCTACAGCCATTCCTAAATCCCGGACCCTGAAATCCAGCCTAAAAAAACTCCTGCTCACCAACTAACCTTGCTGAGCAACGAACTTCCCAGAGATTTACACCACTGAGATAAGAAATCTCAGTGGCACATACCTACCCTCTACCAGCCTTCCTACTGACTGTTTACAATATATATATATATATATATATATATATATATATATATATATATATATATATATATATACAGTATATAGTAAATCCAAAAGTCCAGCGGCACCAGCAATCTGTGGGTGCAAGCCCTAGGTAACCGACCAATGTCCTGTCTATATAGAACAAAAAAATCAGACAGCACTCCGTATAATTTCGGTGATCAAAAGGCTGAGAAAGGCTCCAACATTGTGAACTGAAACGTTGCAGTAGGGTGATAAAAGTACCCCACTTTTGTTCACTGAAAGTCTACAGAGTGCTGCCTGATCTTTTTGTTATTTATATATATATATAAATATATATATATATTTTTTTATATATATTTACATATGTATATGTATATATATATATTTATTTTTTTTTATATATTTATATATATATATATATATATATATATATATACACAATTTATATTTATTATGTATTTTTATAACTTCATAATCTGCTAGGGGAAAAGGAAATTGCTGCTTGTAAAGAGTTAATCTAAGTCTCTCGCTGCATACGCATGGAGCCAGCAACAACCACACACTGAGGAGAAAGTAGGAAAGAAACTGTTGCAGGATTTACCTTCCTTATATTTCTAGTGAGTGATTCTTCAGATTACCGATCAGCCTCCGGCTCTTCCTCCTCTTCCTTTAGCTGCTCCATAATACACAATAATCATCCTATACTAAAGTTAATATAACATCCACCATGAAGTAAAATAGCAGCACAGATCTTTGCTGTGCACACATGCTAAACACTAGCAGTCTCCACCCATGCAATGTAGTTGCCTCCTATCTAGGACATTTAACCCTATGGATGCCACGTCAATAGCAACTGTGGATCTAAGGGGTTTCTGAGGGAGGGAGCCCCCTCTATCACCCCATTGGCACCCCCAAGTCGTGATAGTATGGTTCCGATGGTTTTCATGACAACCAGTGTGCCTGACAAATCCCCCAGGTCTGCTAAAAGTGTGTGCCTGTTAGGCTCTGATAGTCCTGGCACAAAGAGACCAAAAAACAACAACCATATCGTCTAATGGACTATGACACATTGGGTGATATAACATGTTTCATATATATTTGATCAAGAATGCATTTTGACACTATTCTCTCTTGTGAATGAAATATTTTTTGCTAAAAAGAAAAAACGACTGAGTAATTTTTGACTTGTGCTTTCCAAATATATTTGTATTCAAAGTCAGAACAATTACAGGTACAAAGTGTGTGTCACACATACAATAAAAAGTACATCATATAACAATGTGTTCTAACTCCAAAATATTTTTTTTCATTTTACTTGTCATCATCAAGTTACAAGGCAACGAATAAGGCAAAAGAAAACAGAACATCCCCCTCCCTCCCCCCAACTCTCCTCCATCTCGGTGAGCAGTTTCTTAACTAGCCAGTAGCATGCCTAGCGTGCCCTGGATAATCTGTGAACTATACCATGATGTATGTCGAAATGTTCGCATGAACACCCCTATCTCTGCTGTGGAATAATGTTTTTCAATAAATGTACGCCAAGTTTTAAAAAAACTGTTCTGTAGACCTTTCTTTATGTCTTTCTAGGTCCGTTTTATCATATCCCAATAAAGTTTTAAGAGTAGTCACAACCTCCGCAATTTCCGGGACAGATGCCTGTAACCAGTGACGCAAGATGCACTTCTTGATAGCCAATAATGCCATATGGATGCCTTTCCGGGCTACTAGAGGTGGTCCCCCCCATCAGGGTCCAAGGGGATATAGTGAAACAGAACTGCCTGTGGGCTTGCGTGCACCTCTTCCCCCCAGGTGTCGTTAATAAATTGTAGAGCAAGATCCCAAAAAGACCGAATTTGTGGGCACAACCACATCCCGTGAAGTAGATTAGCTTTGTGTAGGTCACATTTAGGACAATTACGCAGATAGTGTGCTGGAGCGTCCCTATAGGATAAATTAAAGGCATATGTCGCTCTGTGCATAAGCCGGAAGTGCATCTCACGCCAATGTTCATTTACCATGACCTTCCTCATCCTCTCCCACCCTTCCCGAATTTTGCTGGAGAGTTCTGGATCCTCCAGCTCCACTTCCCAGATCCGAAAGCAGGAGGTGCTAAAGGAGTCAAGGTGAACATTCCGAAGCTTACCATATAAACTTGCAAGACTTCTTCCCATAGCGCCCTGCGGCACCATCCCATCAAATGCTCCCCGCATCTCCACTACATCAATATTGCAAACTTTGGTTTTACATAACTCTGCTACTTGAGCATATTGCAGATATTGATTATCCCCCAAATTATATTTGCTAGAGAACTCCTGCCACGTAAGCCATCTTCCCTCTTCAACATTCATGAGTTGGCCCAGGACACTGATTCCCTCAGATCTCCACTGCGAAAATAATTTATTCTGGCTCCCCTGTGGGAACATGGGATTATCCCACAATGGCCAAAATTTAGAAAGACCATATGGAAGGCCAAAAAGCTTCCGCACCACCTTTCAGGCGCCTATTGCATCCCTTAGCAACAAACTTGACTTAACATTATTAGGCAGCTGAGCATAGGACAGGTGCAACAGGGCCGACAACAGAGCCAATCCAGCCAAAGCCTGTTCCAGCTGAACATTGGAGTACAAATTGGTGTTATGCAGCCAATCACCTATGTGCCTACAGATGGCCGCTAGGTTGTAATATCGAATAAGTGGTAACTGTATGCCACCATCAACTTTGGGCAGTGCCAATTTTTTATATGCAATCCTAGGTCTTTTCTTCTGCCACAAGAATTGAAGAAATGCTGTCTGTAATTTTTGGCTATCTAGGTGCTTGATCAATATGGGTATGGTTTGCATTGGATATAGAAGACGAGCAAAGCTTATCATTTTTAAAAGAGCAGCTCTCCCGAACAATGACAACGGCAGTGACGCCCATCGATTTAGTTCCTTATGAATTTTTTCAAACAAGGGTGAATAATTGAGTTTATAGAGGGAAGAGGGAAATTTGCCTATTTTAATCCCCAGGTATGTGATAAAGATCTGGCTACTTCCACCGTACCCTGTAAGGGTGGTCTTGCCCCTGATTCCTTCAAGTAAAGTAATTGACTCTTTTGCGCATTGACTTTATAACCTGAGAATGACCCGAAGTACCGTAGCTTCTCCAGCACCCCCCCCCCAAATGATCCCCAGGCGATCTCAGAAATAGCAAAAGATCATCAGCAAAGCATGTCAGTTTAATCTCCTGACTACCAAGCATTATACCTTCAAAATCACTGGAGGACAAAAGATGTCTTGCCAGCGGTTCCAAAGCCAAGTCGAACAACAATGGAGACAGGGGGCAACTTTCTTGTTCCCTTCTGTAAGTGGATCGGTGCTGAAAGAAAACCTGTGGTGAACACCCTAGCTAGAGGTTCTGAACATAACGCTTCCAGGTAATTCCTGAACAAGCCCTGTATCCCGAATCTGTCTAGAACTAACCCCAGCCAATCCCAGTGAACATTATCAAAGGCCTTTTCGGCGTCTAACGTTAAAAGTGCTGGCGAATCGTATCCCTCCATGTTAGTAGTCTTCATTGCGTCTTGTACCGCCAGAACCGTGCGTATGTTTTTGACCGCCGACCTCCCTATAATAAAACCCACCTGTTGTGGCTCAATCAGATCCGGGAGAAACAGGGCCAACCTGCGGCCAATATTTTCGATAATATTTTAACATCCTGATTTATCAAAGAGATTGGGCGATAGGAGCCCGGGTTAGTCGGATCTTTCCCTTCCTTATACAATACCTTGATATAAGCTACATTGCCCGATTTCAGGAATTCCTTATTTAAAAGCATATGATTATACACCGGCAATAAAATGGGCGTGACTTCCTCCCTCATAAGCTTGTAAAGGTCACTAGAAAACCCATCTGGTCCTGGCGCTTTGTTATTCGTCAATGATTTAATGGTTGATACGATGTCTTGTTCCGTGATCAAAGCATTTAACGATTCTCTATCAGAGTCCAAGAGAGAAGGCATCGTTAAAGAGTCCAGAAACGGCCTCCCCTCAGTCCTACCCGAAGTATCCTGTGCATATAGTGCAGTGTAGTAATCACCTAGTATATCATTGACGATCTTTGGATCTTTCTGTATTTCCCCGTTCCCATCTCTCAACCCCCCTATGTGAGTCGGGCGAAATTGCCCTTTCGCCATTTTGGCCAGCAGGGAGCCCGCTTTATTACCATACCTAAAGAAATGCGCAGTTGTTTGCTCTCTCTGGAACCTTTCCTTTCTATCTAGCCACATTTCAAACTCTGCCTTGGAAGTAAGCCAGTCATCTCTAAGCGCTAATGTGGAGTTTGCCGAGTACGCTGTATATTTCATGCGAAGATTTCTACTAGACTCGTTATGAAGCTTGTTGGTTTTCCGTTTAAGCGACACCACAAAAGAAATGATCCTCCCCCTCAGCACTGCCTTGGTTGTGTCCCAAAACAAGTGGCTGTCCTCTTTATGAGCCTGATTTTCCTGACTATATTCCAATAACCAGCCCTTCAAACATGATTGAAAGGATTCATCAGTTGCCAAAAAAGAAGGAAATTTCCACAAGATATCCGATCCCCGTTTAAATGTATCTGCCAAGATCAGAGAAACCGGTGAATGGTCTGAAATCACCAAGTCTTCTATCCGAGCACTAAGGATACTAGGGAGGAGCACCGGAGAAGCCACAAAGTAGTCAATATGCGACCATGCGGTATGCACATGGGAAAAGTGAGTGAATTCTCTACCTAATGGGAATTGTGTTCTCCATACATCTACCATGCCTGTGGAAGACAGTAATGGGGCCAAGACTTTATCGTGCGCTCTTTCAACCAGTACCCTACCATCTCCCCTTCGCCTGTCCTCTGTTGTGCATAAAACTGAGTTAAGGTCCCCTCCCAAAAGAATCTGAGGTTCTTTATCCGCTATAAGTTTACCTTCCAGGAATTGGAAAAAGACCCGATTGTTGTAATTTGGTGCATATATACAGTACAAGCTCATTCTACCCATTGCGCCCTCTAAGATCACATGCAAATATCTGCCCCCTCCATCCTGCTCAGAAGTAAGCACAGAACAATCAATTATTTTGCCATTGACTGCTGGAGAACCCACTACTGTGCCCACCCATAGCTTGTGCATTCTCTGGAAATCACGTTCCAGCAGATGAGTTTCCTGCAGTATCGCTATATCCGTTTTCAACTTTTTCAGGTGGCGAAGGACCATCATGCGTTTATGTGGGGACTGTAGTCCCTTCACATTCCATGTTATTACTTTAGGCATCTCACAGTAATGGCAAAGCAGACCTCATCCACCGAGACAGTTTCTCCCCCTCCTCCCCCCTCCCTAAACATAAAACAAGATTGAAACCCCAACAACAGATCATTACTAGTTACAGACTTCTCTTTTCTCGCACATTTTAGCGTGGAATCTCTGCACATTCCACCACTAGAAGCCCCTTGGTATACCATGAACCCCCTATATACCAGGGAAATATCGACAAAACCGTACATTCCCACCCGGCTCCATGCAGAAATTCCCTCAAGCCTCACCACAGCTGTGTAATCCCCTGCCCATAGCCAGTAATCATCATCCTCCGAAGCACCGATAGGTATAACAATTGTGCCTCAAACAATGTGAAACTTAAAATAACATGAGACTCCTTCAATCACCGCCTGAACATCTCCCTTCAGTCCGGAGGTAAGACCCCTCCTGGTACTCCTGTTTCTGGAACGTCCCCTGCGAGGCAATCCATCTCTGTATGTCTGGCGATCCCCATTGTTGTCTTGGGGAAAACCTTTCCACAAATTTAGCTGCCTCCCCTGGAGAACAAAACGAATCCACCCCACCACCGGGCTCGAAGATCTTGAGAATGGCGGGAAACATCTAAGAAAACCGAATGCGTTTCTGGACCAGTAGAGAACACACCGTGCTGAAAGCACGCCGCTTGCGTGTAACCTCAGCCGAATAATCTCCGAACATTAAAATTCTGTTGCCTCACACTCTCACTTGTGCCGAGGATCTTCCATAGGCCTGTAACACGTTTGTTTTATCCACATAGTCCAGGTACTTCACAATAACTGGTCGCGGTCTTGCTGGAGCGCCATCTTGGGTAACACCTCGCATTGGTCCCACTCTATGAGCTCTCTCCGCTCTCAGCGGGGCAGGCAAGCCCAGCGCCTGAGGCAATTCCACCGCACACAACTTTAGCAGCTGACCTGCTGGTATAGATACTGGGAGCCCAATAATGCGTAAATTGCTCCTTCTCGAGCGATTCTCCAGGTCATCAACTTTATCTACCAGCTGGAGATTGGAAGCAATCACCTTCTTCACCTCCTCCTGTGTTCCCGCTAACTCATCCTCCATTAAACTGAGACGTTGCTCCAAGTCAGTAATGCATTCTGCCTGAGCTGAGACATCCGACTGTATTTGATGCAATATTTTCGACACCGTCGCCTCCAAAGAAGCTGTAATATCTGGGGCTATAAGTTTAGCTACTTCTATGGCCAAAGCTCGACATGAAATGTCCATATTGTGAATCATAGTGTCAGGCTCACCTTCTTCCATTGCTGGCTGCACCAGAAGAGGTTGGGATGCCGAGCGCGAGCTCGTGCTCCTCGTGTTCCTGGCCGGCTCAGGTGCCATTTTCCCCAGCGGCAGCATGTCTTCAGTCTGCAGGGCCTGTGAGTTTAATCCTGGGGTCCCGGTTTTCACCAGGAATCTCTCCATACGCCGGAGAGAAGCCTGTACGTAGGGTTGTCGGCCAATAGCCTCAAGTCGGGTATCAAAGCCTCGGGACCCCGGTTTTTTGAGTCGGGTCAACGGAGCTCTCTTTACTCGCGTCTAATCATGTGCGCGCCGGAACCGGAAGTCCTCGACTTGTGCTTTCCTATATATACTATGGTCTAAAATAATGCCTGTCAGTTTTACACTGACTGGCATAATATACTGCGATATAGAAGCATTGCAGTGTATTATAAAGGTGATCAAATGATTTCAGAGTAAAGTCCCATAGTGGAACTAAAAAAGAGTAAAAAAATGAATTCATAAAGTTAATAATAAAGAAAAAAAAAGATCCCAAGTTAAAAAAAAAATTAAAAACCCATTTTCCCCTTCCAAATTTAAGAAAAAAAAATTATATAAAGTACACATAATTGGTATTGCTGCATCCGTAACATCCCGAACTATAGAACTATTATGTTTTTAATCCGCATAGTGAAAAAAAACTGCCAGAATTGCTGTTTTATGTTCACCCTGGCTTAAAAAAAAAAAAAAAATCAAATAAAAGGCGATCAAAAAGTTGTACACTTCAATTGCATATCAGTTGTTTCATTTCAAATCCAATGTGGTGGCATGCAGAGCCCAAATCATGAAGATTGTGTCACTGTCCAAATAATTCTGGCCCTAACTGTAGATAGATAGATTAGATAGATAGATAGATAGATAGATAGATAGATAGATAGATAGATAGATAGATAGATAGATAGATAGATAGATAGATAGATAGATAGATAGATAGATAGATAGATACAAATCTGTTTTGGTGTTTTCAGTACACTGAACAAATGAAGACAGTGGGACATATTTTTTCCTTCAGCCACATTACCAATTAATGGCTTGGCAGGTCACTGTCACTCAGCTTGTCTACTACCCCATGTTGAGTATCATCAATCAGTATGATGTTATTCTTTTATGAAACAAGTAATGATTAACAGACCGAGTGAGCTTAATTCTATAAATATAAAAACATAGGAAATCTGTTTGCCATTAATTGCTGGTGTCAGAAAAGTATTTTAATTTTATTTGTGAAAAAAAAATTTTTTCCCTTATTAAACAACTTTGCTTATATTTAGTTTGACATTTATTTTGTTGTTTTAAAGTATATCAGTGAATGCTTGTTATCTTCAAATGAACTGGAATGCTGGGATATTTTTATGAAATCCTTCATTTAGTAATAATAAAAAATGTCTTTTTAAGTAAGCATGTACTTTATTATCCTTAGTAAATCAGTAGTCACTATAATGTATAATTAATCGGTATTAGTCACATGCTGTTTTAAGACTGCTGGGCTTAGATGAGCCACTGTCAATTTAACAACCATAATCCTTGATTCTCCAAGTAGTTTTTGGCATTTTCAGCATTGCTCTGATGAACTGCATTATCAATCACTGTGTTTGTCTTGGTAGCAGGCTTATACTTTTTATGGCATAATGCACATCAAGATTTTTCAGTAAGCTAAAGTGTTATACAGTATACACTATACTAAAATCAAATAAATAAATCTATTTCAGAATGTTAATAAAGAATATTTTGAATTTTATTTTAGATAAATTTTGATGCACACAAAATATTTTTTTTTTGTAAACTATCCACAGTACACTCCTTAGCATTGAAATTGCAACACCAAGAAGTAGAGATGAGCGAACCGGGACAACCGAACCCGGTTTCGGTCCGAACTTCAGGAAAAGTTCGGTTCGCAGCGAATCCGAACTTTACCGGGTTCGGCCGAACCCGTTTTGACCGAACCCGGCTACATTTTGGCGCCTGCCACATGTTACATCTAAAATGGAGGATTACAGAAGATCACCTGACATCAGGCTACCCCATAATGCCTTGCAAACGGCTCTCCCAGCCTATCGGGAGGCAGCATAGGGGCGGGCTCAAGCCTGCAATAAAAGTCTATGCACGGAGCTCAGCGGCCATTTTACAGACAGGAGCTGTAGGAATAGCATCTCTGTGCAGTAAGGGAAAGCTTTAGGAATCTAAAAGGCAGGAATTCAGAAATCGAAGGGGCTCATCCACTACTCACTACTCAGCCAGTGTGTGAATACGCTTTTATAAGGGGCTCATCCCCGTTGCATCCAACTTGCAATACAGGCAGCCTAGTAGTACTATAAGGCCCAGCATTCCCTGAGTGCACTGCAGCGAGGCTGATTGAAATTCTCATTCATTGCCATTTGCCAAGCCAGTGTCCGTGTGTGAATACGCTTTTAAAAGGGGCTCATCCCTGGAATAACAATCCAACTTGCCATACAGGCAGCCTAGAAGTACTACAACGCCCAGCATTCCCTGAGTGCACTGCAGCGAGGCTGATTGAAATTCTCATTCATTGCCATTTGCCAAGCCAGTGTCCGTGTGTGAATACGCTTTTAGAAGGGGCTCATCCCCATTGCATCCAACTTGCAATACAGGCAGCCTTTGTAGTAGTGGTAGTAGTAGTACTACAAGGCCCAGCATTCCCTGAGTGCACTGCAGCGAGGCTGATTGAAATTCTCATTCATTGCCATTTGCCAAGCCAGTGTCCGTGTGTGAATACGCTTTTAAAAGGGGCTCATCCCTGGCCGTTATTAACAGGATAACAATCCAACTTGCCATACAGGCAGCCTAGAAGTACTACAACGCCCAGCATTCCCTGAGTGCACTGCAGCGAGGCTGATTGAAATTCTCATTCATTGCCATTTGCCAAGCCAGTGTCCGTGTGTGAATACGCTTTTAAAAGGGGCTCATCCCTGGAATAACAATCCAACTTGCCATACAGGCAGCCTAGAAGTACTACAACGCCCAGCATTCCCTGAGTGCACTGCAGCGAGGCTGATTGAAATTCTCATTCATTGCCATTTGCCAAGCCAGTGTCCGTGTGTGAATACGCTTTTAAAAGGGGCTCATCCCTGGAATAACAATCCAACTTGCCATACAGGCAGCCTAGTAGTACTACAAGGCCCAGCATTCCCTGAGTGCACTGCAGCGAGGCTGATTGAAATTCTCATTCATTGCCATTTGCCAAGCCAGTGTCCGTGTGTGAATACGCTTTTAGAAGGGGCTCATCCCCATTGCATCCAACTTGCAATACAGGCAGCCTTTGTAGTAGTGGTAGTAGTAGTACTACAAGGCCCAGCATTCCCTGAGTGCACTGCAGCGAGGCTGATTGAAATTCTCATTCATTGCCATTTGCCAAGCCAGTGTCCGTGTGTGAATACGCTTTTAAAAGGGGCTCATCCCTGGCCGTTATTAACAGGATAACAATCCAACTTGCCATACAGGCAGCCTAGAAGTACTACAACGCCCAGCATTCCCTGAGTGCACTGCAGCGAGGCTGATTGAAATTCTCATTCATTGCCATTTGCCAAGCCAGTGTCCGTGTGTGAATACGCTTTTAGAAGGGGCTCATCCCCATTGCATCCAACTTGCAATACAGGCAGCCTTTGTAGTAGTGGTAGTAGTAGTACTACAAGGCCCAGCATTCCCTGAGTGCACTGCAGCGAGGCTGATTGAAATTCTCATTCATTGCCATTTGCCAAGCCAGTGTCCGTGTGTGAATACGCTTTTAAAAGGGGCTCATCCCTGGAATAACAATCCAACTTGCCATACAGGCAGCCTAGTAGTACTACAAGGCCCAGCATTCCCTGAGTGCACTGCAGCGAGGCTGATTGAAATTCTCATTCATTGCCATTTGCCAAGCCAGTGTCCGTGTGTGAATACGCTTTTAAAAGGGGCTCATCCCTGGAATAACAATCCAACTTGCCATACAGGCAGCCTAGTAGTACTACAAGGCCCAGCATTCCCTGAGTGCACTGCAGCGAGGCTGATTGAAATTCTCATTCATTGCCATTTGCCAAGCCAGTGTCCGTGTGTGAATACGCTTTTAGAAGGGGCTCATCCCCATTGCATCCAACTTGCAATACAGGCAGCCTTTGTAGTAGTGGTAGTAGTACTACAAGGCCCAGCATTCCCTGAGTGCACTGCAGCGAGGCTGATTGAAATTCTCATTCATTGCCATTTGCCAAGCCAGTGTCCGTGTGTGAATACGCTTTTAGAAGGGGCTCATCCCCATTGCATCCAACTTGCAATACAGGCAGCCTTTGTAGTAGTGGTAGTAGTAGTACTACAAGGCCCAGCATTCCCTGAGTGCACTGCAGCGAGGCTGATTGAAATTCTCATTCATTGCCATTTGCCAAGCCAGTGTCCGTGTGTGAATACGCTTTTAAAAGGGGCTCATCCCTGGAATAACAATCCAACTTGCCATACAGGCAGCCTAGTAGTACTACAAGGCCCAGCATTCCCTGAGTGCACTGCAGCGAGGCTGATTGAAATTCTCATTCATTGCCATTTGCCAAGCCAGTGTCCGTGTGTGAATACGCTTTTAGAAGGGGCTCATCCCCATTGCATCCAACTTGCAATACAGGCAGCCTTTGTAGTAGTGGTAGTAGTAGTACTACAAGGCCCAGCATTCCCTGAGTGCACTGCAGCGAGGCTGATTGAAATTCTCATTCATTGCCATTTGCCAAGCCAGTGTCCGTGTGTGAATACGCTTTTAAAAGGGGCTCATCCCTGGAATAACAATCCAACTTGCCATACAGGCAGCCTAGTAGTACTACAAGGCCCAGCATTCCCTGAGTGCACTGCAGCGAGGCTGATTGAAATTCTCATTCATTGCCATTTGCCAAGCCAGTGTCCGTGTGTGAATACGCTTTTAGAAGGGGCTCATCCCCATTGCATCCAACTTGCAATACAGGCAGCCTTTGTAGTAGTGGTAGTAGTAGTACTACAAGGCCCAGCATTCCCTGAGTGCACTGCAGCGAGGCTGATTGAAATTCTCATTCATTGCCATTTGCCAAGCCAGTGTCCGTGTGTGAATACGCTTTTAAAAGGGGCTCATCCCTGGAATAACAATCCAACTTGCCATACAGGCAGCCTAGTAGTACTACAAGGCCCAGCATTCCCTGAGTGCACTGCAGCGAGGCTGATTGAAATTCTCATTCATTGCCATTTGCCAAGCCAGTGTCCGTGTGTGAATACGCTTTTAGAAGGGGCTCATCCCCATTGCATCCAACTTGCAATACAGGCAGCCTTTGTAGTAGTGGTAGTAGTAGTACTACAAGGCCCAGCATTCCCTGAGTGCACTGCAGCGAGGCTGATTGAAATTCTCATTCATTGCCATTTGCCAAGCCAGTGTCCGTGTGTGAATACGCTTTTAAAAGGGGCTCATCCCTGGCCGTTATTAACAGGATAACAATCCAACTTGCCATACAGGCAGCCTAGAAGTACTACAACGCCCAGCATTCCCTGAGTGCACTGCAGCGAGGCTGATTGAAATTCTCATTCATTGCCATTTGCCAAGCCAGTGTCCGTGTGTGAATACGCTTTTAAAAGGGGCTCATCCCTGGAATAACAATCCAACTTGCCATACAGGCAGCCTAGTAGTACTACAAGGCCCAGCATTCCCTGAGTGCACTGCAGCGAGGCTGATTGAAATTCTCATTCATTGCCATTTGCCAAGCCAGTGTCCGTGTGTGAATACGCTTTTAAAAGGGGCTCATCCCTGGAATAACAATCCAACTTGCCATACAGGCAGCCTAGTAGTACTACAAGGCCCAGCATTCCCTGAGTGCACTGCAGCGAGGCTGATTGAAATTCTCATTCATTGCCATTTGCCAAGCCAGTGTCCGTGTGTGAATACGCTTTTAGAAGGGGCTCATCCCCATTGCATCCAACTTGCAATACAGGCAGCCTTTGTAGTAGTGGTAGTAGTAGTACTACAAGGCCCAGCATTCCCTGAGTGCACTGCAGCGAGGCTGATTGAAATTCTCATTCATTGCCATTTGCCAAGCCAGTGTCCGTGTGTGAATACGCTTTTAGAAGGGGCTCATCCCCATTGCATCCAACTTGCAATACAGGCAGCCTTTGTAGTAGTGGTAGTAGTAGTACTACAAGGCCCAGCATTCCCTGAGTGCACTGCAGCGAGGCTGATTGAAATTCTCATTCATTGCCATTTGCCAAGCCAGTGTCCGTGTGTGAATACGCTTTTAAAAGGGGCTCATCCCTGGCCGTTATTAACAGGATAACAATCCAACTTGCCATACAGGCAGCCTAGAAGTACTACAACGCCCAGCATTCCCTGAGTGCACTGCAGCGAGGCTGATTGAAATTCTCATTCATTGCCATTTGCCAAGCCAGTGTCCGTGTGTGAATACGCTTTTAAAAGGGGCTCATCCCTGGAATAACAATCCAACTTGCCATACAGGCAGCCTAGTAGTACTACAAGGCCCAGCATTCCCTGAGTGCACTGCAGCGAGGCTGATTGAAATTCTCATTCATTGCCATTTGCCAAGCCAGTGTCCGTGTGTGAATACGCTTTTAAAAGGGGCTCTGAAATGTCTGGGAAAAAAAAGGTTGTGAAAGGACGGGGTAGAGGAAGAAACACCCATGCCGTCTCCTCTTCCAGTCCAAATGTTGGATCTGTTGGTGCCAGACCCAGTAGCAGCATTTGTGGCACAAGACATGTGCCCAGTTCCACTAGTAGCAGCTGCCATGTGCCTGCTAGTAGTAGTATCAGCAAGCCAGACTTGTCCATCTCCTCCGGTGGGCGGGTTACTTTAGACAATACGGCCATTGTGGACTGGTTGGCTGGCTCGCGGTCATCTCAGCAGGAAGACTCTGACGATCTGGCTTCAAGCCAGGTTTCGTTGGATTCCAGATCCTCTACAGTTCCTTGGCACGGTGACAGTAGTAATATAGGTATTTCTAGCGTTTCCATTCCATCATCTATGTCTTCGCTCCCCCTTCCTAGCGGGAAGCCATCTTTCCTGAGAGTCCTAAGAGACATCTCCTCGGGTGCGAAGGAAGATACTGAACAACATAGTGATGATGATGATTTGTTTTCCGCGAGTCAGCCAACGGAGTGTGTTGCGGCGGTGGTGGAGGTGGAAGCGGTGACCGAGACGCATAGCTGCGGTAGTGGGGGTGTTGGTGGTGGTAGCCGTGGTGGCAGACGCAGTAATGAGGGGGGGCATGGAGCCCGCCATGATGTCACATCACATTCACAACACAGTGACAGAAGTGGCGGGGATGATGAGGAAGGCTATGATGATGATGTTGTTTTAGACAGGACGTGGGAACCAGGTGACGAGGTGATGACGGCGTCAGAGGAGGAGGGTAGTAGTGGCGGCACTGGATGTGATAAACAGCCAAGCCGAGGTAGGGGCAGAAGTCAATCTGCAAAACGTTGCAGCGGTAGGGTCAGCTCAGGAGCCGGTGACGGCGACACAGATGCTGGTGTAGGTTCCCGAAAAAAGCCTGCCAGACAAGGGGCAAGCTCGGGTGGTTGTGGTGGTGGTGGTGGTGGTGGACGTGGTACTACCTCTTTACGGTACTCTGCCGTGTGGCAATTTTTCTGTACCTTCCCAGAGGAGGAAAACATGGCACAGTGCCGTATCTGCAAGCAGAAAGTAAGGCGTGGGCAGGGCAGCAATGTAGGAACTACTGCTCTACGTAAACACATGGAACGGCATCACAAGGCCATGTGGGACAATCAACATGCCCCACCATCATGTACATCTAATGAAGACCCCTCTTCCGCTGCTGCTGCTGCTCCGAGTCCCTGTCATCTAAGTAGTAGCCAGGCCTTATCCACCATGTCGTTGTCATCATCATCATCACTGTCATCTAGTGCTCCTCCTATGTCCCGTCAGTTATCCATTACGGAATCGTTGTCCAATAAGCAACAATATATACCCAGTCATCCACTTGTCGTGCGGCTTAATTCACACCTGGCAAAGTTGTTGGTGGTGCAGTCGCTGCCATACCACCTGGTCGACTCCGCCGGCTTCAAGCAATTGATGGCGTGCGCTCAGCCTAGGTGGCGAATACCTAGCCGACATTACTTCTCCAAAACAGCTGTCCCTGCCTTGCACAAGCATGTGGAGGAAAAGGTGTCCAAGTCCTTGCAATTATCCGTGTGCAGCAGGGTACATGCCACCGTCGACACGTGGAGCAGCAACTATGGGCAGGGACAGTACATGTCTTTCACGGCCCACTGGGTCAATATTTTGCAGTCCGATGCACCACCGCAGCAATGCCAGGCATTACCACCTCCACGCTTGTATGTTTCTAGTTCAACTCCGGACACCAGGCGCCTACCATCCTTCTCCTCCTACTCCTCCTCCTCCTCCTTGCCTTCCTCCTTGGAGGTCTTCCCGTCCCCGACAGGACACAGCGTATCTTCCACTCCTCCTCCCTCCTCTTTTCATAGGTGCAAGGTGAAGCGCCACAACGCTGTCTTACACCTGCTGAGCCTGGGCGAGAAAAGCCACACAGGGCAGGAGCTGCTGCTGTGCATCAAGGAGGAAATCGCACGCTGGCTGTCTCCTCTGAAACTCACACTGGGCAATGTTGTCTCTGATAACGGCAAGAACGTTGTGGCTGCACTGCGTCTAGGTCACCTGACACACGCTCCTTGCATGGCACATGTGATCAATCTGGTCATAACACGCTTCTTAAAGTCATATGTTGGTTTGAAGGGTGTGCTGGCCATGTCCAGGAGGGTTTGCGTTCGCTTTAGACGTTCGTATGCATTTAAGCACGCCCTCCTGGACTTGCAGCGTCAAAACAATCTCCCAGAACACAGCCTGATTTGCGACGTTCCAACACGATGGAATTCCACCCTGCACATGTTGGACCGTCTGTACGAACAGCGGAAAGCCGTGAATGATTTCCTGATGCAGCAGACGGGCAGCGTTTGGAGCCAGTGTAATTTCGAGCTCAGGCACTGGCAGCTGGTTAGAGACGCATGTCGCGTTTTGAGGCCCTTTGAAGAGGCCACACGATTTGTGAGCCGTGACGCTAGCGGAATGAACGATGTTATGCCGCTGATATTCATTATGGAGCAAACGCTCACAGCGATGATTCAGCAAAGGATGGAGGAAGGATCACATCTGGCTATGGATGTTGAGGAGGAGGAGGAGGATGAGGAAACAGGACCTGAAGAGGAGCTGGATTTGGAGATGGAATCACAGGAAGGGATAGGGGACGAGGCAGCCGCACAACATGACAGTGATGGTGGTGATGACGAGTCTGACGACGACCTTGATGATGGACAACCATGGCAGTATGGGGCGGAGATGGAACCAACCGGGCCCTCTGAAACGCTGGCCAGGATGGCGAGCTGTATGCTTCGTTACTTGCGCGCTGACTGTCGTATTGTTAGCATGAAGCAAAGAGATGACTACTGGATAGCCACACTTTTAGACCCTCGGTATAAAGCCAGAATGGGGGAGTTTTTTGCGCCTTCCGAGAGGGAGGCAAAATTGGCTTATTATAGAGAGAAGCTATGCAGCCAGCTTGTCATGGCTTTCAAACGGCAGACACCCGCTGCAAGCATGTCTGACCGGGGGGCCACTCTCCGCTCCCCACTGTCTCATCGTTCCACCGCCTCTGGCAGAGCTACCTCTGCAATAGGCGGCAGCCGTGGCAGCAGCGGCAGCAGCAGCAGCAGCAGCAGCCAATTCAGTTTGGAAAATATGATGACAACATTTTTACATCCAATACCCCGACCTGACACACATCGTAGCACTAGTCACCAAAGGGATGTTCACCATCTCCAGGTGCAGCACCTAAACAACCAGGTTCACTCGTACTTGGACTGTGCCCTTTCTCCGTCAGAAATGCTGATCCCAGACCCCATGGACTTCTGGGTCAGCAGATTGGATCATTGGCAAGAACTGGCCCAGTTTGCCATGGGTGTACTGTCTTGTCCACCCTCCAGTGTAGCGTCAGAGAGGGTATTCAGCGCAGCAGGGGGCTTCGTCACCCCTAAGCGAACAAGATTGTCCGCCAACAGCTTGGAAAATCTCACGTTTCTGAAAATGAATCAAGCGTGGATCGGTGAGGATTTTAAAACCCCTGTGCCTGATGCCACTGATTAGATCTTACATTGCTGCTGCTGCTGCCGCCTGCTACTGCCGCCTGCTACTATGGGATTCTGTCCTGTCCACTCTTTTTTTAATGTGCCGCTGTTGGTGCTGCAGCTGCTACTACTTCTACCACCAATCCACCCCAGTGCCGTCTGCTACAAGCAGGCCTGCCCCACCAGAGGGCTTTGTCCTGTGACTCTCCAGTCTCTTTTTTTAATGTGCTGCTACTACTGCTACTACTGCTTGCACCCTTGCTGTCTGTGTTGGCTAGTACCTCTACTACCACCAATACACCTACACTGCCATCTGCTACAAGCAGGCCTGAGGCCTGCCCCACTACAGGGCTTTGTCCTCCTGTGACTGTCCAGTCTCTTTTTTTAATGTGCTGCTACTACTGCTACTACTGCTTGCACCCTTGCTGTCTGTGTTGGCTACCTCGACTACTACCACCAATACACCTCCACTGCCGCCCGTCTGCTACAAGCAGGCCTGAGGCCTGCCCCACCACAGGGCTTTGTCCTCCTGTGACTGTCCAGTCTCTCTTTTTTTTAATGTGCTGCTACTACTGCTACTACTGCTTGCACCCTTGCTGTCTGTGTTGGCTACCTCTAATACCACCAATACACCTACACTGCCGCCCGTCTGCTACAAGCAGGCCTACCCCACCACAGGGCTATGTCCTGTGACTGTCGTCCAGTCTCTTTTTTTAATGTGCTGCTGCTACTACCAGTCCTACCACCCTTGCTGTCTGTGTTGGCTAGTCTACCTCTACTACCACCAATACACCTCCACTGCCGTCTGCTACAAGCAGGCCTGAGGCCTGCCCCACCACAGGGCTTTGCCCTCCTCTGACTGTCCAGTCTCTTTTTTTAATGTGCTGCTACTACTGCTACTACTGCTTGCACCCTTGCTGTCTGTGTTGGCTACCTCGACTACTACCACCAATACACCTCCACTGCCGCCCGTCTGCTACAAGCAGGCCTGAGGCCTGCCCCACCACAGGGCTTTGTCCTCCTCTGACTGTCCAGTCTCTTTTTTTAATGTGCTGCTACTACTGCTACTACTGCTTGCACCCTTGCTGTCTGTGTTGGCTACCTCGACTACTACCACCAATACACCTCCACTGCCGCCCGTCTGCTACAAGCAGGCCTGAGGCCTGCCCCACCACAGGGCTTTGCCCTCCTCTGACTGTCCAGTCTCTTTTTTTAATGTGCTGCTACTACTGCTACTACTGCTTGCACCCTTGCTGTCTGTGTTGGCTACCTCGACTACTACCACCAATACACCTCCACTGCCGCCCGTCTGCTACAAGCAGGCCTGAGGCCTGCCCCACCACAGGGCTTTGCCCTCCTCTGACTGTCCAGTCTCTTTTTTTAATGTGCTGCTACTACTGCTACTACTGCTTGCACCCTTGCTGTCTGTGTTGGCTACCTCGACTACTACCACCAATACACCTCCACTGCCGCCCGTCTGCTACAAGCAGGCCTGAGGCCTGCCCCACCACAGGGCTTTGCCCTCCTCTGACTGTCCAGTCTCTTTTTTTAATGTGCTGCTACTACTGCTACTACTGCTTGCACCCTTGCTGTCTGTGTTGGCTACCTCGGCTACTACCAGTCTACCACCAATACACCTCCACTGCCGCCCGTCTGCTACAAGCAGGCCTGAGGCCTGCCCCACCACAGGGCTTTGTCCTCCTGTGACTGTCCAGTCTCTCTTTTTTTTAATGTGCTGCTACTACTGCTACTACTGCTTGCACCCTTGCTGTCTGTGTTGGCTACCTCTAATACCACCAATACACCTACACTGCCGCCCGTCTGCTACAAGCAGGCCTACCCCACCACAGGGCTATGTCCTGTGACTGTCGTCCAGTCTCTTTTTTTAATGTGCTGCTGCTACTACCAGTCCTACCACCCTTGCTGTCTGTGTTGGCTAGTCTACCTCTACTACCACCAATACACCTCCACTGCCGTCTGCTACAAGCAGGCCTGAGGCCTGCCCCACCACAGGGCTTTGCCCTCCTCTGACTGTCCAGTCTCTTTTTTTAATGTGCTGCTACTACTGCTACTACTGCTTGCACCCTTGCTGTCTGTGTTGGCTACCTCGACTACTACCACCAATACACCTCCACTGCCGCCCGTCTGCTACAAGCAGGCCTGAGGCCTGCCCCACCACAGGGCTTTGTCCTCCTCTGACTGTCCAGTCTCTTTTTTTAATGTGCTGCTACTACTGCTACTACTGCTTGCACCCTTGCTGTCTGTGTTGGCTACCTCGACTACTACCACCAATAAACCTCCACTGCCGCCCGTCTGCTACAAGCAGGCCTGCCCCACCACAGGGCTTTGTCCTGTGACTGTCGTCCAGTGTCTTTTAATGTGCTGCTACTACTCACCCTTGCCAATAAAAAGGGTCAATTTTTGGAGGGCTTGTGAAAAGCCATTGCTTGTTGCTTTTACATCCATGTATGGAAGAACCCCGGCAGGCATCTGCCAATAAAAAGGGTCAATTTTTGGAGGGCTTGTGAAAAGCCATTGCTTGTTGCTTTAATGCTTTTACATCCATGTATGGAAGAACCCCGGCAGGCATCTGCCAATAAAAAGGGTCAATTTTTGGAGGGCTTGTGAAAAGCCATTGCTTGTTGCTTTAATGCTTTTACATCAATGTATGGAAGAACCCCGGCAGGCATCTGCCAATAAAAAGGGTCAATTTTTGGAGGGCTTGTGAAAAGCCATTGCTTGTTGCTTTAATGCTTTTACATCCATGTATGGAAGAACCCCGGCAGGCATCTGCCAATAAAAAGGGTCAATTTTTGGAGGGCTTGTGAAAAGCCATTGCTTGTTGCTTTAATGCTTTTACATCCATGTATGGAAGAACCCCGGCAGGCATCTGCCAATAAAAAGGGTCAATTTTTGGAGGGCTTGTGAAAAGCCATTGCTTGTTGCTTTAATGCTATTACATCCATGTATGGAAGAACCCCGGCAGGCATCTGCCAATAAAAAGGGTCAATTTTTGGAGGGCTTGTGAAAAGCCATTGCTTGTTGCTTTAATGCTTTTACATCCATGTATGGAAGAACCCCGGCAGGCATCTGCCAATAAAAAGGGTCAATTTTTGGAGGGCTTGTCAAAAGCCATTGCTTGTTGCTTTTACATCAATGTATGGAAGAACCCCGGCAGGCATCTGCCAATAAAAAGGGTCAATTTTTGGAGGGCTTGTGAAAAGCCATTGCTTGTTGCTTTTACATCCATGTATGGAAGAACCTCGGCAGGCATCTGCCAATAAAAAGGGTCAATTTTTGGAGGGCTTGTGAAAAGCCATTGCTTGTTGCTTTTACATCCATGTATGGATGAACCCCGGCAGGCATCTGCCAATAAAAAGGGTCAATTTTTGGAGGGCTTGTCAAAAGCCATTGCTTCTTCTTTTACCACCTTATATGTATGAACCCTGGCAGGCATCAGCCGCCTAAAATGGTAAATTTTTGTACCTTTTTTAACAATGCATTAAGCATACAACATGCACAAGTGCAGTGGTTTCTGTTAGTTATCTCCGTGTCCCATCCGTTTTCCTAGAGCCATACATGTTGGCGTAACTTTGACACCAACTTTGCATTAAAGACAGCTCAAAAGTACTTGGATACACTCATGGGTGACCTAAGAGTGTTATACAGGGCTTCTAGGGCTTTAAAACAGTGTTATACACGATTTTTAGGGGCTTTCTTGTATTACAGGTTCGGTCAGAACTAGTTCGGTCCGAATCGAACTTTTGCACGAAATTCGGCGAACTTGCCGAACCGAACTTTTCATAAGTTCGCTCATCTCTACCAAGAAGGAAAAGTTTTGGAATTGTGTAAATTACAGGATCTATAGACATGTTAATGATATGCAAATGTTAAAAAAATGGGGAAAAAATCCGAACATCTTACAAACTTGATTTTTTCATTATCGAGTATGAGCGCCATGCACAGAAATACTTGCACAAACACACCTTGGCATGCTATCAAAGGAGTTATTAATGGTTGTCTGAAGAATGTTATGCCACGCTGAATGCAGGTGGGCATACAAATCATTAAGATTGGTTGCTGGCAGCTCCCTTTGCAATTGCCGACCAATGATGTCCCAGATGTGCTCGATGGGAAACAAGTCCAGAGACGCTGCAGGCCATGGTGCACACAGACTGCTCACAGTAGCACAAGCAACATGCAGCCTGGCATTGTCCTGTTGGAAAACATCTTCTGGGACACTTTGGAGAAATGGCCGTACCACTGATTTCACGACCAAATCAATGTAATGTCGAGCTGTTAGTGTTCCTGAAATTAAGACTAGAGGGGTCTGGCTACCCTATATTATGCTACCCCACACCATAATCCCAGGAGTAGGACTGGTGTGACGTTCCCTTGTGAAGGCCTCTTCACGGTGTTGCCCTCGTGGTCTCCAGACCAATCTCCAGCTATCATTGCATCCGCGATAAGAGGATAGACCTCCATTCCAGCATCCACTGCCTTCTTGCTGTGCACCATGATAGCCTTTGAAAGTGGTGGCGTGTGGTTAATGAAAAACCTGTAGATGGACATCTGGCTCATATCTTAATGTCATAAAAACTCCTTCTGATGGTTTTTGTCGAAACTGTTTACCACCTTAGGCTTGGGATATGACGTCCAATTTCATTTGCAGTACAGAATGAATCACTACGTGTTCTTTTCCAATCAGATGATCCATCCGTGCAGAGGTTCGCCTCCATGCATCGATTTGCCAGATTGATAAACCAAGGCCTCTCAGTTCAAGGATCCTGTGCCTCTCAGGTTGCAACAAGTGGCGATTACAGGCACACTGTAGAGCAGGAGGCATCGCACAATCATCCCACACCTCTTGATCCGATTTTTGAGGTTCCATGTGGCTAAAAAACTTTGCTTTCAATCTGAGTAATCCCAATAAGGATCCCACTTCAATACATATAGTAATTCCTAAAATAGGATAAGATCATGAATAAATGTGACATACAATGCAAAAGGGCACATACCTAAAACATCATAAGAATAAGACAATAGATACAAGCCAAGCAGAGGGGCACACACTTAAAAAACAAAGACCAGCTCCACCGTATCGCCAAGAGATTCCGGGCTTCTTTCAGGGGTATAGGAACTATATATATATATATATATATATATATATATATATATAAAAGTAGAGATCTTGCAGCACTCCAAATGTGAAAAAATAGTGGTTTTATTCAGCCAACAAACAGCGACGTTTCTGTCCAACAATATGACCTTTATCAATCATGGTGACACACTAAGTGGTAACAGGTTATATAGAGCAAGAGATCATTTACATAATTGATCTCATTAAAATACAGATAAATTGCATAGTGCAAAAAAATACATTATATCCATGTGTTAATACGGTATCAAATACAATAAAAAAATTGATACATAAAGTGCAGGTGCATATACGTATATAATAAATAACAATACAGCATAGCAAATACATAAAATTACATGATTATGACATGATCATATATGCGCCAGTTGTGTCAGAACTAATCATAATAGTGCCACTCACCAATCAGAGCTTCAGGACCTTCTTGATGAAAATCACCATCAGGTTGTGTGTCTCCCGGTGATCATTCCACACCACGTTGTATGCAGAGTAAGTGAGTGTGTACGTGTATTGCCGACATCCGGTTAAAAGACATGCAACAGAAAGCTCCAGGAACGTAATGACAATAACGTATGCTCCACCCTGTAAACATCGCGCGCAGAGCGTCCATCGTTGTCAGGCAACCATCAACTAATAAACACTATCTCATCAAAGGAGTAAGGTTTGTAACGCGATTGTTGATGGTGTAATCTGTAGTTACAAACCTAACAGCAATACTCAGTGTATTATAGTGGATTTATGGATATGGATATTTCAATTATTTCACAAGTATAGATTATAACTGAACATTTAATTATGGTTTACTTGTGGATATTAATGATATTATTTAAAAACAGGACCATGTTAATATGTATTATTAATATTGCATAGCTTGACATATACAGCTGATTATTTCATCAACTGTAATTATCTATGTAGAAGTTCATGTTGCTTAATAAATAGATTTATTTCATGTAATGCATACATTTAATAAAGTTATGCATATATTAATTGACTGTCACAGATGGTCATTTTGCATATAATATTAATATAATTTAGAATAGCTGCAAAGTCAGGCAGTTTATGCCTCATTTCAATATCACAACCCCATGTTAAACTCTTATGCAGTATTTATCATTTCCATGTATAATTTTAACATTCTTCTTTGACATATGATACTACAAACATTAACATTGACAAGGACTATTAAGCACGTTTAGTTTAATTCATTCTGTTTTAACTTTTTAACCAAAACTTGTGTGTAATGTGACAAGTAAAATATTAACACACTGATGTTACTGAAAATTGAATTAAAGTGGTATGTAAATTAGGCTTTTTGATAAGCATAAACTATTCAATAATCTCTTTAAAGATTAACACAGCTCAAGGATGTGTTATTAACTACTATAAGATAACACTTAGCATTAGAGATGTCATAGATAACAAATATCCCTTCATTGGAAGATCAACCTCAATGTAATAAACGTATATAGTATGTCTGTTTTATTTATTCCCTTTGCCTACATGGTGTTAACATATTTCACATCATTAAACAAAGATTGTAATCACTCACATCAGTTTATGAATTTAGTAACTGATGGAAACCCACACAAGTACCATAGAAGCTCCATACACATTCTTACCAGTGTTTGGATTCAAATTCAGGATCTCTTCAAGGTCAACAGGGCAAACAACTAAGCTCCCATCCTGCCCTATTTTAATACTGCAATGACAATGCCAGTGATCAAACGTTATGACAATCCACAAGTAAATGCTGAATTAAATCTTAAAATGAAATAAACACCCGCAATCACATTAGTTCTGCATTGTGTTTTTTAGCATTAACAAAGAAAAAAAAATGATAATATTTAATCCGGAGAGAACCACCAGCTGAGAATCACAAATACAAAAAAAGTGTACATGAATATCAATCAATTCTTAAAAAAAGTCAAACTTTTTACAAAGCAAGATTAGAGAAAAAGAAAAAAAAGGGTACTTCAAGACTGTTAATGAGTTACTTTGTAAATTGTCCATGCCAGCCAGTTACTCAACATTATAGTGAGTTAGATTCTGCATATAATAATTGTATAAGTAGTTGGGAAAGGGAGACCATTACTGTAAGGCTATGTTCACATCTGCGTCAGGGCTCAATTCCGACATTCCATCTGAGCTTTTCGTCGGAATGGAGCCCTGACTGACACAAACGATTGATTTCAAAAGTGACAGTTCCAGTGCAAATGGTTTCCATTTGTCTCAGTTGTGCAAGGGTTCCATCATTTTTACAGAATGAATAGCGTAGTCGACTACTGTATTGATTCCGTCAAAAGGTGAAACCCTTGCACAACTGAGACAAACATAAACCATTGGCAACGGATCCGTCAGCATTGAAATCAATGGTGATGGAACCGGAAGCCTATGGTTTCGGTTTGTGTCAGTCAGGACTCTGTTCCGACGGAAAGCTCCAACGGGGTTACTTCAAGTTGACCCCTATGTTTTTCTAAAAATTCCATCCGAATTGGGTCAGTAGTTTTTACGTGATGCGTGCACAAACAGACAAGCAGACAAAAATTCCAAAAATTATCTTAATGCATTCTATCACTTATCCTTCCTCCCCTCAATTTTATT
Organism: Rhinoderma darwinii; assembly: GCF_050947455.1. Lineage (NCBI taxonomy): Eukaryota > Metazoa > Chordata > Amphibia > Anura > Rhinodermatidae > Rhinoderma > Rhinoderma darwinii. Next base: position 197,457,502 of record NC_134689.1, on the reverse strand, counting down.
ATATGTAGAGATGATACCACTATACAAAAGACAAATATTATCACCATAAGTATTACCATCATACTGTTACTGAACAAAACCCAGTATACCAAGATTAATATTATTAATAATAACACTATATAAGGGCCAAATAATACCACTTTATTAACATAGTAACACATATTAACACCACATAGTGACTGAATAATACCACCACACAGTTGTTCAATAAAAAACACTATACAAAGATAATAGTAATCATACAGTTGCCATACAGTGACCATATAGTGATAGATACCAGTCCTACAGACCATTTGATTACAGTACAGTTACATCCAATAACTCACAGGTGACTTCTTCTCTACCTGGAATCGTTCACTTTCCCTTTTCTTCTTCATCCATGTCGGCTTCTCCCAACTATAACTTGTCTCTGCAGAGTTTGATACACAGACATCATTGGCTCCTTGCTTTTCCAGCACACTCCCTACCTATTTCCTGTCTCTACACAAACTCCCCCTTCATTGTACCCCAGATGGTAATAATGCTATCCTTGGTGTCCCACACAGTAATGGTATCCTCTTTCGTGCCCCATATAGGCCCCACACCGCAGGGGCTGTTTTAAGTTCCCAGTAATGGTGTCCTCTTTAGACCCCACCCCGTGACAGTACCAATTTTAGTGCCACTCACACAGTATTAGTGCCCCTTTTTATGCTCCACAGTAATAATGTACCCACTCAGTAAAAAATCCCTGTTTATGCCCCTACTCAATAATAATGACTCCGTATATGTACCCACAGTAATAATGCCCCCTTTTATGCCCCACTCAGAAATAATGCACTCTTTATGCCCACACAGAAATAGTGCCCCCTGTATGCCCCCACTCAGAAATCATGCCCCCTTTATCCCCCTACAGTACTAGTGCCCCCTTTTATGCCTCCACAGTAAGAATTACACATTTTTTATGCCCCCACAGTAAGAATGACCCCGTTTTTTTATGCCCCACCGTTAGAATGCACCTTCTTTTTTTATTCCATGAGAAAGAATGCTCCTTATGTATGCCCCCTTTTGTAAGCCCCTCCCTCTGTACTTTGATGCCCCCATCAATATTGCCCCCTATGTGTCACTAAAAAAAAATCTATATATACTCACCTAATAGACTGCTAACCGGGTCAGATGTTCTGCTTCCCATGAGTTCAGTTTCCCGGTGCAGATGGCGTAATGCAGTGACGTTATCACACCGGGCTGTTGACGTAATCAGCATGCTCCCATTTCTTCATATGCCACAGGTCTAAACCAAGTTGTGGCCTACAAGAGCAAGTGGCGACGCAGAGAGCCAATGACTCCCTGTGCCACTATTGTTTAGTGTATTGATGGGGCTCCAGAGCCATGGGCAACTCCAGTGCCCTGGGTGGTCGCCCCATCCAACCCTCTGGTAATCTGCCACTATGCATTACATAGGAACAAGAAGTAATTATTTATTAATTACAAACAATAAAGCATTTTAAACTCATTTTTTAAGATTGTGATACTGATAAACATTTTTTCTATAAATGTTCTAGAGCTAGAAATGTAAAGTTGGTCTCACCTAACAATGAGGGAGTAAAGAGATGAAGTGATAGATGATACACAAAGCTTCGGACTAGTTAATTTATACAGTGAATGACAACACAAGAGTAATGATAAAGGCCAGAAGGTGATTAAAAAGATTGCAATGATACAATCTTAATTTGTTAGGTTCTTTTTGAATTAATGACAGAATTTAAAATGTAATTATGGTGGCATGTAATGTAAGGGACAACAAATGAGTTGCAACATATATATACCTGTATGAATGAGACTGGCAGTATATTCTACATGCACATTAGGAGGATTGATGGGCTATTTATAAAAAAAAACTAGTAATAGCCAGAGCAACTAATCCTAGAATATTGGTATTTATCTATTAAAAACTTGCCCTGATTAAACTTATTATGTATTACTATTAGTTATTGCCTTTGTTTGTTACTTCAAGTCCCTGACCAAGGGGTAAAGCACAGGCTAAATTAGGGGTCTCAAACAGGCGCCCTACTGGCCGCATGCGGCCCTTGAGGCTGTCATCTAGGGCCCACGGGGCACCGCAGCTCCCTCAGAAAAGGAAAGAGCAGGCCAAAGGAGGAGTGCGCCAGCGAATAACGAAGCCCCTGACGTCTTTGTCCATATATGGTGTAATGCCCATGGCTGCGGGACACCAGGTTTGCTTACCTCCTGACGGCCGCAGCCATGGATCAGTGAGTTCATCTCCGCTTCGTTCTGCTGTGTCCCGTAGGACCAAATTAAAGACCAAATTAGCCCATGAGCCCCTGGACTATAAAGAAGGGCTCTGCCCCTTCCTGCATTGCCTGAGCGTTGTTGTAGTTACCCTAGTTTATCTCTGCAAATGATCTCCTAAGTGTCTTCCAGTTCCCAGTGTTTCTCGTTCCTGCTACCTGTATCCCGTGCTATCCTGGTCCAAGTGCCATACTGAGTTGGAGTCGTGCTGTGCTGTGTACCATGCCTGTCCTTCTTCACCCTGCCTGGTGCCTGCCTGCTGCCTAGTCCCATCCGAGCCTGTCTTGCTACTGTCTGAAGCTACTACAGATACACCTATACAAACTATAGACTTTGACCTGTGTCCTGTTGGCCAGCTGCCATACTGCTAAGGTGGTACGGTCCAGTGGGTCCACACACCCTATGTGACATATGGATAGTGATGTGAGGGGCTTCCCCAGAGCAGAGCTTGTAATAGCGCTCTGCTCCTGAACTCCTGCTCTGGGGTTGCCCATGACATCACTGTTCATATAGCGGCTTTCCCAGAGCAGAGCTTATACTAGCGCTCTGCTCCGGAACTCCTGCTCTGGGGTTGCCCATGACATCACTGTCTATATATGAACAGTGATGTCAAGAGCATAGCTAGAGTCCTAGTAAGAGCACTACTAGCGCTCTGCCCGGGACTCCGGCTCTGGGGTTTCCCCTGACATCACTATCCATATATCTACAGAGGGCACTGTTGTATTATCTGGGGGGGGGGCTGTGGCATGATCTACAGAGGGCACTGTGGCATTATCTGTGGGTGGGTGTGAGGCATTATTTACAGAGGGCACTGTGGCATTATCTACAGAGGGCACTGTGGCACTATCGAAAAAGGGGCTGCCCAGTCTTCATATTCTTGTGTCTGCCAAATGCTGCCAACTCAGCAGCCAGACTGCATTTGGGACACTTAAACTGGAAAACTGGATTGTTAAAATAAGCACGTGGAGTAAACTCAAATTTCCGTAAAATTTAAATATAGCGCTATTTTTATACTAATTTATTATTGTTATAGTAATGTAGTGTTGTTATAGTAATGTAGTATTGTTATAGTAATGTAGTATTATTATAGTAATGTAGTATTATTATAATAGTTCAAATAACTAATTGATTAACAATAATTTTTTATTGTATCAAATTTGAAAGTAATGCGGCCCGTTAACTTCAAATTTTTTCTATGTGCGGCCCATTTACCTGGCCGAGTTTGAGACCCCTGGGCTAAATGAAGTAGAAATCCTTTGTGGCACTGAGATGGTTGAAAGTGGTTGCCAGGTCTGCTTTTCCTACACAGAAGTGAAGGTGAACAGAGATTACTCTCGATGCTAGAATACCCACTCAAGTTAGGAAATGTTTAAGGGTATGTGCACACACACTAATTACGTCCGTAATTGACGGACGTATTTCGGCCGCAAGTACCGGACCAAACACAGTGCAGGGAGCCGGGCTCCTAGCATCATAGTTATGTACGATGCTAGGAGTTCCTGCCTCTCCGTGGAACTGCTGTCCCGTACTGAAAACATTATTACAGTACGGGACAGTTGTCCTGCAGCGAGGCAGGGACTGCTAGCATCGTACATAAGTATGATGCTAGGAGCCCAGCTCCCTGCACTGTGTTCGGTCCGGGACTTGCGGCCGAAATACGTCCGTCAATTACGGACGTAATTAGTGTGTGTGCACATACCCTTAATGTTGCAAATCATCATACAATAACTCCACAATTTGGAATGGGCAAAAAGGCGTTTAAGGGCATAAAGGGAACCAGCATTTCACCATATTAAATCAGCAGTACCTAGTGAAAGTGGGTGGAAAATAATTTTATGTAATCTCGAATTATCTTCTAAGAAGGCTCTGTACCTGTAGTATTCAGTTTTTAGTGTTCTTTCGTCATATGCTAATGAGAATAAGAGCCATATCGTTCAACAAGAGTCATATCTGTATTCCTCAAGCCTTTTACTTACTTTTGATTGACAGCTTCTCACCTCCCCCAGCACACACGAAATCCTGCACTTGCGCATAGATGTCCTGTTCTGGTGCGTGCACACAATGGGACACCATAGAGGCGCATGTGCAGTAACTAGATTCACGGCCTGGACGAAGCAGGCAAGGGTGTCGGATCATACATGATGGGCGAATGCAGGCTATCTCAGATGAGATTTTGGCATTTAGGGCGGGCATAAAAAGAGGAATGAACAAGACTGCCGGATTATTACTATATAAGGCGCAAAATGTTTGTAGACCGTTATTTACAGTCAGGGGAGGAGTTTAGGAGAGGGAATAACAGCAATGAACCTTTGACAGCAGCGGCCAGCGAGGGGTGAGAGGAGTTCAATAGGTGAAATGCTGATGACAGGTTCCCTTTAATTACCATCACAAATAGATGAAAAATTCTCTAGGGAGATTGACACTAATAAAAATGTAGAATACATACACTGGGATCTTTTTTTATTTATTTGTTTTTTATTTTTTATATTTAGACAGTTTAGACTCTAGATAATAGAAAAAAGAAAAAAAAAAAAAAAATGATCTAGAAATATAACTAGGCACTCTTGGGTTAAATAAAATTTAACATAGTATTTTATTTTTGAATCCAGATAATACCGGCAACATTTAATTTATACATGAATACAAAATTTACAATTTAAAAAGAGAAATCTCCTGGCCAGGAAAAGAAAACATACAATAGAACCTTCAAACATAGGTGATATTGCCTGATGGATATATAGCAAACTATATATGTGTAAAACAATTTTGAAAAGATTTCAAAAAATGAAAAACCGCTGGGTCGTGTTCACACTTGCGGTTTTCAAACATATATATTATTTATATCACAAAATGGCCAGAGTTCCTATTTGGAGTAGCTGGTAATGAAATTTTTAAAGAGATTCACTTTATGTGTAAGTAACATGACTTTACTCTCAAGATAGGAAAATAGCCTCATGAATTAAAGGAATGTGGTTAACAGCGTGCTTTTTTTTCCCCCCTTCCTCATTAATGAATCCTCAGATCCAAATCAGATTTTATGGTGATAGGAAGTCTTTTCACAGACCTTTGGGTCAATGTGTAGCTCTCATGATATTAGGCTTTGAGGCAAGACATCAACTTTTATAGGTTTTTTACCTTTACCTTCGACATCCAGCAAGTGCCGGGAAACCATGCAGGGAAGCGGTCAGCTCCGAGGTGGAAAATAGCAAATCTCCACAGAAGGAAAGTTCACTTGTGTGGCCACACATAAATTTCAAAGCTTTCAAATCTCCACCCGATAATGCAGGATCGCACGCCGGTATATCAGCTGAATAAGGGCACTCCGAGAGGAACAGACCCAACAAAACAGGATCGCACGCCGGCAACCAGGTAAGTAAAAATTCCAGAGTATGTCTCCTTCCACGTGTGATCTTCAACACTGGACAAGTATTCTCAGGGCAGGGTTTGGACGTCACTACCCGCCCCGTTAATTAGAACAGCTGACGCGTTTCATCCCTGAACGGGATTTCTTCAGAGCAGTTTGACAGGTACTGCCAAACACACCATATTTATAGTGTTCCAAATTTATTCATTGGTTCAATGATAAAAAACATAATGTTTAAAAGATGTTATAGATAATATATCTAGATCTTTCATGAGATGCCTTAATGCTATTTATCTCTCAATTTTGATAACGGACATAGACATTTTTATATTCAAACATGCAATTCGTATATCCATTAAGTCACATCCATAAGTATATTCGGTATTTTCAAAGAGAGGGCAATCAGTGGTGTGTCTATACTTCGTCAAGATAAGACCAATAAATGAATTTTACATAGGAGTACAATTGCTACCTGAACTCAATTATTAATATCAATTCTTCCGTAAATACGGTTGACTACTAATATCTAGACCCTATGTTGGATTTATGAAGGAACAAATTTTTCTTCAATAAGGGATCCTTTATTATGTCCTTTAAACAAAAGACGCCGAAGTCTGATCGATTTTTTAATTTTTTAATTTTTTAATTACCTATACATATATAATATGAAATTCTTATAATGCTTCAGGGGAAGCAGGGAGAGAGGACCATCACCTGTTAAGGTATTAGGACCCGGGTCCCCACCACCCCCAAATAAATTTGATTTTAATACAATAAACATTCGTTTGATAATTATGTATATATGTATAAGACTATGGCACATGGTAGAAGCTATCGAGAAATCCCAAAGGGGGCAGGAAGAGGGATCCAGTGTCCATAGAACAATGGATCCCTAATTCCCACCACCCCCAGGGACCAAAAGCGCAACTCTCCTCGCTACATAGGATTGCAAGAGATGGATATAATGTTCATTTGTTTTATATTCTTTATCCAATTGATTAATCATTTCATATTGGAAATAAAGTTGCTCATACTCATTCCACTAAAAGTAGATTACCATTGTATAGGAAATGGGATATCCAGACCACAGACACACACTAGGCTTCCAAGGGAATTTTTTTCTAATACTAGTTAACTCCAAAATACCGAGAGATGAGAAGGGAATACAATACTAGGAGACAAAACTGCCTCTTGGCTCCCATCTATTCAAAGGAACATATTAAATTTTATTTCATTATTTAGTCCCCTAGAATTCAAGGTTCCCAGTGTGTAAATCCACATAGTTTCTTTTTGGAGGAGTGTTCGGTTAAGGTCACCTCCCCTTCTGTCTTGAAATAATTGATAAATCCCCATGAATTTTAAGCCAGTTGGTGATTGGGCATGATATTGAAGTGTGCAGCTAAAGGATTTGTCATTTCACCCTTGGTAATGTCCCGAATGTGTTCGCTAATACGAATATGTAATTCTCGTTTCGTTTTCCCAATGTATTGTTTCCCACATGGGCAGATAATGGAGTAAACGACTCCACATCCAATCCTACCAGGATGAAATCTTCCTCAAGAGTCAAATTGTCAATTTTGTTTAGAAGATCCCCTGTATCCAATACAAAGGATGGAAGTGTACGGACAAAGGGTTTCAATTTTTCATCTATGTATTTCCCAAGGTGATCTGTTGGACCATCACACCCCGAAATAATAGGTCTACCCGGTGGTGTATTCCTATTTTTATGCACCTTGGGAAGCACATATATAGTGGGCATACGGGGTTCTTTTACCTCCAAATATTGGAACTCATTTTTATTAATTAGGCCCTCATCCAATGCAAAAGTAAATTTTCTATTTAAAGTTCCTATTATATTGTCCAGTGGGTTATCCTTCAAAAGAGAATATGTATCCGTCTCCAATTGTCTTTTAATCTCACCGACATACTCCTCCTCTTGTGGAGTCATTGTATACTTCCATCCCACATGATGTTGGCCTTAAAGCGGCCGCGCATTTTCTGGAGAGGAGAGGAGGAGACTGGGCTCACCAAAATGAATTTATTATTGAAATGTTGGAATTCGTTTTGAATTATAACTGCTTTTCTTTTGATGGCAAATTTTATCGTCAGATTCGTGGAACAGCCATGGGATCCTCTTGTGCACCATCATATGCCTGCTTACATTTGGGCTGGTGGGAAGAATTTATAGTATACCCACATCCCCTCTTCAGAAAATGCGCCTCTGTTTGGCTTAGATATATGGATGATGTTCTCTTATGTTGGAAGGGACCATTGGATTTGCTAGAAAGCTTCATCGGAGATATAAATTCCAATAAATTGAATATCCTTCTGACCTTTACTTATAGTGAAGATCACATTAGCTTTCTAGATCTTAATATTCATAGGGAGGGAAATAGATTAAAAACGACCACATATCGGAAACCAACATCAGGTAATACCCTGTTGGCAGCAAGTAGCCATCACTTTCCCTCTCAAATTAAGGGGATCCCGATAAGCGAATTTCTTCGAATTCGCCGTAACTGTACTGATTTCAGGGACTTCAAAAGCGAAGCACACGATCTATCCTCTCGCTTTGAAGATAGGGGATACTCCAAAAAAATGATCAAGAAAGGATATAATAGGGCATCTAGGCAGAATAGAGAGGAAATTCTCAAGAGAGGTAAAAAAGATAACAGTGATAATAGAGTCAGATTCATTTCGAGGTATGGTTCCCATTGGAACATACTTCGGAATTTGATGATTAAAAACTGGCCACATTTAACTTTGGAATAAAGAATCAACTCAATAGTGGGGAATGTACCGAGTATGGTTCCCAGAAAGGCCCCCACGCTGAGGAATATGTTGGTGAGTTCTGAGTTCAAGAGAAGGACCCCAGACAATGAGAAATGGCTACAGAAACGTCCAAAAGGAATGTTCATGTGTGGCTCTTGTAGATGTTGCAAGTATGTGTTAAAATCAGACACCTTTCTTGACAGTGAACACAAAAGGGAATTCAAAGTCTATAATTTTATTAATTGCCGCTCAACCATGGTCGTTTACTCCATTATCTGCCCATGTGGGAAACAATACATTGGGAAAACGAAACGAGAATTACATATTCGTATTAGCGAACACATTCGGGACATTACCAAGGGTGAAATGACAAATCCTTTAGCTGCACACTTCAAAACATATCATGCCCAATCACCAACTGGCTTAAAATTCATGGGGATTTATCAATTATTTCAAGACAGAAGGGGAGGTGACCTTAACCGAACACTCCTCCAAAAAGAAACTATGTGGATTTACACACTGGGAACCTTGAATCCTAGGGGACTAAATAATGAAATAAAATTTAATATGTTCCTTTGAATAGATGGGAGCCAAGAGGCTGTTTTGTCTCCTAGTATTGTATTCCCTTCTCATCTCTCGGTATTTTGGAGTTACCTAGTATTAGAAAAAAATTCCCTTGGAAGCCTAGTGTGTGTCTGTGGTCTGGATATCCCATTTCCTATACAATGGTAATCTACTTTTAGTGGAATGAGTATGAGCAACTTTATTTCCAATATGAAATGATTAATCAATTGGATAAAGAATATAAAACAAATGAACATTATATCCATCTCTTGCAATCCTATGTAGCGAGGAGAGTTGCGCTTTTGGTCCCTGGGGGTGGTGGGAATTAGGGATCCATTGTTCTATGGACACTGGATCCCTCTTCCTGCCCCCTTTGGGATTTCTCGATAGCTTCTACCATGTGCCATAGTCTTATACATATATACATAATTATCAAACGAATGTTTATTGTATTAAAATCAAATTTATTTGGGGGTGGTGGGGACCCGGGTCCTAATACCTTAACAGGTGATGGTCCTCTCTCCCTGCTTCCCCTGAAGCATTATAAGAATTTCATATTATATATGTATAGGTAATTAAAAAATTTAAAAATCGATCAGACTTCGGCGTCTTTTGTTTAAAGGACATAATAAAGGATCCCTTATTGAAGAAAAATTTGTTCCTTCATAAATCCAACATAGGGTCTAGATATTAGTAGTCAACCGTATTTACGGAAGAATTGATATTAATAATTGAGTTCAGGTAGCAATTGTACTCCTATGTAAAATTCATTTATTGGTCTTATCTTGACGAAGTATAGACACACCACTGATTGCCCTCTCTTTGAAAATACCGAATATACTTATGGATGTGACTTAATGGATATACGAATTGCATGTTTGAATATAAAAATGTCTATGTCCGTTATCAAAATTGAGAGATAAATAGCATTAAGGCATCTCATGAAAGATCTAGATATATTATCTATAACATCTTTTAAACATTATGTTTTTTATCATTGAACCAATGAATAAATTTGGGACACTATAAATATGGTGTGTTTGGCAGTACCTGTCAAACTGCTCTGAAGAAATCCCGTTCAGGGATGAAACGCGTCAGCTGTTCTAATTAACAGGGCGGGTAGTGACGTCCAAACCCTGCCCTGAGAATACTTGTCCAGTGTTGAAGATCACACGTGGAAGGAGACATACTCTGGAATTTTTACTTACCTGGTTGCCGGCGTGCGATCCTGTTTCGTTGGGTCTGTTCCTCTCGGAGTGCCCTTATTCAGCTGATATACCGGCGTGCGATCCTGCATTATCGGGTGGAGATTTGAAAGCTTTGAAATTTATGTGTGGCCACACAAGTGAACTTTCCTTCTGTGGAGATTTGCTATTTTCCACCTCGGAGCTGACCGCTTCCCTGCATGGTTTCCCGGCACTTGCTGGATGTCGAAGGTAAAGGTAAAAAACCTATAAAAGTTGATGTCTTGCCTCAAAGCCTAATATCATGAGAGCTACACATTGACCCAAAGGTCTGTGAAAAGACTTCCTATCACCATAAAATCTGATTTGGATCTGAGGATTCATTAATGAGGAAGGGGGGAAAAAAAGCACGCTGTTAACCACATTCCTTTAATTCATGAGGCTATTTTCCTATCTTGAGAGTAAAGTCATGTTACTTACACATAAAGTGAATCTCTTTAAAAATTTCATTACCAGCTACTCCAAATAGGAACTCTGGCCATTTTGTGATATAAATAATATATATGTTTGAAAACCGCAAGTGTGAACACGACCCAGCGGTTTTTCATTTTTTGAAATCTTTTCAAAATTGTTTTACACATATATAGTTTGCTATATATCCATCAGGCAATATCACCTATGTTTGAAGGTTCTATTGTATGTTTTCTTTTCCTGGCCAGGAGATTTCTCTTTTTAAATTGTAAATTTTGTATTCATGTATAAATTAAATGTTGCCGGTATTATCTGGATTCAAAAATAAAATACTATGTTAAATTTTATTTAACCCAAGAGTGCCTAGTTATATTTCTATAATTCACTGAGTATATAAATGTCATGTAGTTCTCCCTAGTACAATTCTGAAATTCACTGGTTTATATCTTTAGGGATATATATATTTTTAAAGTGCCAGTATCATTGCAATATTTCCAAATTGCAATCTGCCTGTGTCAGATGCACAGCACAGATTGCAAAAAATATATCAACTATCAGGTTCAACTGTTGATGCGCTTTCTTTGCCACTATGGTTTCAGTGATTTATTGGAAAAATTTGGGTGGATACCCATAAGCTCACAGTTTGTGTCAGCCGAACATAACGTTGCTTTATTATACTTGGTTTTATTTTTATTTTTATTTTTGTTTGTTATATTTTGTATATATATTTTGTTTTTGTTATTTTATGTTTTTTATTCCAAGTTGTGCAAAGTTTGTCCGAATATGAGCTTAAATACCCCCAGGGATATCTCCCCGTTGGTATAAATATTCAGCCTGATAGATGCTGTTGGAGTGTGTCCTCCGTCTGTTGCATCTATATTATTATATTGAGACTGGATAGCTGCAATTTGTATGGATATCAGCCTGTGTTGGCTGATGCAGCTATCAGCTGCTAAGTCCTTACAGGGGCTGCTGCTGTTGTGCTGAGTCTGGATAGCTGCACTATCTAGGGATGTGAGTCAGTGTTTATCAGCTACAGAGCCCTTATAAGGGCTGCTTTCTCGTTCCTGTCACTGAACTCACTCTCGTGCTGAGACTCGGTAGCTGTGCTGAGACTCGGTAGCTGCACTGTCTGAGGCTGTAAGCCAGTGTATATCAGCTGGTGCAGCTGCTAGCTTCTAAGTCCCCTTAGGGGCTGCTTCCTCGTTACAGTCTGTCACTGGACTCACTCTCGTGCTGAGACTCGGTAGCTGTGCTGAGACTCGGTAGCTGCACTGTCTGAGGCTGTAAGCCAGTGTATATCAGCTGGTGCAGCTGCTAGCTTCTAAGTCCCCTTAGGGGCTGCTTCCTCGTTACAGTCTGTCACTGGACTCACTCTCGTGCTGAGACTCGGTAGCTGTGCTGAGACTCAGTAGCTGCACTGTCTGAGGCTGTAAGCCAGTGTATATCAGCTGGTGCAGCTGCTAGCTTCTAAATTCTAGTTATATTTCTGGATCATTTTTTTTTTTTTCTTTTTTCTATAATCTTTATCAGGAATGGCACCGTGCTATATTATATTGCAATTTTGGGTTTGTTAGGTATGGTTTGGTTATAACCACATATTTTTTCTATATATAGACTCTAGATAAGTTTGGATGGTTTAAAATATATTTGGAACAATATTTTTTTGCTCGTTAAATGGTTTATTAGGACCAAAAGGCATCATGCACACAAACGTTTCTGTTTTGTAGACCGCAATACACGGATCATAGTGACTTCCATGTGATGTCCGTTTTTTTGCGGACCAATACACTAGAATGGGTGAGACGGACAGCAAACACGGATCAGAATAGGAAATGTTCTATAATTTTGCGGAACAGACACACAGATCCGCAAAAAATAATAAACAATTATGTGTGCATGGCCCCATAGAAATGAATGGTTCAGTATGCTATCCACACAAAAAAACTTATAGGACACTGAAGAAAACAACGGAGTGGATGAGCCCTTAGGCTGTACCATATTTTAAGAACACCTCTATTTTAAAATAAAAACACAAATATTTCATCTCTATCTTCTTCAAGTGTGACTAGCTGCCAACTTCTCTGTATAAATTCTGGACGCAGAATTGCTGCTGGCACATCCTCTCTAGTCCTCCAGCACCTCCAGGCTGGTAGATGACAATGCCAGTCATACAGAATCAAAGATCCATCTTCACGCACTTCCTCCTGAAACTCAAACTAAACATACTGCAAGTATATTGAATAATGTTGTGCTCCTTAAATACCAGTCACACTGCTAAAGTTTGTTACCCACACATTTATAATTTCTATAATGACATAATCTATTTTGATCATCATATCTTTAACATATTAGTTTATCTTTATGCAGTGAAGGGTCATGAGTGTCCATACGTAATTACCTGACCTAAATACAGTGTAAACTAATAGTCCTTACAAATATAAACTGTGTTTTATCTTTAGCGTGTCACTTTCTTTCCCTAAAATAGCATCTCTATATATTATTTATATGTAAACAAAATGTCTCTTAGCATCTTCCCCTTGAGTTTACATTATTCATACATTTAAGATGCAATTCTCTTTTCAAGATCTCATACATATATTAATGAACTTGGCATGAGTAGAAAGTAGCTAGTGTGCAATAACCTATAAAACTAAGTTTTTTTTGTATTTGAAAGGCAGTTGTGGGTAGACATGAGAGTAAATCAGTGGCTTTCTCAAATATTGCATATTTGTTTTCCAACATACGGTAGGCTTAGGATTTCTCTGCATATGGCAAATTATATGTAAGAAGTTATATGCCATTATGCTTGTCCATTTTCAGCAAATTAATGTAATTTTTGGTCTAATTAAAAGTTATAATTTTTTTCAATATACACTTAGGTCCAGGATTATTTAGACAATTACACAATCTTCATGATTTGGGCTCTGCATGCCACCACATTGGATTTGAAATGAAGCAACTGAGATGCAATTGAAGTGTAGACTTTCAGGTTTAATTCAAGGGGTTGAACAAAAATATCCTGTGAAACGTTTAGGAATTGCAACCATCTTTCTACACAGCCTACTCATTTCAGGGGCTCAAAACTAATTGGACAGATTAACATTATCATGAATAAAATGTTTTTTTTAACACTTTGTAGAGAATCCTTTGCAGGCAATGACTGCCTGTAGTCTGGAACACATGGAAATCACCAAACGCTGGGTTTCCTCCTTTGTGATGCTTTGCCAGACCTTTACTGCAGCTGTCTTCAGTTGTTGCTTGTTTGTGGGTCTTCCTGCCTTATGTTTTGTCTTAAGTAAGTGAAATGCATGTTCGATTGGGTTGAGATCTGGTGATTGACTTGGCCATTGCAGAATATTGCACTTCTTTTCCTTAAAAAACTCCTGGGTTGCTTTCACAGCATGTTTTGAGTCATTATCCATCTGTACTGTGAAGCGACGTCCCATCAACCTTGCTGCATGTGCTTGAATATGAGCAGAAAATATATCCCTGAACACTTCAGAATTCATCCGGCTGCTCCTGTCTTCAGTCACATCATCAATAAACACTAGTGACCCAGTGCCTTTGTCAGCCATGCATGCCCATGCCATCACATTGCCTCCACCATGTTTTACAGAGGATGTGGTGTGCTTTGGATCATGAGCCGCTCCAAGCCTTCTCTATACTTTCTTCCTCCCATCATTCTGGTACAGGTTGATCTTAGTTTCATGCTGTTCCAGAACTGGGCTGGCTTCCTTAGATGTTGTTTGGCAAAGTCTAATCTGGCTCTTCTATTTTTGAGGCTGATTAATGGTTTGCTACATGTGGTGAACTCTCTGTATTTGCTCTCATGAAGTCTTCTCTTTATGGTGGACTTAGATACTGATACACCTACTTCCAGGAGAGTGTTCTTCACTTGGTTAGATGTTGTGAAGGGTTTTTTCTTCACCATGGAAGAGATTCTGTGATCATCCACCACTGTTGTCTTCTGTGGACGTCCAGGCCTTTTGGACTTCACGAGATCACCAGTGCGCTCTTTTTGTTTTTCAAGAATGTACCAAACTGTTTATTTGGCCACTCCTAGCATTTGTGCTATCTCTCTTATGGATTTCTTCATTTTTTTCAGCCTAACAATGGTCTGTTTCACTTGCATTGAGAGCTCCTTTGACCTCGTGTTGTGGGCTCATAGCAACAGCTGCCAAATGCAAATGCCACACCTGAAATCAACTCTGGGCCTTTTACCTGCTTAATTGATGATGGATTACTGAGGGAGTAGGCCATACAGCACATTAAATAGCTTTTGAGATAATTGTCCAATTATCTTTGGTCCCTTTAAAAAGAGGCAGCTACATATTAAAGAGCTGTAATTCCTAAACGCTTCCTCAAATTAGGATGTGAATACCCTCAAATTAAAGCTGAGAGTCTGCACTTTAAGCCCATATTGATTATATAACTGTATGTTCAATATGTTTTGGTAAACAGCTAAAATGGCAAAACTTGTTCACTGTCCAAATAATTCTTGACCTAACAGTAGTTTCTGTATTAATTCCTTACAGTTTTCAAAGTCTCCGCTTGTTGATATTCAGTGGGAACATTCATTTTTTACTTTAGTGGATACAATTTTATCTATAGTCATGTGATGGACACACAGGTGAGGGCTTGTTACAGCTACAGTATGTGTATTGGAGCTGTCTTCTAATGATCCCAGCACCTGTGTGTCCATCACATGACCATGGACAGAATTGTATCCATTGGAAGTAAGCAATGAGAGTTCCTACTGAGTAACAACAAGCAGAGACATTGAAAACCACGAGGAATTAATACAGAAAGTATATTGGAAAATTGTATTACTTTTAATTATACAAAAAAATAACATTAATTATCTGAAACTGGTTAACTCCTTCAATGTTGTAACTCCTTATCTGCATGGCACTTACATATCATGCATAAATAACTTGACATGAATTATCCTATGTTGCTACTACAAACTAAGCCTAGTGCTTCTGCAACAGGGCATAGACCTAAGGATGCTTGGAAGAGTGAAATTGGGCTTGGCATAGAAAAAGCAAACTTATATCCATCATTTTATGTATCACTTCAAGACACCATTTTCTTATGAAGTAATAAAAGTTATGTTGTAACCAGTGGATATCACACAGTGATATAAGTTTGTACATAATGTGAAATGTGGAAGCCCATGATCAGGAAGCATAAACTTTTACTAGTGAATGCAAACCTTCACAGTCTGATCTGCTCACATTCACTAGTGAAAGTGTATTTCCACTACTTGTCGGTAGTAAACGCTCTGGTATATATATAGGCCTGCTGCATTCAGGTTTTGTTTTTAAATTCACTGTGTGCATTATTTAAAGTACTATGGCTCCATTTATTGAAACTATCTAATAGTAAGACTGTCCTTGTAGCCCATAGAAACCAATCACAGATCAACTTTCATCTCTTTAACTGCTCTGGAAAAATTAATGCCTTTAACACAAATTAGAGTGGTTTACCAACATGGTGATGTGGATAGTAACCTCACCAATTCTGCTTGATTGGCATACTGCCATGCTGCTCTCCCGCCACAAAGGCGGTTGCATGTGAGACTTCTTTACTCAAATGTAAATTAAATCGTTTATTGCATACAGTTGATTTGGAAACATATGATCGAAAACTGGTTATTTAAATTTAATAAAGCTTTTTGAAAGTTCCCTCCACAAATACAGCTCATTTATTTGCTAATACAATGCATCAGGGGCATATTTTTCAAACTTATACCAATCAGAGGGGCTCTTATTACTACTGATAATAATCAAAGTACTGGTAACCCCAGCAAAGCCCTCTATACACACGCAACTTATGAGGATACCTGTACATCACCAAGGGGTGGGATTCTGCCAGTTCACCCTGGTTCTCCCGAATCGGTTGTTAAAATAACAGCCAGTTGGGGACCATGGCCTGACCAGCGATGTGAGCACACGCATCTCGGCTCAGCTCCGGCTGTCCAGACTCCTTACCGCTATCCTGATACCTTCTCTGCGCCTAACTTCACTTTGCTCACTACGCCCAACATACATACCAGTTCTGGTCCCTATCTCCACGCATGAAAATTTTGAAAATCAGCCCATCACAGTCAACATTAGCCCTGGAGCGTTTTGCGGGCCAACCCTACCAAAATGGTGCCAGCGGGTCGCATGCTTCCTCGACAGCTGCTTCCCAGAACCTCTTATGCCAAGACGGAACCTGAGCTAACTCTCCAGCAAGTTTCTGCAGGGAAAATTGAGGTGAGAGTTAACCTAGGTCTTCTTCGACATGATTTTTAGGCCCTCAGAGACCACGTGTCGGAGGCATAGGGTCGCATCTCAGAGGTGGTGGACCGCATACCTCCTATTGCTGCTAAAGTGGATTCCCTGGCTGCAGTGGCAGCGGCCTGGCAGTCCAAGGCAGATGATTTGTAGAATAGACTACGCCACAACAATATCACAATAATCGGGTTGCCCGAAAAGGTGGAGGGCCAGCACCCGGAGAAATTTGCTGAACACTGGCTCAAGGAGGTATTTGATGAAGCGGCATTCTCATCTGTCTTTGTGGTCGAGCGGGCTCACCGGGTCCCCACGAGAACCTTTCCTCCTGGAGCACCACCACGGCCCTTCCTCATGCGTCTCCTCAACTGCCGAGACCTTGACCAGATTCTTTCTCTGGTGAGACAGAAAGGTCCCATTATGGTTGATGGAACCGGTGTCTTCTTCTTCACTGACTTTTCAGTTGAGCTGCAAAAGAAAAGGGCTACCTTCATCACTGTAAAGAAACGACTTTGTGAGAAAGAAATATCATAGTCCATGGCGTTTCCGGCTCGGCTTCGAATAGTTTGGGAGATTCAAGTACGCTTTTTTGAGTCTCCTGTTGATGCTTCAAATTGGCTGGACAAACTCCAGCGCTCTCAAAGGCCTCAAAGACATCAAGGTTGTGATGCTTATTAATGTGCTACTTCTTTTATCCTGTCGAGGCCTCTTGTCAACTGCCCTCTAATAGCTACCTGGCGGACTTATCGACATGCTTCTAGGTCTACGTGGAAGACCATTATATGCAGGTGACAGCCGGACGACTGGCCTAATGCTCCGTGGCTGCTAGTTAGTGTAACCCATTTTTGCTTGTTTGGGATCCAAACCTACCATGTTGGGGTACAGCAGTCAAAATTATGATTGAAAACAGGAAAGCACCACGTGCTTTTCTGTTTACAAACATACAGAGTGTCATAATGATGGCGGCTGCGAGAAAATCACGCAGCCGCTCATCATATGGTGATGACACACGGAGCTGTTAAGTGCCTTTTGCGCGCACCAAACGCTGCGTTTTTTGCGCGTGCAAAACGCACATGCTCGTGTAAATCCAGCCTTACTGTTAGTCTCTGATTTCTTACATCTCACATTTATGTGTGTGAATTGTGATACCAGTTTTGATAGATCCTCCTGTTTAATTATAGCACTGTGCACTGATTATGTCTAATGTAATGCTCAAATATCTCATGTGGAACATTAGGGGTATGAATGATCCGCTTAAAAGAAATCTGGTGTTTTCCTTCATTCAAAACTACAGCCCCGATATAGACTGTCTCCTGGAGACGCATCTCATGCCTCAGCAATACATTGCCCTTAGGCTCAGATGGGTAGGGTGGATGCATCATGCACCACACTTCAGATATTCCAGGGGTGTGTCTATTCTTTTACGCAGTGATTTGTTATTTGTGGTGGAGGATGTGAGAGCGGACCCAGAGGGGCACTTTATATTTCCAGCATGTGCGATGGATTGCAAAGTTGTACATTTGATTATTTATAATCTGCCTGCTGCAGACACTGGAATACTGAAGCAGCCCTTCCTCTTTTCTTTAGATCACCCGGATTATATGGTGGTATGTGTTGGGGACTTTAATTTAGTCATGACCACTTCCCTTGACTCCCTCTATCACTCTCCGGCTATGCCCTCTAGGGGGGGGGGGGTTCGGCCCTCCTGAGCCGGTGGATTGAGAGAACCAGCTGGGTTGATGCTTGGCGGCGTTTAAATCTGGACACTAGATGTTACACATGTTACTCGCCTACGCATTCTTCAGTGTCAAGAATTGATAACACTTTTCTCTCTACCCATGCCTGTCTGATGTCTTATTGCTCCCTAGGGGCATTTCTGATCACTCTCCCCAACTGCTGATTTTACAGGTGGCCTCTCCCATTTCGTCACCCCCGTGGCACATCCTTTCTGGCTAACTCAGTTTCCTGCACCTGTTAGGATTCATGACCAATTGTCTACTTTTTTCTTGTCTAATCAAGATGAGGCTTCCTCCCCCACCACATGGGATGTGGCTAAGGCCTATCTGAGAGGTTGTCTCAAATCCTCTGTTTCTTTTGTAAAAAACAAACTGGTGCTGCTGAAGAGGATCTATGTGAAGCGATGGGTAGAGCTGAGGCACATTATATTTCAGATCCGTCAAGGTCTAACTTGGCATCTTGGCGTTCTCTGCAGGTGTCTTAAACACAGTTGCTGGCAGTAAAGGAAAGACGGAGAGGTTTTTTCGGAAGCAGAGGGGATATGAATTGGGGAATCATTCAGCTAAATTGCTTGCGTTTCTACCTAGGCACCACTCAGGTCATCTGGCCATCCTATCTATATGGAACTCACAGGGGGTAACCCACAGATTGGTGCTGTCTATTGCACAGTATTTCCAAGAATTCTACTCCTCCCTATATACCTCCAGGCTCCGCAAAGCTGACTCTGAAATAAGACACTATTTAAATGAGATCACCTTTCCCAGTTAGATGAGGCACAATTAGCAATTATGGAAGCCCCGATCTCTGAAAAAGAGATCTTGAAGGCTATTGCCTCCCTTCCATCGGGTAAAGCTCCAGGCCCGGACGTGCGCCCACCTGATGTGTATAAAAGATATGCAAAACATCTAACTCCTCATATTTTTCCCATGTTGCCATCTAGTTTTGAGACAGGAGTCCTCCCGTCGTCCCTTTACGAGGCCTCTATTATAGTTCTCCCCAAACCAGATACAGACCCATTAGAATGTGGTTCGTATAGACCGATTTCACTATTAAATTATGACTGTAAAATACTGGCCAAGGTCCTGGCTTTACGGCTTAACCAAGTTATACTTTCCATTATACACCCGGATCAAACTGGATTTATGCCACCTCCATTAATTTACAGAAGGTCCTTATACATAATTTTGTGAAGCATGATCTGACGGGTGATAGAGCTTTGGTGTCGCTTGATGCGGCCAAGGCTTTTGATTCCCTGGAGTGGAGGTTTTTGTGGGCTTGTCTAGAAGCGTTCGGCTTCGTACCAAACTTTATAAGATGGGTTAGGCTGGGTTCACATGACCTATTTTCAGGCCTAAACGAGGCGTATTATGCCTCGATTTATGCCTGACAATACGGCTCCAATACGTCGGCAAACATCTGCCCATTCATTTGAATGGGTTTGCCGACGTACTGTGCCGACGACCTGTAATTTACGCGTTGTCGTTTGACAGCTGTCAAACGACGACGCGTAAAATGACTGCCTCGTCAAAGAAGTGCAGGACACTTCATTGGACGTAATTTGAGCCGTTTTTCATTGAATTCAATGAAGAACAGCTCTAAATTACAGCCATCAATGACGCCTCGCAAAATGCGAGGACGAGCAATTAAGTCTGAAATTACGGAGCTGTTTTCTCTTGAAAACATCTCCGTAATTTCAGCCGTATCGGACGCTGCCATGTGCACATACCCTTAGATTGTTATATGCTCACCCGGAAGCCAGGATTCTCACCAATGGCCATCTCTCTCCTTCTTTTCACCTGGGTAGGGGCACAAGGCAGGGGTGTCCCCTTTCCCCCACATTGTTCGCTATCGCTATGGAAGCACTGGCCATCCAGCTCCGTGTTGCTCCTGATATTAAGCGCCTGTTGAGAAATGGAGTGGTGTCCCACCTGGCATTATATGCTGACGATTTAATTCACATTCTTGGTGACACGGACCATTCATTGGGAGTCATTGGGAGTCGCGACCCATCTGATTGATGAGTTTGGCTCCTACTCCGGCCTCCTTATCAATTGGGATAAGTCGGCTTTATACCCCATAGATGCAGACCCGACAGTAGTTGCTTCCCGATGCCTCCATCTGGTTCCTTCCTCTAGTTTCAGATACCTGGGAATAGTCATCACACCCTCAGCCTTGGAATTTTATAATCGGAACATTACCCCCCTGCTGGGATGGGTGAGGGATAAGGTTGCACTGTGGCATCCCCTTCCCATTTCTGTGGTAGGTAGGATTAATCTAATCAAAATAATTATCCTTCCTAAACTTCTCTACACTCTCCAACATGTTTGTTGTCATGTCACCCAGGCCTTTTTCAAGTCTTTAGATAGTATCCTACTTTCATTTATATGGCATGCCTCCGGGATTAAGCTAAGAATGGTTACACTGAGACACCCTAAGGAACAAAGCGGTCTAGCTCTACTGCATTTTATTTGATATTACCTGGCTGCCTAGCTTCGGTATCTTCGCCCATGGCTTGCTCCCTTCTTGGATATGGGGATGGAGACCTTGCTGAAAACTCACTCAGGTAGAGGGGTTACAAGTGTATATTGACGGGGTTAACTGTCTGAGATCCCAGAGTGACATCACCCCATTGCATTCTCTTGCCAGGCAGGTGTGGAGGTAGTTGAAAGGACTTTATACTTACACCTCCGATGCTTTGTCTACGTGGTTGCTGTGGGAAATCCATCAATGCAGTCCAGTTGCAGTCGATTCAGGATAGGGAGATTTGGTGCGAGAGGGGTATTACTTGTCTGGGACACTTAATTCATGATGGTGCTCAGATGTAATTTGCCCAATTACAGACCAAATATGGCATTCCAAACTCGGTCTTTTTCAGGTTTCTCCAACTAAGGCATGCCTTACAGGCTTAATTCCCCAATTACTCTTTGTGCCCTGTGGGTCAGCACCTCTCACATCTATAGGGTCTTACTTTCTAAATTCCATGATAGCCGTCCCCCTCCAGCTAAATTCGCTGGTTGCAGCATATTCCGTCCCTATCAGACGAGGAGTGGGAGGAAGTGCTAGGCTCTCATCTGCTGGTGTCCCCTGCTGCCACTAATCGTTTGTCGCAGCTATACATTACCCACCAGGCATATATGGCACCAATATGCCTGTACAGAGCTGGTAGACTCCCCTCCTCTCATTCTCATAGATGTGCAGCTGACCAAGCTGGATTCTGGCAAATTTTGTGGGAATGTCCTCAGGTATATAGATTCTGGACTGAGGTGATACATTTCATCAACTCCCTCTTGGAAGCACCCATAATGCTAGACCCTAAGATTTGTTTACTGGGGATCCTTGACATCGAAGGCGCATGGTCGTTTCCTCAACAGATGTTCCTAAGGGAATCCTTATCTATGGCTCGTAAAGCCATTGCCCTGAGGTGGATGGCTCCTGCTGCCCACGAGATTTCCCAGTGGGTGGCACTGATCAATACTGTCACCATTTGAGAAAGTTATCTATCATAACAGAGGTTGCCCTAACAAGTTTTACAAGATTTGGGGGGGGGGGGGTGCTTATCCTGACACATTACCTACAGGCCTTTAGAGGGAGGGGATGGTTGGTTCTAATGATAATATTTGTGACTAAGCTGGTATCCCGGTTTTCTTTATCGGCTATTGAATGCCTCCTAATGTACCCCTTTTTCCATTTAATGGATTGACTTGGTTGATGTCTGCTATTATGCTTGTACCTCTCATGTCTATTTTTACTATTCGTTATTTACATGTTATATGCATTACTATAATCGGGCATGTTTGCCCTGACTTATGCTAGTTGTTATATTCTCTGCTATGAAACTTTTGAAATAAAGCGAATTTAAAAAAAAATAACAGCCAGTTTGCATAACTGGGGAGAAGCAGGATCCTAACCTGGCCCCCTGCACTCAATTATATCCACGTCCTTAAGACGTGAATGCAATTGAGTAGTCTGCATAGCGCTGGTGAGGTAAGGAGAACATTAGGTGCTATCCCTGTGATGCAGGTGGCGTGATGGCCACCAGCATCACAGGGAACAGGTGAGTATATTTTGTGCTACCATCTGTAGGGGGCGCTATGTGGCACTATTTACAGGGGACACTGTGTAGCACTGTATAAAAAGAGGCACTGTGTGACACGTTCTACAGGGGGCACTGTGTGGCACTCCCTACAGGGGGCATTGGTGTGTGGCACTGACTACAGGGGGCACTGTGTTTGGCACTCTCATAAGTGGCAAACTTTGCGGATATGAGTTGTGGTCGGGAGAAGTCATGGGGGTCTGGATCGAGTGGAGAAGAAACGAGAAAATGATCGACTCCAATCACAGAAGATCTCACCTGTGAGTTGCTGAATGTAAATGTTAATTCCTCCTCTGACTTTTGTCTAATCAGTGCTGTAGTCACCCATATCGTCTACAACATGATGATAGGTGGTATCATTCTTTTTTGTAAAGCAGTAACTCCCAGCATAACCTTACCATTGTTCAGGCCATACTGGGAGCTAGTTTCATATGACACAAACTTATATGGCAGGACTTAAACTGAATTTGCTAATAATTTCTGTGCTGAGCTGTATTTCTGCTGGTATTGTATATGCACCGAGCTTGGTTCTGGTGTTGCATATATGTACTGATCATGGTTCTGGCATCGTATCTATGCATTAAGCTTGAATCTGATACCGTATCTGTCTACTAAACTTTTGTATTTGGGGGTTGCATCAAACAGCCTGGAGATTTGCAGTGCATGCAAGCTCTTCTTGATCCTTCTCACAGTGCACAGCCAAACTAAATGGGCTGAGCACACTTAGGGTACTGAATGTGCACATATAGGTCTATACGTAATGGGTGAGTTTAATATAACAAGTGAGGATAGGTTTGTATGCTTTTGTAATTATAAACATATTGTGGAAATCCAGTTAAATATTTTGGACAGAAAGCTACACAAGTGTGGAAAGTTTCAAGGATATTACTGATACATACAAAAACATTTATTAAGGGTTCACATTAATATATGGTGTATGTGGAATATTGTAATTGTTTTAAACGACTATTGGAATAACTTTCCATGGTGTAACACGCCGACACGTATATTTTTGTCAACAAAGTAGAAAACCTGTTTTTTAAATTTTTAATCCCACGCCTGCCATCACCCTTTTTATACATCTGGTTGGACCAACATACACAGTCACATGGGTCTTTGACAAGGTTTCGAATACTTAATAAGAAAAATGTGGGGAAAAAAATTCACCTTTTAATATTTATTTTCTGCAGCAAAAACTTCTAATTTTAAGACCCAAATAATTTTGTTTCCCAAATAGACTTCCAACTTTGTTAGTATGGAAAAATATGCTTAAAGGGGTTGTCCACTTTCAGAAAACTGATGACCTATCCACCGGATAGGTCATCAGTATATGATCGGTGCGTGTCCGACATCCGGACCCCGCACCGATCCACAATTTCGGCTGCCTCCGTGCACCGGATATTTGGAACGGGATGCAGTAGTTGGAGATGGAAGCAGATGGCTCTGATCACTGCATAGCGTTTGTTCAGCAGAACTGCAGCTCTGCTCCTATTATCTTGAATAGTAGCAGAGCTGCAGTATTGCAGCTCGGCCACTATTCTTTGACTGGAGCCATCTGCTTCCGACAACATTGTTCAGCGCCCGCAGGCAGCCAGGGTGGTGGATCAGTGCGGGTGTCAGGTCATCAGTTTTTGGAAAGTGGACAACCCCTTTAATAACATGATTTTCAAAGAGAAGAGAACATTTCAACATAAAAGAAACTCCAAAAAGTTTTTTTTGACTGCTAGAAACCGTAGTTATTTTCACCCTCCAAGGAGTATAGGGCAATAATAATTTATTATGTGTTTTGTAACTGTTTTATTTTTTTTTCTGTCCCTTGATTGCACAGGGCTGGTAGGGGAAAAGGGTTGCTTTTGGATTAATATACACATGTGGGGAGGACAGTGACAGCATTGTCGTTGAACAATGTAACATATTTTTATATTTTCTAGTGTTTACCGCACTCTTTAATAAATATATATATATATATATATATATATATATATATATATATATATATATATATATATATATATATATATATATACAGTGAAGGAAATAAGTATTTGATCCCTTGCTGATTTTATAAGTTTGCCCACTGTCAAAGACATGAACAGTCTAGAATTTTTAGGCTAGGTTAATTTTACCAGTGAGAGATAGATTATGTAAAAAAAAAAAAAAGAAAATCACATAGTCAAAATTATATATATTTATTTGCATTGTGCACAGAGAAATAAGTATTTGATCCCCTACCAACCATTAAGAGTTCAGCCTCCTCCAGACCAGTTACACGCTCCAAATCAACTTGGTGCCTGCATTAAAGGCAGCTGTCTTAAATGGTCACCTGTATAAAAGACTCCTGTCCACAGACTCAATTAAGCAGTCTGACTCTAACCTCTACAACATGGGCAAGACCAAAGAGCTTTCTAAGGATATCAGGGACAAGATCATAGACCTGCACAAGGCTGGAATGGGCTACAAAACCATAAGTAAGACGCTGGGTGAGAAGGAGACAACTTTTGGTGCAATAGTAAGAAAATGGAAGACATATAAAGTGACTGTCAATCGCCATCGATCTGGGGCTCCAAGCAAAATCTCACCTCGTGGGGTATCCTTGATCCTGAGGAAGGTGAGAGCTCAGCCGAAAACTACAAGGGGGGAACTTGTTAATGATCTCAAGGCAGCTGGGACCACAGTCACCAAGAAAACCATTGGTAACACATTACGCGGTAATGGATTAAAATCCTGCAGTCCCCCTGCTCAAGAAGGCACATGTACAGGCCCGTCTGAAGTTTGCAAATGAACATCTGGATGATTCTGAGAGTGATTGGGAGAAGGTGCTGTGGTCAGATGAGACTAAAATTGAGCTCTTTGGCATTAACTCAACTCGCCGTGTTTGGAGGAAGAGAAATGCTGCCTATGACCCAAAGAACACCGTCCCCACTGTCAAGCATGGAGGTGGAAACATTATGTTTTGGGGGTGTTTCTCTGCTAAGGGCACAGGACTACTTCACCGCATCAATGGGAGAATGGATGGAGCCATGTACCGTCAAATCCTGAGTGACAACCTCCTTCCCTCCACCAGGACATTAAAAATGGCTCGTGGCTGGGTCTTCCAGCACGACAATGACACAAAACATACAGCCAAGGCAACAAAAGAGTGGCTCAAAAAGAAGCACATTAAGGTCATGGAGTGGCCTAGCCAGTCTCCAGAACTTAATCCCATCGAAAACTTATGGAGGGAGCTGAAGATCCGAGTTGCCAAGCGACAGCCTCGAAATCTTAATGATTTACAGATGATCTGCAAAGAGGAGTGGGCCAAAATTCCATCTAACATGTGTGCAAACCTCATCATCAACTACAAAAAACGTCTGACTGCTGTGCTTGCCAACAAGGGTTTTGCCACCAAGTATTAAGTCTTGTTTGCCAAAGGGATCAAATACTTATTTCTCTGTGCACAATGCAAATAAATATATATAATTTTGACAATGTGATTTTCTGTTTTTTTTTTTTTATATATAATCTATCTCTCACTGGTAAAATTAACCTAGCCTAAAAATTCTAGACTGTTCATGTCTTTGACAGTGGGCAAACTTACAAAATCAGCAAGGGATCAAATACTTATTTCCTTCATATATATATATATATATATATATATATACATATACATATATACATATATACTACTCCATCTCAATTAATTCGAATATCATCAAACAGTTCATTTATTTCAGTAATTCAATTCAAAAAGTGAAAATCATATATTATATAGATTCATTACACACAGAGTTATCTATTTCCAGCATGTTTTTTATTTATTTTTAAAGTTGATGATTATGGCTAACAGTTAATGAAAAACAAAATTTAGTCTCCCAGAAAATTAGAATATTGGGTAAAAGTTCAAGATTATAGACTCATAGTGTCACACTCTAATCCGCTAATCAACACAAAACACCTGCAAGGGTTTCCTTAGCCTTTAAATGGTCCAACAGTCTGGTTCAGTAGGCTAAACAATCATGGGGAAGACTGCTGATTGATAGTTGTCCAGAAGACAGTCATTGACACCATCCACAAGGAGAGTAAGCCACAAAATGATATTGCTAAAGAAGCTGGCTTTCCACAGAGTGCTGTACCCAAGCATATTAATGGAAAGTTGAGAGGAAGGAAAAAGTGTGGTAGAAAAAGGGTGCACAAGTAACAGGGATTAACGCAGCCTTGAAAGGATTGTCAAGAAAAGGCCATTCAAAAATCTGGGTGAGATTCACAAGGAGTGGACTGCGGCTAGGGTCAGTGGTTCAAGAGCCACCACACACAGAAGTATCCAGGACATGGGCTACAACTGTCGCATTCTTTGAGACAACGTCAGAAGCGGCTTACCTGGGCTAAGGAGAAAAAGGACTGGTCTGTTGCTCAGGGGTCCAAAGTTCAGTTTTCAGATTAAAGTAAATATTGCATTTCATTTGGAAATCAAAGTCCCAGAGTCCAGAGGAATTGTGGAGCATGCCATCTAAGCGTCTCAAGCACAGCATCTAAGTGGTTAAATAGTCAGGATCTGAGTTATCTGTGATCCCTGCTGTTGCAGTGAGCTGTCAACTGTAACATGAGACAAAGTGTGGAAGACCACCTATCACACAATATTGTCAAAAGATCACATTGGTGTACACCACCCAGTATAGCTATGTGTATGAGGGAAGGGAAGAGGGAGAAAGTATGTGATCTGAAATTAATATTTAACTTTTATTAATATGCATTAAGATAGAAATTAACACTAAAAAGTCCAATGGTGTAAAAGGTATGTGTGAGTGACCCCCAAACTCACATACCTAAGGCCATGTGTAATTGAGAAGTTATAAATTGTGAATTATATCAAAAGTGTTCAATCGAAGAACACACTATGCTATCAGAGCAGCAAATTGTAATCTCAGGTTGCGACAGTGCAGAAATATGGGCAATGGTAGCCTGTAGCACGGCTGCACTGCGGCAAAGTCTGAACATGAGCCTACAAACTGCGCCCTCACGCTGAGTGTCTTATGCGCCAGAGCAGGAGCGCAAACCGCAGCCCAAGGCTGCACTGCTATAGTTTGCAAGAAACCGTGATTGGTGGTACTGTTGTGTAAAGAGCGATGTAGTAATCGATTGATTTAATTGAACAAAACAGTCGGTTTCAATATAAGGTAACGGCAGCATGAATTTAGAAATGTAGAATTTAGAATGCACGTGTTGGAATAGTTAAAACCACTCTTGCCTATGATACTCCTGCAGGGCATGGCAGTGCTGTGAATCAGGGCAAATGTCCTGCCGCACCTCCGTGCATGACTGCCGCAGAAGGTGTGAATAGTCAGCAGACAGCTGCACTCTCACGCCGCCGTCCCTGTGTGCCAGAGCAGCAGCGTGGAGATCAGCTGTGGTTCCCTTGCTGTGCCCGCGCCCAGCCGTCAGCTGAGACACGGCACAAACACTGTACCAAGGTACAGGTCCACCGTAAGTGGACTTAAACTCAGCGTGTGGCCCTGTTCCCGTAAGTAAACGGGGTAGGCAGCAGTGAGGAAGCCGCACGGGGCCCGCGGCATGAGGGGGCCCGTGTCGCCCGCTGGCACGGGCCCCCACCATGGCTGCAGGCTCCGCTAGCAGCCGCTATGGCTGCTACAGCGGGATGCCACTGAACACTACGGCAGAGCAGGGAGGTATCTCCATGCCGTACCTGCCATTAAACAAAAGACATGTATCCCCTATCCACAGGATAGGGGATACATGTGTGATCGCTGGCATTGATAGGGAGAACGGGGGACTGAAAGTCCCCTGAAATTCTCCATAACAAACCTCGGACTTCCGGGGTCTGTGTCGGCAGCTCCGTAGAAATGAATGGAGCGCCGGTCGCGCTTGTGCGCATGCGTGACCAGCGCTCCTTTCATTTTTATTGAGCTGCCGACACAGACGCCGGAAGTCAGAGGTTAGTCATGGAGAACTTAAGGGGACTTTCAGTCCCCCGTTCTCCCTATCAATGCCGGCGATCACACATGTATCCCCTATCCTGTGGATAGGGGATGCATGTTATTTGTAGGACACACTATAGGTTGCATTTTTTTTTTTGGGGGGGGGCTGTATGGCGTTCCCTGCAGGGGGGTGCTGTATGGCATTCCCTTCAGGGGGGGTTGTATGGCGTTCCCTGCAGGGCGGCGCTGTATGGCGTTCCCTGCAGGGGGGCGCTGCATGGCGTTCCCTACAGGGGGGGCTGTATGGCGTTCCCTACAGGGGGGCTGTATGGCGTTCCCTACAGGGGGGGCTGTATGGCGTTCCCTACAGGGGGGGGCTGTATGGCGTTCTCTACAGTGGGGGCTTTATGGCGTTAGCGCCATACAGCCCCCTCTGTAGATAACACCATACAGTGCCCCTGTAGATAACGCCATACAGTCCCCCCTGTACATAACGCCACACAGCCCCCCTGTAGATAACGCCACACAGTCCCCCCTGTAGATAACGCCACACAGTCCCCCCTGTAGACAACGCCACACAGTCCCCCCTGTAGATAATGCCATACAGTCCCCCTCTGTAGATAACGCCATACAGTCCCCCTCTGTAGATAATGCCATACAGTCCCCCTGTAGATAACGCCATACAGTCCCCCTCTGTAGATAACGCCATACAGTCCCCCCTGTAGATAACGCCATACAGTCTACAGGCGGGGGCTGTATGGCGTTATCTACAGGGGGGGCTGTATGGCGTTATCTACAGGGGGGCGCTGTATGGCGTTATCTACAGGGGGGACTGTATGGCGTTATCTACAGGGGGGTTGTAAAAAAGGCACTATCTACAAGGGGGGGGGGTTGTGTGACACCCAGGGGAGGGGCGGCCCCAGTCAAAAGTTTGCTATGGGGTCCAGTCTTTCCTAGTTACGCCCCTGCTTGATGCATTATCACGTACATGTATGTGATAAGTGTCATAGGGAAGTATGGAGGCCGCTCACGCGACTAAGAAATAATGTTAAAAAAATGTTTAATAAAGTTATTAGTAGTGAAAAAAAAATATTAAAAGTTCAAAATAAACCTTTTCCCATTTTTCCTCTAAAGTAATGTAAAAAATAAAAATATAAACAAAATTGGTATTGCTGCGTCCGTAAAAGTCTAAAATATTATAATATACTATTATTTAACTCGCACAGTGAACGCAGTAAAAAAAAAAAAAAATCGCCAAAATCTTTGTTTTTTGGTAACCTTAGCTCACAAAAAAATGTAAGAAAGAGTGATCAAAAAGGTGTATGTACCAAAAATTGGTACCAATAAAAACTACAGCTCGTCCCGCAAAAAACAAGCTCTTACACCGCTCAATCCACGGAAAAATAAAAAAGTTATGGCTCTCAAAATGTGGTAAGCCAAAACAAATTTTTTTAACAAAAAGTTTTTTTTTTTTTAAAGTAATATTATATAAAAAACCTATATATATTTGGTATCACCGTAATTGTATTGAGCCGCAGAATAAAGTTCAGTTGTCATTTTTACCGCACGGTGAAAGCCGTAAAAACGAAAACCCAAAAAACTATGTGAGAATCTCAGTTTTTTTCCAAATTCAGCCCGCAAATAATTTTTTTTCAGTTTCCCAGTACATTATATGGTACTTTAAATGGTTGCATTAGAAACTACAACTCCTCCCGCAAACAATAAGACCTCACACCGCTCCATTGACAGAAAAATAAAAAAGTTCTGGCTCTTGGAACGCAGGGAATGAAAAACTAAAACGAAAAAATGGCTCGATCCTTAACCCCTTCCCGCATTTTCATGTACAGTTACGTCATGGGAACTGGTGTTTTAACGCAATTCCACGTAACTGTACGTGAAGGAGATGGAGCTGGCTCAGGAGCTGAGCCAGCGACATCACCGCCGGGTGACAGCTGTATGTTACAGCTGGCACCCTGAGGTATCGGCCAGGACCGGAGCTTGCCTCCGATCCGACCGATTAACCCCTCACATACTGTGTTCAATAGAGATCGCAGCATGTGAGGAGTTTTTAGCCACTGGCACTCCAGCAACATGATCGCTGGGTTGCCTTTGGCTGCAAAGGCGATCGGAGGCCTAATACTTACCTCCCTGTCTGCCAGCAAGGAAATTATCCTATGTCCCGCTCGTCGGCGGGGCCCAAAAGGCTTCCGGTACCATCGGCAAGATGGTGCTGGCTCAGCTTCCGGCTCAGAAGCTGAGCTGGCCTCATCAGCAGTAGGTGTCCGCTGTATGTTACAGCGGACATCCCACTGTAAAGGCAGGAACCGGAGCTAGCTCAGATTCCTGCCATTAACCCCTTCAATGCAGCGATCCAATGCGATCGCTGCATCAAAGTGGTTTGTATCAAATCGGCAGCCTGCCATGCGATGGTAAGGCTGGCGACTGCTACTATGGCAACAGGAGGCCTAACAATGGCTTCCTATCTGCCATTACGGAAGCTGATTAGGCCCCGTCCGGAGGCAGAGCCTGATCGGCTTGCTGTCAGTGAACAATTGACAGTTCTAATACATTGCACTACATAGGTAGTGCAATGTATTAGAACATCAAGCAAACAGTTGGACCTTCAAGTCTCCTAGGGGGACTAAAGAATAGTGTAAAAAAAAGTTGTAAAATAAAAGTTGTAAAAAATACAATAAAAGTTTCAAGTAATAACATAAAACACTATCGCCCTTTTTCCCTTATCAAGTCATTTATTATTGAAAAAAAGAATAAAGCCATACATATTTGGTATCGCTGCACCGTAACGACCTGAACTTTAAAAATATAATGTTATTTATTCCGCACAGTGAACGCCGTAAAAAAAAATAACTAAAAAATACTGACATAATTGCTATTTTTTGGTCACTTTGTCTTCCAAAAATGTAAATAAAAAGTGATCAAAAAGTCGCGTGTACCCAAAAATGGTACCTATAAAAACTATAACTCGTCTCGCAAAAAACAAGCCCTCATACAGCTCCGTCGATGAAAAAATTAAAAAGCTATGGCTCTCACAACTTGGTGACAGAAAAAATCCATTCTCTTTACAAAAGTAATTTTAATATGCAAAAAGTTGTAAAACATAAAAAAGTGCCATAAATTAGGTGTCGCCGGAATCAGACTGATCCGCAGAATAAAGGTAGCATGTAATTTATAACGCATGGTGAACGCTGTATAAAAAAAACGAAAAAAATATGCCAGAATTTCTGTTTTTTGGTCACCTTGCCTCCCATAAAAAAAAGGATAACAAGTGATCAAAAAGTCGCATGTACCCCAAAATAATACCAATAAAAACTGCAGCTCGTCCCGCAAAAAAACAGCCCACATACCACTACGTCTATGAAAAAATAAAATTAGTTAAGGCTCCAATAAGTCAGGAAAGAAAGAATATGCAATTATGTCGACCTGAGGGGAACATTTCTTCTGTTTCAAGTGGCGAATTATCAAGGCCCCTAAAATTAGGGAACCAGAAAGGAGAGGACCCAAACATATCTGCTGGAAGCGAGGGCACCCGTATTATACCAGGATAACACTTTCCCAGCAAAATTCCCCAAACTGCAAAGATGCCGAGTGTGGACCGAAAGGGGAATAAGTAAGGACCATTTATTAGTGCGACACTGGCCTGTGCAGAAAGGATTGTGTCACGGCGTAACAATTATCTATGGATTATTTTTTATTTTTTTACCCCATTATTATACCACCTGACTATGCCACTGATGTTATTTGCCCGGCTTACATGTACCCCGACATTATAAATGGAAACACCAGTAAGACTCCAAACAAAACTACTACCAAGCAAAATCCCAAAAAGCAGTTTACTTCCACATAAATGGCATTGCCATACCCGGGAGAACCCTTTTAACAATTTTTGGGGTGTGTGTCTCCAGTGGCACAAGCTGGGCACGACATATTTGCCACTGAAATAGCATATCTAGGGAAAAATGTAATTTTTTTTACTTTGCACCTTCCGCAGCGTAATCATTCATGGAAAAGGCCTGTAGGGTGAAAATGCTCACTACACCCCTTAAAAAATGGCTTGAGGGATGCCGTTTCCAAAATTGGGTCACTTCTCAGCAGTTTCTTTTATTATTTCACATCAGAGCCTCTGCAATTGTGATCCAATACTTTGTAAATTGCCAAATTGGGCCTTAATTTTACATGGTACTGTTTCACTCCTGAGCCTGGTCGAATGTCCAGTCAAAAGATTAGGGCCACAGGTAGGGTGTTTCTAAAACTGGGAAACACAGCATAATAATAAGAGAGCGGTTTCTTTATGGTGGCACAAGCTGGGCACCACATATTGACATATCTATGGAAAAAAATCCCATTTTCACTCTGCAACATCGAGTGCACACCAATTTCTGACAATCACCTGCCGGGTTAATATGCTCACTACACCCCTAGGTGAATACCTTGAGGAGTGTAGTTTCCAAAATGGGGTCACTTCTGGGTGTCACTGTTTTGGTCCCACAGGGACTTTGCAGATGCGACATAGCGCCCAGAAACCAATCCAGCAAAATCCAAAAGCAAATGGCGCTCCTTCACTTCTGAGCCCTACTGTGTGCCCAAACAGCAGTTTATGACCACATATGGGGTATTGTCGTACTCAAGAGAAGCTGCTTTACAAGTGTTGGGTGCTTTTTTTCTTTTATTTGTTGAGAAAATGAAACATTTTCAGCTAAACCTACGTCTTATTGAAGAAAAAGCATTTTTTTTATTTTCACTGCCCAATTCTAATAAAATCTATGAAACACCTGTGGAGTCAAAATGCTCACTACACTCCTAGATGGCTTCTTCAAGGGGTGTAGTTTCCTAAATGGAGTCACTTTTTTGGCGTTTTCATTGTTTTGGTCCCTTAGGGGCTTTGCAACTACGACGTGGTCTCCGCAAACCATTCCTGCTAAATTTGAGCTCCAAAAGCCAAATGGTGCTCTTTCCCTTCTAAGACCTGCCGTGTGTTCAAACAGCCGTTTATTACCATATGTAGGGTATTGTTTTACTCAGGAGAAATTGCTTTACAAATGTAGTGGTGCATTTTCTCCTTTAGTCCTTGTAGAAATTCGAAAAAATTTGCTAAACCTACATTTTCCTTGAAAGAATGTAGATTTTCATTTTCATGGCCTACTTCCAATAATTTCTGCAAAAAACCTGCGGGGTCAAAATGCTCACTATTCCCCTAGATAATTTCCTCAAGGGGTATAGTTTCCAAAATGGAATCACTTTTGGGGGATTTCCACTGTTTTGGCACCTTTCAAACCGGACATGGTGCCTAAAATATTTTCTAATAAAAAGGAGGCCCCAAAATCCTCTAGGTGCTCCTTTGCTTCTGAGGTCTGTACTTCAGTCCATAAGTGCACTTGGGCCACATGTGGGGTATTTCTAAAAACT
This sequence comes from Rhinoderma darwinii, assembly GCF_050947455.1. NCBI lineage: Eukaryota > Metazoa > Chordata > Amphibia > Anura > Rhinodermatidae > Rhinoderma > Rhinoderma darwinii. The sequence continues at coordinate 197,423,414 of NC_134689.1, read as the reverse complement.
GCAGAATCTGGGCAATAGATATTGAGTTGCATTTCTCTGTTATAACTTTCTGTGTTACAAAATAAAATAGATGAAATATGATTTTTTGCAAAAAAAAAGACATTTGAAAATTTGACATCTACTTTGCCTTAATTCCTGTGAAACGTCTAAAGGGTTAAGAACAGTGGCGTAACTACCGCGGTAGCAGCCGTAGCGGTTGCTACGGGGCCCGGGGCTTGAGGGGGCCCGTGCCGCCAGGCCCACCCAAATGCCCGGTGGTGCCGCTAGCAGCCATTATGGCTGCTACAGCGGTAGCGCCGCTACTGTGGGGCCCGAGCCGCCGAGCCTTACACAGGCCCTCTCATGCCTGTAGGTGTCGCTAGCACCGGAGGGGGCCCCAGTGCTAGCGGCAGCCAAATACATGTATTAGCACTGAATGGCCGGGCATGTTCCGTGCCTGACCATCCAGTGCCTTACAATGACACTGATTGGCTAGCGGCACGATGACATCATCGCGCCGCTTCCATGCTTGGAAGGTGCTGATTGGCGGGGCAAGTCATTCTGCCCCGCCAATCAGCGTCATTGGAGGAAGCTCGTTCAGCTCCTGCAGACATGCTCAGAAGAGAGCATGTCTGCATCGCCAGTGAACAGCGTGGCAACGGGATCATGTGAGTATGTCAAGTTTATATATTTTTTTCCTCATAAGAATGTGAATGGCATTATCTATAGTGGGGGGGTCGTCTTTATGTGGGCTATTATATATAGGGGGGGTCTATATGTGGGGCAGTAGCTACAGGGGGTCTATATGTGGGGCAGTAGCTACAGGGGGGGTCTATATGTGGGGGTGTGGGCCACTATATACAGGGGGCTCTATATGTGGGCCATTATATACAGGGGGGGTCTATATGTGGGGCAGTAGCTACAGGGGGGTCTATATGTGGGGGTGTGGGCCACTATATACAGGGGGCTCTATATGTGGGCCATTATATACAGGGGGGTCTATATGTGGGGCAGTAGCTACAGGGGGGTCTATATGTGGGGCAGTAGCTACAGGGGGGTCTATATGTGGGGGTGTGGGCCACTATATACAGGGGGCTCTATATGTGGGCATTATATACAGGGGGGGTCTATATGTGGGCCACTATATGCAAGGGGGGTCTATATGTGGGGCACTATATACAGGGGTTGTCTATATGTGGGGCACTAGCTACAGGGGAGGTCTGTATGTGGGGATGTGGGCCACTATCTACAGGGGGGTCTATATGTAGTGCACAGTCTACAGGGGGAAGCTATATGTGAGACACTATCTACAGAGGTGGGCTATACGTGGAGCACTATCTATAGGGGAAGCTATGGTAGGTCACTATCTACAGGGGCACGGTGTGTGTGTGTGTGTGTGTGTGTGTGTGTGTGTTTGTGTGTGTGTGTGTGTGACAGTTATATTTAGATGTGTTGAGAATTGTAACTTTGTTTATAGGTGCAGAAATGTTTTAAAAGTGAGAAGCTGAAGACATCTAAACGGAAAACTGCAGAAATGGGTCATGGCCGGGTGAAATCCATCATAGATATCTGAACCGGAGGGAGAAGAAAAGAACTAGAATCTGAGACGTCACCGGTGAGTCACTTAATGTAAATGTTTATTCTGTCTCTAATCAGTATTGTAGTCACTGTATGATCTGCAGCGAGATGATGGTGGTATAATTTTTTTTGTGAAACCGCATCTCCCAGCATATCCTTACCATTGTTCCGGCCATGCTGGGAGCTGTAGTTTTACGCCGTACAAACCTATACGCAGTGGCGTAACTACCGCTATAGCAGCCGTAGCGACTTCTACGGGGCCTGCAGCATGAGGGGGCCCGTGCCACCCGCCGGCACGGCCCCATCCCATGGCCGCAGGCTCCGCTAGCAGCCGCTATGGCTGCTACAGCGCGACGCCACTGAAGGGGTTGTTCCTACAAAAGACATGCATCCCCTATCCATAGGATAGGGGATACATGTGGGATCGCTGGGACGCCCATGAATGAGAACGGGGGACCGAAAGTCCACCCTAAGTTCTCCATGACAAACCTCGGACTTCCGGGGTCTGTGCCGGTCGCGCTTGTGCTCATGCGTGACCAGCGCTCCTTTCATTTTTATTGAACTGCGCAGACGCCGGAAGTCCGAGGTTCGTCATGGAGAACTTCGGGGGACTTTCGGTCCCCCGTTCTCCTTATCGCTGCCAGCGATCACACATGTATCCCCTATCCTGTGGATATCCTGTGGAGAGGGGATACATGTCTTTTGTAGGACACACTATAGGCCGTTTTTTTTGGGGGGGGGGCTATATGGTGTTATCTACAGAGGGGGTCTGTATGGCGTTATCTACAGAGGGGGCTGTATGGCGTTATCTACAGAGGGGGTTGTATGGCGTTATCTACAGAGGGGGTCTGTATGGCGTTATCTACAGAGGGGGCTGTATGGCGTTTTCTACAGAGGGGGTCTGTATGGCGTTATCTACAGGGGGCTGTGTATGGTGCTATCTATAGGGGACGCTGTGTGGTGGAATCTATAGGGAGGCACTATCTACAAGGGGGGGGTTGTGTGATACCCAGCAGAGGGGGGGCCCCAGTCAAAAGTTTGCTATGGGGCCCAGTCTTTCCTAGTTACGCCCCTGGTTAAGAAACTTTGTAAATGCTTTTTTGAATACTTTGAGGGGTGAAGTTTTTAAAATGGGATGACTTATCGGGGGTTTCTAATATATAAGGCCCTAAAATCCGCTTCATAACTGAACTGGCCCCTGTAAAAATAGCCTTTTGAAATTTTCTTGAAAATGTGAGAAATTGCTGCTAAAGTTCTAAGCCGTGTAACGTCCTAGAAAAATAAAAGTATGTTCAAAAAATTATACCAATCTAAAGTAGACATATGGGGGATGTTAATTAGCAACAATTTTGTGTGGTATTACTATCTGTCTTACAAGCAAATATATAAAAATTGCTAATTTTTGCAATTTTTCCCTAAATTTTGGTGTTTTTCACCATTAAATACTGAATGTATCGAGCAAATTTTGCCAGTAACATAAAGTCCAATGTGTCACGAGAAAACAATCTCAGAATCGCTTGGATAGGTAAAAGCATTCCGAAGTTATTACCACATAAATTGAAACATGTCAGATTTGAAAAAATTGGCTGTGTCCTGAAGGCCAAAACAGGCTGTGTCCTTTAGGGGTTAAGGGGTTAAGGAGTAGCAGTTCCGGGTACTCACATTAGTTCAGATTAGGAAGATTTGATGATAACCGATTTTGATAAATCAACAAAAGAAATTAAACAGCTAAGGGAAGAATCATTCTCGTCTTTTTCAATTCAGGCCAAAAGGAAGACTACCGATCACTGTCTTTCACATATAGAAAAAGACAGTACAGTCAGATTTTCTCTTCCTGATGTGGATGGTGGAAGAGGAGATGCTCAGTCCGTTTAAGCCACAGTTCTCGCAGGTAAAGACGGTTTTCACAAGGTCCCAATTTTCGGATTGCCCAGAAAAATTGATTGCTGAATGTGAAGTTCCCTCAGACAAAACGGTTAACTTAAAGAGGCTCTGTCACCACATTATAAGTGTTTTTTATTTTGAAAAACAATCATTTTTGTGCAAGTTATGAGCAATTTTAGATTTATTCTAATTAGTTTCTTAATGCCCAACAGGGCGTTTTTTAACTTTTGACCAAGTGGGCTGGTCGCTAGTCGGAAGCACATCCGTGTAAACAGGGAGATATACTGCCGACAAGCTGCAACTGCATGTGGATAAACAATCGTATTAACGATCGTTTACTCTAATACATTCCGATCAGTGCTCCGTGTTAAATTAACTCTTGAGCGCTGATCGACATGCCCATCAAGATATGGCCTACTTGATGGCTAGAGTCTAAGGTTAGACAGTCTCTACCTACAGGTTCCTGAGACATAAATACAGTACTGCTTGCTAAAAAAAACACTGGATGGCATGGTGCCAGAGATCTCAGCTCTGGAATTTTCACTTAATATAATTTATAAAGAATTCCATACCCAGAGCATTCTGCATTTTGGAAAATATAGAGTACAGAGTATTTCATCGTTTCCTATTGACTACCAACAAACATCTGGCTGCAGCATTTAGCTGATGGCTGAAAAAACACTAAAAATATCACGAAAGTCTGACCTAAATGTTGTGAATCTAGTCTTAAAGGCTGTGGACACCTGTGCAGCATCTTTTTATTGCATTACATGTATTATGTGGAGAAAAAAAAGCTTTTGTCATTAATTATTATCTAAAAATGCTGCACCGTTTTGGATCTGCAGTATGCGTATATTACGATATTTTGCAAGCTGCTCAATGCCGTTCATTGTCTATCCCCACAGCCGGGCTCATTGTCGGTTCAGTCTGCAGCCCCCTTGTCTTCCCCTGAATGCTCATCTAAGCCCAATTCTTGATTTCTGATCAGCATTGCGCTTAGATAAGCAGTGACGTCACTTGACATAGTTCATTCCCACTTTTCTAAGACAAAAAGTGGCAGAAAATATTGAATCAGTCAGACTAGTGTAAATAGCAGGTCACAACATCTTTTTGCTGACACAAACAAAAAAGTTGTTTGTACTAGTAAAAGTGGTGGGGGACCTTTATATATACATGGGGTTCATGCTGAAAGCCATTTTTAAAGCTTTTAGACCAGATAAGTGGAGTCATTGCATTTACACATGACTCCCCCATGTTTTGCTATAGCAACTGCACAGATCAACTAGTAAGTTCAAAACGTGACCTGTGACACCTATTTAAAAGCACTTGTCTGCTTAATGTCTTTCTAAGCCGAGCTGACAGCTGCATTAATGGTGCATAATAACTACACTGGAACAAATATAATTAGAATCAGTGAACCTAATACAGCAAATAATTGCTGCAAAACTGAATGAGCCGTCCATTTGTGACCGACAATGAATGGGTAACGTTAGTGGGGATGTAATACTTCACATTTGAAAAAAAAGCCACACTGCCGGTTTTTGGGTAACAGACAACAATAGCTTTGGCAGCCATCGTTCATTTCAGATTTTAGATTTGTGTTCTAGTGACCCTTTATACCGCTGCAAGAGTATAGCAACATTGGTAGAGAACAAGTCAATAAAAAGTTACATGATGCAGTAATGAACTAGAAAAAAACATAGGATTTCTTTACTTGCCTCTGGCTATGGGAGTTAATAGTAAAAACAGAAAAGCTACTTGCTGTGCTCAATACATATGTAACTTTGTGAAACAAGGAATAAAACATACTGTAAAAGACATTGCCAAAGCTCTCTGCTTGAAATAATAGCTTTTGTGTGCAGGTGAAATCTGAGGCATAGGTGGATAATTGCGATTAACATGAGGCCATGCCTGAAATCTATTCACTTGGGGATGTAAAGATTCATTTACAAGACTGCAAGCTCAAAGAGCATAGCCAGATCCTTGAAGTTTGCTCATCTTTTAAAAACAATTGATTCTCTAACCACTGGAAAATAGAATCAAATAGACTCCTTTGTATTATTATTACATTCTATAGATACAAGGAAATTCCTCAAATTCTTTCAAATAAATCTGAACTACCATGCCTACGACTTCTTCACACATAAATGTGCATAGTGCATTTGAAATAATCAAAGGTCCCACTCAAAATGCTAGTCAAGGCTCATGTAAGCAAAGTGTATCCAATGTTTCCAAACATTTTTCTCTGGTCAATAAAGGGGAATCTAACTAGATTAAGGCCAGGATCACACATACAGTTTTGATGCCGTTTTTGGTGCAGCTCTTGGCTCAGTTTTTTGAGTCATAGCCAGAAGTGGATCGGAAAGGAAGAAAGGGTACAAAGAAAAGACTGATGTGTCTCCTTTCTTTTGCGTTCATACCTGTGTTTGCCTAAAACAACAGAGCCAAAAACTGCATTAAAACTGTGTGTGTGTGATCCTGGCATTAAGTTGGTTCTTGTTTATTAAGGACTCTTTAGAACACCAGTATTTTGATCCATAATTTGTATAAGAATTTGTAAGGCAACCCCATGAGTGGGTGTAAACCATGGAGGAGTTGCAAAGTTCATTATAGTTTTACTCTTTTTATGTACCACTTCTGGTACTGACTTAACCCCTTCCCAACATTTGACGTAGAGTTTGATCACTTACCGACATTTGACTCGGTAGCAGGATGCCGATGGTTGTCATGGTAGCATGGGGACCTAATGATGGCCCCCAGTTCTGACATCTTTGTGCTTCTATTAAGCCCTGCCAGAGACAGTGCTCAATAGGAGCCGGTAAATGACACAATAAACTGCAATACATAAGTACATCTAAATGGCTTGTCTAAGTCCCCTAGGCAGACTAATAAAAAAGTTTAAAAAAAAAACTGTTGAATAAAGTGGTTTTTTTAATACAAAAAAATCTTAAAAGTTAAAAAGAAACCTTTTTCCATTTTGCCCCAAAAGCAATGTAAAAAAAATAAACATACATAATTGGTATTGCTGTGTCCTTAAAAGTCTGAACTATGACAATATAACATAATTTAACCTGCATAGTGAATTCTGCAGATAAAAATTATTTTTAAAAAAGCTGCATCTACTGCATGTTGTCTTTATCTTATATTAAAAATGGTAGATAATCTGTAACTTTGAACTGTAAAAAATCAGCTAAAGTAGAAGAAATCAGGTGAGGGGTAAATACTTTTATACAATACTGTAAGAGGTTAGGTAGAGGGAGGGGGTTCCCTCTGTCACCCCATAGGTGCTACTGCATCTAAGTGGTTAAACAGAGGGTGAAACCTGTAATCGATCACATGTAAGTTATGAACTTAGATGTGATCAATAGCAGCTCAATCCTGCATGTCGGAGACACGCAGGACCCATTGACACTGTACCCGTCAGTGCCGCGGACCTGACAGATACAGCTGCTCTATATACAGTATACAAAGCAGCCGTATCTCAAAAAGAAAAAAATATTTTTGATTAAAGTTTTAAAAGTTTTTGGTAGTTGCACCAATCACACTTATAGACATTTTTATTAATTAAAAAAGTATACATAGGTGTACATAGTCTTTAAGAGGTAATGCAGTCTTTCTCAGCTGTGGTCCTCAGTTTCCCCAACAGGTCATGTTTTCCTTAGGCCCCATGCGCAAGACCGTAATTTTCATCTATAATTACAGAATCCGTAATTACGGATCAAATTGCGGACCCATTTATTTCTATTGGCCATGGATACCTTTCCGTATATTTGCGGATGTGAGTCCATGCCGTAAAAATGATCCGCAAATTATGTCCTATTCTTATCTGTGGCACGAACTTCCCCATAGAAGTCTATGGGTGCATCCGCAATTGCGGATGGCTACGGATGTGTTTCTGTAGCCGTCGGAACAGTATTTTCGAACAGCAAAAACCCTTAGTCGTGTGCATGAGGCCTTTCTGCTGCATAGGTGATATAATCATTGTCAGTGCATCGGGAATTGTCACATATGTTTTCTCTATGGGATATACTTAAATCATCACCTGTTGTGGGTAACAAAGGGACTAGACTTTTTGAATACATACTTAAAATTAAGATAGTCTTACTATTACGGTATGGACACACATAGCGGCCCCTATTCAGCCAAAGTACAGTTTCAATGTGGCCAAAAATCATGACAGTTTACAAATTATTATAAAGTTTGCATGTTTTTTACATGTAAACAGCAGTTTTAGCTGCAAAAACAGCACAGACCTTTTCTGCCAAAGAAGTATTGCTTCTAGGAGAGAATGGTTCTGAACATGTGGCACCCGTTGTGTCCGTACAGCAGCACACAGAAGCCACGCGGCTCCGCACTAGGGCGTTGTACTGCCTCTATGCAGTAGCGTACATGCTCAGTGCAGATGGCTCTGTCTAAAGGTTTTCATATATGGCCTGACATGGGCCGTGTAAACGATCGTCGATCAACAGGACAGCTAGTTGATCGGCGCTTGTTTGCTCCTTTCACAAGGAGCTATGTATGGGGATGAGCGATCATTACTACGATCGCTCGTCCCTATACATTACATTTCCACCATGTTGGCAGCACATCTGCCTGACAATGCTAATAGTTCATGCTGCATAAATGATACTTTCAGCCAATGAATGAGCGTTTGCTGGTTCATCGGCTGATCGTTTCCCTGTTTCCACAGGGCAATGATCAGGAATGAGCTTTCATATGAACACTCGTTTTTCCAATAATTAGCCCGTGTAAAAGGGCCTTTAGGCACAGTGTTTTTATGCGGAAAAAAATGCGGATGTATAAAACAGCATGTAGACATGCGACTTCTTGCAACCCTTATAGGTTAATTTTATCGGGGGTAAGGCACAATACGATTAACCATAGTCAGACAGTATGATAGTTGTAGCACATAATATCATGACGGAGCCTGGGCTTCAGGGAAGGGATCTAAAGAAATTTAGGGATGTTCACAATCCAAAATTAGGGGTGCATGAGACAGCACATACACATGCTATTACATGTGACCCCAGTACGTTAATAATAGCAGCTATACCGCACTGTGAACTAGTATGATTGTAAAATGCAACAATCACGATGTGTAGTATCGCCATGGAGTCTCAGCCTTAACCAGTAGATAAAAGACAACTGCATACTGTATTTTCAGACAGAGCTCACCATGAAAATCAATTATTTAGGGCAAAAGGTTCAACCCTTTCAACAGCATAGCTCAGAGTTCATGCAACTAAGGAGAAAATCTGTACTGCTGTGTCTATTTTCCAGAAAATACATTTTAAATGTAAAAACACTTGGAGGGATTTCTATTAGTCCGCTTTGACGAAGAAAATATTTTTTTTTTATTTCCTTAATTGGTGTTAAACAGCGATAAACAGGCAAAAGTTTTGAAAACATGCACTTCCTCGTGATTCTTCTCACAGTCACTTTGCATAACACATTCCTGTGGAGGGATTTGAATCAATGCCTATTGTTTAGCTGGCTGTACTGAGTCATCTGTCAACAGCTGTCTCGCTCCAAACACATTCATCACAAACCCATTCACAAGCCATGGCATTTACAAGATGATGCAATGGTGGCATCTGCCTGTCCACAATGTATGTATCCTGGTTGTTCCAGTAAAACTAATAGCAGACATAAGTTTATATACAGCAATATATGACATCATTTTCTATCTCTTGTGCTGCTAAATTATTAGTTCTTCGTTTTGTTGAAATACACTTATATGTATTGTCAAATAAAATGGTAGTGGGAGATGTAGCGACTAGAACAACCTTCCAATGTGTCCGAATTAAGCAGTTCTGTGGAGAAGAGTGGTCTAAAAGTTCTCAACAAGATTACATTTTTTTGCCACAATTTTCTCCAAATGACCATAGTAACATACAGCAATACACTATAAGGCCCTGTTCACATTTGTGGTTTCCATTTATAACAGAATAGAGCCTTACACTATATAAGACTGTAACCGTTACTGCTAGATGTAATGGATGACTTTGTTCCTCACATAAATACATCAATAACGAAATAACTGTGTTATGTGTGTCTGCAAAGATGTCATTCTATAGAAAAACATGCTCAAACAGGCATGAAAATTTGGGTTTGCATAATTAATTTGTTGACTTAATTGCTTTTTTAATATACATTGCACTTGTAGAAAGCCCATGTAAAATGCACCTGAACCATGCAGATGCTATGAAACAATATAGATGGGCTATAAGATGGTACAATTTATTATTATTAGAGGTAGGACCAGTGGCATAACTACCGCTGTAGCAGCTGGCACGGGCCCCCCCCATGGCCGGAGGAACCCGCTAGCAGCCGATATGGCTGCTACAGAGTGACGGCACTGAACACTACGGCAGAGCAAGGAGGTATCACCCCGCTCTGCCATTAAAGGAGTTGTTCCTACAAAACAAATGTATCCCCTATCCACAGGATAGGGGATACATGTGTGATCGCTGGGACCCCGAGCGATAAAGGAGAACGGGGGACCGAAAGTCCCCCGAAGTTCTCAATGAGAGACCTCGGCCAGTCGTGCTTGTGCGCATGCGTGACCAGCGCTTCTTTCATTTTTATTGAGCTGCCGGATGCAGACCCCGGAAGTCTGAGGTTTCTCATGGAGAAATTCGGGGGACTTCCGGTCCCCCGTTCTCCTTATCGCCTGGCATCCTAGCGATCACACATGTATCCCCAATCCTGTGGATAAAGGATACATGTCTTTTGTGGGACAAACCATAGGCTACAGGACGTTGTTTTTTTTTGGTGGGGGGGCATTGGGGCTGTATGATGTTATCTACAGGGGGGACTGTATGGTGCTATATACAGGGGGCTGTATGGTGCTATATACAGGGGGCTGTATGGTGCTATATACAGGGGGGCTGTATGGTGCTATATACAGGGGGACTGTATGGCGCTATATACAGGGGGCTGCATGGCACTATATACAGCGGGCTGTATGGTGCTATATACAGGGGGCTGCATATCGCTATATACAGGGGGGCTGTATAGTGCTATATAAAGGGGGGCTGTATGGCACTATATACAGGGGGCTGTATGGTGCTACATACGGGGGGCTGTATGGTGCTATATACAGGGAGGGGGCTGTATGGCACTATATTCAGGGAGGGGGCTGTATGGCACTATCTACAGGGGGGCTGTATGGCGCTATATACAGGGAGGGGGCTGTATGACGATATCTACAGGGGGCTGTATGGCGCTATCTACCGAGGGGCTCTATGGCGCTTTATACAGGGAGGGGGCTGTATGGCACTATCTACAGGGGGGCTGTATGGTGCTGTATACAGGGAGGGGGCTGTATGGTGCTATCTACAGGGGGTTGTATGACGCTATATACAGAGGGGGCTGTATGGCGCTATCTACAGGGAGGGGGCTGTATGGCGCTATATACAGGGAGGGGGCTGTATGACGATATCTACAGGGGGGCTGTATGGCGCTATCTACCGAGTGGCTCTATGGCGCTTTATACAGGGAGGGGGCTGTATGGCACTATCTACAGGGGGGCTGCATGGTGCTATATACAGGGGGCTGTGTATGGCACTATCTACGGGGGGGGCTGTATGGTGCTATCTACAGAGGGGCGCTGTGTGGCGGAATCTACAGGGAGGCACTATCTACAAGGGGGGGTTGTGTGGCACCCAGGGGAGGGGGGCCCCAGTCAAAAGTTTGCTATGGGGCCCAGTCTTTCCTAGTTACGCCCCTGGGTAGGACCACAAGAATCAGCTTATCTCCGGGTGGGTGACCGTGCTTCACAGCAGTAACATTAGCCTATGGGGTAGTGCATGAAATTTCATATCTACATACTGTTTCATAAACCAGCAGTTTTGGATTGTCACTGTGGAGCCTTGGAACAACCCCTTTTAGGCTGGATTCACACTGAGTTTGCTGCGTTTTAATGCCATTTTTAACAGCATTTTTTTAATGCTTTTTTAGTGCGGCATTACATTAAAGCCGAAACTTAAACCCTCAGAAAAAAATCGATGTGTGAATTAGGCTTTGAATCTCTGTGTTCAAAGGCCTTGCACTGGATATAACGCAGCACAGACGTTTTACAGTGTTCCTATCACTAATAATGTAACCCTTTCCTGAAAATGGGCAAATAATTGCAATAGGATGTAAAAGTACGTCCTGGTGATCATGTAGGCACAGTAGCTGTGATTGACAACCGGTCCCTAACTGTAGCAACTGTTAACCCCGTGGATGCCACAATCAATAGCAACTGCAACATCAAAAAAGTTTGACAAAGTCGTGTGCCTCTAACAAAGGCATCTAGGTCTGCCTTAACTTTGCCAGAGGCATGGTCAAATAGAATGCATGTATAAGCCAGAGGCCAGGCCTAATAGACTGCCTGTCAGTAATACACTAACAGGCAACAATATAATATGCATAATAATATGCTTGAAGTCACATAGTGGAACAAAAAGAAAAATCAAAAACAGGCCATCAAACATTTACATCGACAGGAAAATATATTTTTTTTATAATTTGTAAGAAAGAAGTAGTATGGTACCCACCGAGTATTCTTGATGCACTTATTTCTTTGTTTCACATGACAAACAAACACTCATGTTTTAGCGCTCTAGCATGAATCCTTTTCTAAGATCTGGCACAACGGATGTTTCGCCTCCCATGTGACGCTTTGTCGAGGTGCCTCCCACCCAATCAACAAATAAGCGTTTTGTTAAGCCCCAGGCTGCCGTGGAAACCCAACGGCGCCCCGAAATTTGTTTGCGGTGGCGCCAATGGGGTGACAGAAGGAGCTTCCTCCCCCTGTCATACACATTAGGTGCCGCTGTCGCTATTGACAGCGGCATCTAATGGGTTAAACTGCCGGAATCGGAGCATGCTTCGATTCCGGTAGTTGGGGCAGGAGCCAGGCTGTATATAACAGCCAGGCTCCTGACGCTGATCGCTTGGGTACCCTGGCAGTACCCACACGATCAGAGGACGGATATAGCCGTCCTTATGCGGGAACTAGCACCTGCATTGGACGGATATATCTGTCTTTCGTCGTAAAGGGGTTAATATAGTTATTGTTTTGGTGAAACTTCAAAGTAAACAATAACACATTCTACTGCTTGTATTACTTTTTGCTACTTTTAGTAGTAACAGGAATTATAGTAAAAATAATAAAAATAAATGGATATGTTGTAAATGCTACGTTAAAGACCTTTAGTTTAGGGAGCCATTAGTGAAATCTTTTACTTAAACTGATAACACGACACTATTGATAAACACCTTTGTCGTGGCTTCTCTACAGGATTGATGCCAGCCTTACATGCTAGCATCAGCAGAACAGGTTGTCCCTGACTAATTTCATCACTAACCTTAACTGTCAGACAATATCTATAATAGCTAATTAATCATGACATGTCAATGTGGTCTGATGCTCCAGATAACAACCTAACAGGTCCGTGAATACAAAATATGTGTTTCTGCTTCCTTCCCCAGTACTCAAATAAATACATGATCAATTTACAGCACAGCAAATTGGCTGAATGTAAATATGAATAGAGCTATAGGTTATACATGTGTTCTAGTTGCATTTAATGTTTGTGGAGGACAAACTTTAGAAAGTTGAAATGTAGTTAAAACTCAGTATAGTGCTCATTCCCCGAGGTTATCGACTGACACATTTCAAGCAGATTCCTTGTGTCATTTTCTTTATATTTTTACAAGTGACTTCCATCTCAGTTCTTACCCAGAGCATATCAGTGAGCTGTTCATGAAGCCAACCTTTGGTGGCACTAGAGATTTAGAATTTGCTGAGCAGAGGTGGTTATTACTGGAAAGGCAAACAGTCAAGTGTGCAATGATTTAGTGTTTTTTCATAGAAACAGAATAATCTTGTATGTGCATAGATATACAGTACAAGGACATGAAGGTGGAATGAGAGCACCAGAGAAATGTTACAGCAATGGCATTCATGTATGCTGATCAGCCATAAAAATACATATTCTCATAGTCTTTCTGCATAAGTTTATGTTTACCTGAGTCGTTTTTTGTGTCCGTTTTTTTTGCCACTAACTTCATAATCATGACTAAACCACTCAGTTTTTTTAAAAACAACCTATGTTTTTGCCACAATTATGGAAATCGTGGACAAAACACAACAAAAAAAAGGACTCAAAATGACCCTAGAAGAAACATACACATTTGCCTAATTTCCAGGAGTGCACATGTGGGACCCTCTTGCAACTTGTGATCAGTGCATTTTCTCGTCCATAGAACAAGAAATAACACAATAATTACTGAGATGTTAAGATGCTATTTATTAGATAATCTGTTAGTAAAAAAAATAAGAATAAATAAAACGTGGTTTTTCGGTTATATTAGAAATTTGCACCATAAGCAACTTCTTGCAATAATGTTATTACAAATAGGCCTGCAGCTTCCTTTAGGGTGTATATTTACATGAGTGGTTTTCGTTGCGTATTTTGCCATAATTGACATAATCGAAGCAAAAACGTGCCATTTTTGTAAAAAGAGCCGCAGATTGCCATGATTGCAGCAACAAAAAACACAATAAAACGATTGACGTGAACAGACTGTTAGAAGATAAAATGACTCTGAAAAGAAGCCTACAGGGTTGTAGGGAAAATAGTTTCCCTGCCACTTTTCTACAGGTGCCCTCAGCAGTATACAGACACTGTTTGTATCCAAATGCAATTGCCACCATTTTTATTTGTTTTATTATGAATTAATAGGTAATGAAAAATAAAAGTTTTGTATAATATATTACTTAAGGCCTAATTTACATGTTCATATCTCATACTTAATGAAAAAGGCATCCAAATGGTTAATCTGGATGTAAATTCTGCATTGTCTAATACCTGCCTACACCTGTAGAATGTGTGTCCTGAAATAAGGGCAGATCACCAGGCCACTTGGCAGAACAGGGAAGTCTTCTATGCACCCATCAGTATATCAAGACTGCAGTCACCCAAAAAAGTCACACATGTTCTACTTTCTGTGAGGTTCCTAGTTGAAAAATACTGGAAATACACTAACATGAGTTTATACCATGGAGAATATCATTCATGCTATGGAATATTAACCATTCAGCCATAACATTAAGAAGATGACCTGGTCGGATAAATCAAATTTTCTTTTACATCATGTTGATTTCCGGGTATATGTTCGTCACTTACCTGAGGAAGAGAGGGCACCACCAGGATGCAGTATGGGAAGAAGGCAAGTCAGTGTGTTTCTCTAAGCAATGTTCTGCTGGGAGACCTAGGGTACTGACATTCATGTAAATGTTATTTAGACACGTACCGCCTACCTAAGCATTGTTGCAGACCAAGTACAACCCTGGCAACAATATTCCCGAATGGCAGTGGCCACTTTTAGCAGAATAATGTGCTCTGCCCCGTTGCAAAAATTGTTCAAGAATGTTTTATTGTTTTGGACGCACGAGGGGGACCTACAATATTAGGCATGTGATTTAATATTATAGCTGAACGGTATAGGCTTGCTAAGAATACTAAAACAAACCCTGGGGAAGAAATGGTAGGATTTCTCAAGTATATACTGAGCAGACTATTGTGGGTCTGGACCAATACTTACGTACATAGCACCCATACAACATGTGCTCATAGTTGTTCAAGATTTCCTGATGAACACAGCCCATAATAAACCTGGATACATTCTTATCATTTAGGTTTACGTTGCATGAACTTGCAATTTAAGGCAGTCCAGGTTTATTGTTTGTTTGTTTTCTTTCCTTTTATATTGTGAACTATATGCTTCTATTTACTCTGTGTAAACTTGTATGTAGATCTCTATATGGAGTATTTTTATGTATTTACATAAAAGTAAACAAATGTAATAAAGTTAATGCAAACAAACAAGTATGATTTACACATACAGACATTTTTCTAGAAAAGCCAATCTTTGCAGGATGAAGACTTTCTCTTCCTCATAATGCAGTTCTGCTTCTAAACAGTGTGTAAAATGATCACAGAGAATAAATCCTATTTATAGTAATCCTGAAGGGACTACTGCACTTGTCAGCATGCCTGGTCAATATAGTCTTTCATCTTGTAACCAGTGGGCATCTTAGTGCCCGGTCCCAACCTATAAAATCATCCAACACTATGCTATATGTAACAGTGCTGCACTGGTAAGCCATAGGCATCCCAATACCTTCAGCACTTGGACACCGCCCAATTCCCTGAATGATCTGCCTGCCCCCGTTTCCTATTTTTATACAGTGTTCCTATGCTTGTAGAATGCACTCATAGGACACTACAAATAATTCTCTATAATATGTAAACAGTAAACTATCCCAATTGGGGTGTCGATCCCACACATTGCAAATAAGATGGCTGCAACCACGCAAATTAAATCCAGTTTGTATTATTTAGAAAAAGGTTTGGACTTCTGAGAATGATTTGGCTTTCCACCTATGTAACTCACTTTAATATAGAGGCGGCAGATAACTTTTAGCTTGGTTACAATGCCAATAAGCAGCTACAGATGTACCGAATTTTTCACAGGTCCTCTCCCCTCTTAAAAATGAATAGGTGCAACCGCTTCAAATGAACATATGGAAGTCTCTAAACATTATGGTGCAATGGCTGCAAGACTGCAGTTCTTCCTGCCATGTAGTCCCACGCCCAATGATAAGCAAACTTTCAAGTACTGCATTAAGAAGTCACTTTAGCAATCCATTAGTTCCACATGGGCAAGATAGTACATTGCCACTTATTTGTATTTGTGTTGTGTATTCCCTTGCTATGTGGTTGCTATACATATTAAATGAAGGCTATATTATGTGAACATGTTCAGAGTGATAAGGAATGTGTGACAGGGCTTTCACTTTGCACTAAACCTTCTGTGTTGTCATAAGGGAATGTGACATTAAAGTAGCATCACCACAGAAATAATGTGTCCTAGATCAAAAAGTAACGTGTGAAGATGTTACATGATGATTTATTGCCCAGAAGGGCTGTTTGCATGTTATTATTAATGGCAATGCATTATTTACCCCTTTCAATATCCCAATGGTGACAGCACAAATAGAAACACACAAACTACTGAATGTAAAGCGTACAATTTGTGGAACATTAATCAAGACACTATTGACTTAAATTGGAATCTGCTGCAAAACTTACATCAGTGTGAAGGCCATATGCAAATTTCATTTAAATATTATTTACAAGAAATAACATTTTTTCAGCATTTTTCCCAAACAATAGCAGTCTTAGAATTTGATCTACAGATTGCCTTCTAACAATGAGGGTGGTACTTAATTTATAGGATTACGGTTTGCTCTTATGCCATTTTCCAGTAGCCTCCTGAAAAGCTCTTATTATAAGTAAGTATCAATAATGTAAGTATAATAGATTTGCAGTGGACGCTTCTAGCATCATACGGTTTCCTAGACTACAAGAATGCCTGGTTTACCGGCTCTGTTTCCCGATGGAACATTTACACTTCACGTGGAGCACAAACAAACATAACTGGAGATATAAATTAACCATAGTGGAAATATACCAATCAGCTATAACATTAACCCCTTAAGGATACAGCCTGTTTTGGCCTTATGGACCAGGCCACATTTTTGAAATCTGACATGTGTCACTTTATGTGGCAATAACTTTGGAATGCTTATATTTTTTCAAGCTATTCTGAGATTATTCTTTCTTATGACACTTTGTACTTTAAGTTAGTGGTAAAATTTGGTCGATACATTCAGTGTTTATTTGTGAAAAACACCAACATTTTTAGAAACTTTGCAAAAATGAGCAATTTTCTGAATTTAAATGCATCTGCTTGTAAGCTAGATAGTAATACCAAACAAAATAGTTACTAGTTAACATTTACCCTACTACTTTAGATGGTTGGCATAGTTTTTTTTTTAACGTACTTTTATTTTTTTAAGGCGTTACAAGGCTTATAACATTAGCAGCAATTTTTTCACATTTTCAAGAGGATTTACAAAACCTATTTTTTATGTACTAGTTCAGTTCTGAAGTGTCTTTGAGGGCCCTATATATTAGAAACCCCCATAAATCACCCCATTTAAAAATTGCATGCCTCAAAGTATTCAAAACAGCATTTAGAAAATTCCTTAACCCTTTAGGCGTTTCACAGGAACTAAAGCAGAGTGGAGGTAAATTTTAAAAATGTCATTTTTTTTTGCAGTATGAAATGTTAAATACTTTTGTGTCAAAAAAGACAAAAGTATAATAGTTATGATACCTTTATTGGCTAACCATAAAAATTCTATATGCAAGTTTCAGAGCACACAGGCTCCTTCTTCAGGCAGTTTACGAATGAATGACTTAGAAAAAAGCACAACATTTAGATGTTAAACAAAGGCAATTAGTACATGAGGTGATACATCATTAAGATAAGCTGGGGCAATAAAACTGAGGTTATAGGGGTGATGATTTAGGAGTTAAGAGATCTGGAGTCAGTCTGATGGGGGATGTAACGTGTGTCCATGTAGTGGCTCATAAATCCTGGTGTTAGATTGAGGCCTTGTGTCAATGACTGGAATTTTGTCATCATCTTGAATTCCCAGATTTTTCTTTCTCTGTTGTTTTTAAAATGACTCTTCAGAATTAGGACTTTTAAATCTGCCAAGCTGTGATCAGGTCGAGAGAAATGGTTTCCCACGGGTGTATCCACCTCCTGTTTTATTGTATGTCTGTGAAGATTCATCCTGGTTTGTCGTTTTTGTATGGTTTCCGCAATGTAGATTCCTTTATTGATGTACCTTGTACACTGGATCATGTACAGTACATTGGAGGATGTACAGGAGAACGTGCCAGTGATTTTATAGTCCTGCTGCGGGTTTGGTATGTGGATGGTGTCTGACGATAAGATGTTGGTACAGGTCTTGCATTTTCTATTGTTGCAAGGAAACGTGCGAGTCTCTGATGGTGATGAGAGGGACTTCTGACCAGGAGATTCCTTAGGTTTGGTGAAGATTGCTCCTTGGAGTTCTTGTTGCTCTGTAGATCTGATCATCTATAATACGTGGATGGTATCCCTGTTGTAAGAATGTATTCCTCAGTGATAGCAGTTTTTGTTCTCTGTCTTCACTGTCTGAACAGATCCATATGTAGCGCAGAGCCTGGCTGTATATGATCGATTTCTTTATGTGTCTCGGATGAAAGCTGTTCCATCTCAGATATGCTGGACAGCCTGTAGGTTTATGGTAGATTGTTGTTTGTATGTTATTGGTTGCATGTATATGGTCATGTCCAGGAAATGTATTTGGGATTTTGAGTAGTTGAGAGTAAGTTTGATGGTAGGATGGAACTTGTTGAAGTTTTTATGGAAAGAAAGCAGTTCATGTTCAGAGCCTGTCGAGATCATCAGCAGGTCATCAATGTACCGGAAATATGCAGAGGTTTATTTGCGCAGGTTGATAAAAACTCTTCCTCTAATTTGGCCATGAACAGGTTAGCATATTGTGGTGACATTTTGCTACCCATAGCGCTTCCCATACATTGCAGATATATATCTTTGTCAAATAAAAAATAATTGTGATGGAGTACGAACCTGATGAGTTGTAGGGTTGGCTCTGTTGCTAGATTGTTCTTTTGAAGAAAGTGTTGGCATGCGGCTCTGAAATGATTGGTCTCCCTGGATTGCCTTCTTTATGTATTTTAGGTAACTTGTAGTATGTTCCCATTCTGGGATTGTCCGGTATAAGGTCCTTAAACTGTCTGATAGAGCGTTGAAACTATTGATGATATGGACAAGTTCAACTGTGTATTGTTTGGTGGGGTCTTCATTAAGCAGGGTGTAGTATTTTCTGTCTGAGAGTTGTCTATGTGCCTCCTGGATGTAGTCAGATGTATTCAGAATTACTACAGTGCAAGTGTTTTTATGCTTGGTGAATAAATCAAATACACTTCTTTGCATTATCTTGAGTGCTGCAGTTCCTTTCTTCGATTGGTCTTGTGGGGTGCTCCCGGTATGCAGTGGTTAGTAACTACCAAAAGTGGTTCAATGAAGGACAACGGGTGAACCGGTGACAGGATTATAGGCACCCAAGAATCATTGAGGCACGTGGTACAGTAGAACAAAATGCTGAAAATATTAATGCTGGCTTTGATAGAGAGGTGTCAGAACCAAGTGCATCGCAGCTTTCTGCGTTTGAGGCTGCGTAGCCACAGACTGCTCAAAGTGCCCATTACCCCCTTTTTACTGTCAAAAACGCCTATATTGGGCAAGGAAACATCATAAATGGACCATTGACCAATTGAAGAAGGTAGCCTAGACTGATGACTCCCATTTTCTTTTTACATCCTGTGGACCACTGGGTGCATGTGCAACGCTTACCTGGGGAAAAGGTGGCACCAGGATGCACAATGGGAAGCAGGCAAGCTGGTGGAGGCAGTGTGATGCTCTGGGCAATGTTTTCTTTTCTTTGACACATACCACCTACATAAACATTGTTGTTTTGCTCCAAGGACGATATGCTTTACACCACTCCAGCCGATGCTTAGCTTTGTGCATAGTGATCTTAGGTTTATGTGCAGCTGCGAATATCATTTCATGAAGCCCCTGAGGCACAGTTATTGTGCTGTTGTAACTTCCAGAGACAGTTTGGAACTCTAAAGTGAGTGATGTAATAGAGGAGAGGCGCGTTTTATACACCGCACACTTCAGCACTTAGCAGCCCTGTCACTTCTTTTCTGAAAAAGGACAAGTTTGAGGCACAAATAGCTCATCTTATGGGAGAGACTAGACATGGTTATTGCATTTAAGGATTTAGAAGAACAGTCTAGTTTTCATTCTTGGCTAGATGTACACTTTGTATTTTCTATAGATACTAAGCCAATTAGGTCATGTCAGTCCTTGTTATGACAGGATCTCTCTTATATTTTGTGACTGACTAGCTAGAATTGGTTTATGTTGTTTCTCCAACTCAGTGATCTTTGCAGTTCTTTGTCTATATGCTGGCCGCAAATACAAGTGATATATTCAGTGAACAATTCCTGGAATAGAAGCATTGCTGAGCATATGATTTTATTAGTTGAGTTAAATGGTGCCAAGGTAGTATTTTCTCATTACTTATGCCCTATTGTAATGAATTCATTTAATGTAGATGCTTTCTTCATCATGTACTATGGTTGAATAACTAAAGAGACAAATATCTAGCGTTTTAATTTAAAGCAGAAAAAAATTAATAACGTAATTTCAATGTGAACTGTGCTTAGTATGCAACAAAGATTTAGATATCTAATGTCTGTTAAACACATCTAAGTAGACAGTAATAATCTTCCCATAGACAAATTGTAATGCTCTATATTTAACTATAAGTCCGAAAGTCTAAACTTGGGTGACTGCTCAAAAGCATAGAAGAATGGGAACAGACTTCAGTGACACTATCCAAACCTCTGGTGACCTGGTGGGTGAGAAACCGTACCACAACTCGGTGAAGTGGTACGAGAGAGTAGAAAGGGCACAAAAATGTGAAGAACTGTGGGTTGCTCTAGTAGTAGAGGAAATGTGGACTTGAAATGTGGAGTTGTAACCACCTTAAGTGGTTGTGTTTCTCAGTCACAACTTTGTATTATATATATGAAGGATGGTGATAGTTTAGGGTGCTACCTATCTCTGTAGATTGACTCCCTGGGTGAAATCTATGTCTGGGAGTGAGTGATGCAGGCTACAGTATGTTTCTTGCATGGGGCAATCCACACTTGACAAGGAAAGATAAAGGATATACCAGGGGTGCTCCCTAAGGTAGTATTGTTTGAAAGAGTGAGGAGGTGTGCTGTAATCTTCAGATCAGCTTTGCTCACCTTAGATGCCTATCTGCATCAGCATTGTCATCTGCCGCAGTTCAGTGATGTCTGGTGCGTAAGCCCTCAGGGTCCAGATGGAAAATATTTTTTGTAAGTTGCAATGCTGGTCCCGGTTTGGAGGGGCTTGCTCCTCTTTGTCCGTATGGACGCAGAATGCTTATGGTGGGTTGTAATTCTTGTATAAACAGCGCCGTCATTGAGTTGTAGCTTCAGCTAGCGTTGCCTCCTGGCCAGTAGCCGTGTTGATTGTGACACTCTTACTGGTGCTATCAGTGGTGTGTTTATAGAGAGACTTGAAACAAAGTATCAGATACCAAGTGCATACATTTTTAGTGCAGAATATTTATTGTTGTGATGCGTCTCAAGCTACAGCTGAGCTCTTCATCAGACATTTAACAATGTAGAGAAGCAAGACAGCACCACTCGAAATTGAACACAGTGCTTATGGTGCATATTAGCTTCACATATGACAATCCTGCTAGACCGATGTACATATACTGCACTGTGCCAAGAGGCAAAACGTATCTGTAGATTAAAGGTCCGGGTTGGTAACAAACAACCAATGTCTGGTCCAGAAATGAGTATAAAGAGACGAGGTCAGGGTCGGGCCAGAGGTCGGTGCACAGATAATTGAATGAAGTGGAGTCAAGACAAAGATGGGTGAAACACAGGCAGAGTGAACAAGAGGGAACACGACGAAAAATGCCAGGAAACTCACAATATGGGCTAAAAATCAAGCAAGAAATTCCAGCAGAAGTTAAACTTTAAGCTCTGCAGCCTCTGACGTCATCCCCTGCTGCCGGGTCCCTCCTGTGGCATCGCTTTGACAACAGGATGAGTGCGATACCCGACAAAAAATGTATACCACTAGCACAGCTTAGTAGTTAATACTTGTACCTTAGCGCAACTTTTGTTATACCAGAGCATGGAATTTTTATGCACTCTCTATATATGTGTGGACTTCCTTTCTCTGAGTGGGTGCTCTCACACTTTGGATACAGTGACCATGAGACGGACTGGTGAGACTGTAATCTTCAAACATTGCTGCACTCTATGTATGACTAAGGCCCTGTTCACATCAGTTTACATGCAAGTCTAACCCGTATTCCAGGTCAGCTCCCAGCATACACTCTAAACGTGTCCATAGGACTCCATTAGCCCGACGGAGGCCAAAAAAGTGTCCTTTTGGCCTCCGTCAGGTTGGTATACATTGGTAAACGTTTTTTTAGGTATGGAATAGCCATCTGTCTCAGCCATCCGTTAAATGTATTCGTCATGAGCTTTTCAATAGCTTTTCATGATGTATACGTTAAAATAGACAACATACTGTATTAGTCTATGGGTGACGGATGCCTAACAGTGGCATCCGTCACCCATAGACTATCATAGCATCCGTTTGACGTATATGTCATGAAAAGATCATGACAGTTCATGACATATACGTTGAACTTATCCCATAATAGTCTATAGGTGACGGATACGACTGTTAGGCATCCGTAACGGCCTACATTCACTGTATATGTCGGGTGCTTTTGACGATTAAAACTTTGGACAAAAAAGTGAGGTGAATGGGTACTTTCAAGTAATAAGTAAATTAATTAATAAATTAGTAAACTGATTCAGGATCAAACCATTGGAAACATTATTTCTCTTTTTATCACATGATTGAATCACAATGGATAAATTGTAATTGAGGATAAAAACTATGGACGTCTGCATGGGGCCTAAGGCCAGGATCACAGACACAGTTTTGAGTCAAACACACGAGTGGACAAAAAAAAAAAGGAGATGCTTCAGCCTATTCTTTATACCTTTCTTTCCTTTTAGATTGACTTCTGGCTTTGGCTCAAAAAACTAAGCTAAAAACTGCACCAATAACCGCATCGAAACTGTGTGTGTGATCCTGGCCTAAAGAAAATAGCTGAACACTGCATGTGCAGTAATTTTCTAATATATTTTTTGTCTCAATTTGATCACTAAGTTGCAAAGGGAAATGATTGGGGCATTCCACCTTATACAAAAATTGCCTACGGCAAATAAACCCTTTTTCCCAACTGTCAATGATGGTAGAAATAAAAAAACAAAAACTTTATTATGCTTCATAGAGCAAAGGACTAACCACATAGATATTGTTAAAATCAGTATATATCTCCTCCGATGGAAATAGTGAAAGACTGTGCCTCTTGATAAATTGAGTATAGGATGTCAATGGGCCGGCGGCTGCAGAACGCCAAGGCCAACTAACAATGCATGTATGAACTGCCAACGGAGGTACACATATGTTAAAATTCGAGGTGTCAGAGCCCCCCCGAAATGTTTCGCTACACGAGGCTGCGTCCTCAGGGGTTCACTAGCCCCTGAAGACGCTGCCTCGTGCAACGAAATGTCGGGGGGGGGGGCTCTGACACCTCAAATTTTAACATATGTGTACCTCCGTTGGCAGTTCATACATGCATTGTTAGTTGGCCTTGAGTTAATTGTCCAACAGACAAAAATCTATGCAAGACAATTTATTGCACAGAAACCTACATCCCTCTATTCATCATATACCCCCACTAGTGTCCCTGAGCTTAATTTAATTTTTTAGGCCTAACTCTAAATATGGGGTTGGTCAAAAAAACAAATATCCGCTCCTCCTGGGCATGAAGAGTAGTCCACGCTACCCCTGTCTTTGCAGCAGTTATGTCCCGACACCGATATGAATCTATAATGCGCTTCATGCATTTTACAGAAAACTCCCAAGTCCCCCAAAGAAATGACCCAGGCTACAATCGCCTGAATAAATTGGGACCTTTAATTTTCCTTCTACAAGAATCTCTTCTTAAATCCTTCACCCAAGATCAAAGGCCTTCTTTCATTTCGGCAGTTCATCCCCTCCAAACGTGCCAAATATAAATAGGTGTGCGGGAGCGGTTTTCTGATTTATGAAGGCAAAGACCGCCAAATTAATACCCTAGGCTGCCCAGAGATAATTAGCACATACGGCAAAATTGTGTGGGACCTAATGGTGCCACTCCTGCACCAAGGGTACCATGTGTACACAGAAAATTTTTATAGCAGTGTCCCCCTTTCTAAATCCCTCCATGCTGCAAATACAGGGGCCTGTGGGAAAAACGCACTGGCAAGCGAGCAGTTACTTGCAGTCAAGTGGAATGACAAGAAGGACGTCTATATGTTGTCCACTCTGCATCCAGACCCCACGGTGGCAGTTAGATGGGGGCCACCATGCAAAAGTGTAAGCCTGTCTGTGTGACAGTCTATAATAAATTCATGGGGGGTGTAGATCTGTCGGACCAGGTGCTTCAACCTTATTTGGTGAAGCGTAAGACCAGGGCCTAGTATAAAATGATAGCAATCTATCTAATTCAGATTGCTATCTATAATGGGTTTGTACTTTATGAAAAAAAAAACAAGGTACACTTACCTTCCTCCAGTTCCAGGAGGAGGTTATTGAGCGTCTCCTATTTGACTCCAATGCCCCTGCACAACCCTATGAATCTGAGGATGTGTGAAGACTTGCAGGGCGCCACTTTCTTCACCCCATCCCTACCAGCGAGACGCAAAGATATCCCCAAAAAAGGTGCCGGGTTTGTAGTAAGCATGGAAGAAGGAGGGATAGTCAGTTCTACTGACCGATGTGCCAATCTCAACCAGGTCTCTTCAACTACCCCTGTTTTGAAACGTACAACACAGTTTACAATTATTAATTTTATTTAGGGAATACCAAAATGGGGGAGAGGTCTTTTTAAGGAAGTCAATTTTAATTTATAGTTTAATTTTAGTTTGTGGGTTTTCCAAGTGGGGAGGAATTATTTTGGGAGTGGCACAAATGTGGGACAACAGCTTTGTTAGCAAGACATAGTCATATGGACAGGCAAATGCATATTTACGCACATGCTTCCTTTATGAAAACGTAGCGTCACTTTTCTTCTTTATGACCCCCAAAGATAAGAATGTGACATTTGTTTAACACATAGCCGATTTAAAGATTTTTCTCCCATTTCATGTGAAAATGTATTGCAAATTTGAAGAAAACTATACATACCCATATTCCCTGAGATAATTCCCATTAATTCCTCCCATAAAAATGTTGCCTTCAGCATGCTCACTACACCCCTAGATAAATAACTTAAGGGGTCCATTTTTCTATAGGGGAGTTTCTATCGTTCTGGTAGCCTCTCCAAATGTGAAGTGGGCCTAAAACATTTTCAAGCAAAATATGTGTCCGGAAAGTTACTGGGTGCTCTCATCCTTTTGGGCTCTGCCGTGTGTCCAGGCAGTGCATCAGGGCCACAATGGGGGCATTTTTGAACACAGGAGAAACAGGGTGATATATTTTGGGGTGTGTTTCTTCATTTTCATGTTTTCTTAACAAAGAAATCTGTCTTTACAATCATAAATTTGTGAAAAAAGTGGATTTTTTTTTCACCTGCTTTGCATTAAATTTAGCAAAAAACTGTGGGGTTAAAATTCTCACTATGCCCCTAAATAAATAGGGGTCTTTTTTCCTAAATGGGGTCATTTATGGGGACTTTCTATAGTTCTGGCAGATCAAAGTATCTCCAAATGTGCAGTGGGGCCTAAAACATTTTCAGGCAAAATATGTGTTCTGAAAGTCACCGAGTGCTCCCTTCCCTCCTTCCCAAAAAACAAATATATATATATATATATATATATATAAAACGCAAAAAAACTATTGCGGAATTGCTATTTTTTTCCATCGCTCCCCAAAAAAGTAATACAAGTTAATCAATAAGTCCCATGTTTCCCCAAAAAGTACCAATGAAAACTATGTCACGTCCCGCAAAAAACAGGCCCACATATCACTAAATTGACAGAAAAATAGAAAAAGTTATGGTTCTTCGAAAGTGACGATGCAAAAACAAATAATTTCAGTTCAAATGTGTTTTCATTGTGCAAAAGTAGTAAAACATAAAAAAGTTATACATATGTGGTATCATATTAATTGTACCGACCCAAAGGTAAACTATATAAACGGTATAAATTTAAAACGCATAGAACGATGGCGGAATTGCTGTTTTTTTTCTATTCCCCCCATAAAAAAGTTAGTAAAAGTTAATTAAAACATTATACGTAACCCAAAAGGGTGACATTAAAAAATACAGAAAGACAGATAGGAAATACGAGGCACTCACCGCAGTGGCAATAAAAAAAGATTTATAGAGGTTGATCTCGGTCAGTAATGAAGTGGAGGATGCCAACGACCGTTTCACGCTACAAGCGCTTTGTCAAGGCTCATACGTAATTTCCTCATTGCTCCTTTTATAACACGCTCCATAAGAGCTTACATAATACAAAAGAAAATGAAGGAAAAAACATAAAAGGAGCAAAAGGATACACAAAAGTAGATAGCAAGATACTAAAATATAACAGTGTACAATCAGTACAATATTTATTTAAAAAATTGAAACAATTACATTAAAAAGGAACTGAGATCGTTGCGGTCATTAAGACCCAACGGTCCCAGTTCCTCCGTTTTTAAAATAATTTCAGCCTCCTTTCTTAATAGGGTGCCTGTCTCCCCCCGATGGGGCCAATTTCATTTGAGTTTATCCTGCAAAACGCAGTACCCGGTAATTATTACCATGGCACTCGTTCATATGCTGCATAAATCTCGGGCACCCTTCTCTGTGTCAAAAGATCGGACATGTTCGCCAAAGCGCTTTTGCATCTGGCAAATTGTTTTGCCTATGTAAAATTTCTGACAAGGGCAGAAAATTACATAGACAACGAATTGCGATTTGCAAGTGATCATGTCGTCCACATAGAACGTACAGCCCCCTATTTTAAGGCACCTTGGGCGTAGAAGAAGACTACAAAATCTACATTGACTGCATCTATAATTACCTTTCGGTAGAGATGCTGTCAACAAGTACATCCCTCAAATTCTGACATAGACGAAAATAAATAATTGGACGTCTGGTTGAGACATCCGTAAGCAGAGGATCATTCCCAACCAGATGCCAATTATTGTAAATAGTAGAACGTATTACATCGCTCATTGGGCTAAAAGCAAAAGACAACACAAATAGTTTGTTGTCCTTATTAGAGATATTATTCTTACGCTTAGACTTTAATAGCGATCGTTGACTTTGGCTATTTACGCGAGCAAATGCTTTTGCAATGAGATGCGAAGGATATCCCGGTCTGACTAATCTCTGACTAAGTTCCTCTGATTGTTCGAAAAATGTGTCATCATGATTGTTTATTCTCCTCAATCTCAAAAATTGTGCATACGGGAGGGAACGCATAATGTGACTAGGGTGATAGCTGTCAAACCTTAACAACGAATTTGTTGCAGTGGGTTTTCTATATCCCTTTGTTCGTAATTGACCCTCATTTACACTCACATGTACATCTAAAAATATATTAGTACCCAGATGCATAACCTTACATTCATCAAGATTGAACCTTATTTGCCAAGTGGATGCCCATACACTCAATGTGTCCAAGTCGGCATGTAATTTATGAACATCTTCCATAGACTGAACTACACTACATAGCTTGGTGTCATTTGCAAATATAGAAACTGTGCTATTAATCCCATCCTCTATATCATTAATAAATAAGTTAAATACTAGTGGTCTCAGCAATGAACCCTGGGGTACACCACTTATAACCGTGGACTATTCAGAGTAGGTATCCTTGACCACAACTCTCTGTATACGGTTCTTGAACCAATTTTCAACCCAATTACAAACTATACTTTCTAAAACTATAGACCTTAATTTACTCATTAGGCATCTATCAGAGACAGAGACAATGTTAAATGCCTTTTCAAAGTCCATAAACACAGCTGCCCCTCTGTCCAGGCTTCTACTCACCTCTTCATAAAAACAAATCAGGTTGGTTTGACAACTTTTGTCCTTAGTATATCTGTGCTGGCTGTCACTTATATTACTATTTTCTGCCACATACTTCTGTAAATAGTCCCTTTAAAGCCCCTCAAACATTTTTCCCATAATGGATGTTGAAGTCCTTTTTGAAAATGTTGCCCTGCGCCAGTCCCTTGGTATTATATCAGTCACTAGAGAATCCCTAAATACTATGAACAGGAGGACAGGGCTTAATAGGAGCAGATAGATGGCAAAATTGGGGACCTTCATTAGGCTCCCAGACTGCCATGGCAACCATTGGCACCCTGAAATCGCACACCGGGGAGGGGGCGCAATGGGCTTTTGAAGTGACCTTGACCCTCTTTCTAACAGTTTAGTTCCCACGCGCTCCATTGACTGCAGCATCTAAGTGGTTAAACGGCCGGGATCAAAGTTATCTATGATCCCAGCCATTGCAGTGAGGTGTCGGCTCTAACATACAGCCAACACCTGCTGAGTGTGGAGCGGGCTCTGCCGGTGAGCTTGCTCCATACTCCCCCTTCT
This sequence comes from Rhinoderma darwinii, assembly GCF_050947455.1. Lineage (NCBI taxonomy): Eukaryota > Metazoa > Chordata > Amphibia > Anura > Rhinodermatidae > Rhinoderma > Rhinoderma darwinii. The sequence continues at coordinate 197,394,766 of NC_134689.1, read as the reverse complement.
TGGCTATGATGTAACTGTACATCAAATGTCAGAAAGGAGTTAATGATTGTTACTCTCCATCCCTATCCCTGCCGGTGAAACAAATTACATCAGTCTGATAACAGATCAATGTACAGCTGTAGCTTAACAAAATATAGCAACATAAATAAATAAACCTACATTATGTGTAATTATTATTCCTAAAATTAATGTAGAAAATGTAGCTCAACCTTTGAATTTATCATACATTTTTACAATATTTTTTTCTCTATTGTATTATTACCTTCTTTAAGTAGAGAATTGAACCTATCGAAAGATTTGGTTACTTTGCATTTAAATGTGCTGGCGTGTAAGACAAAGAGAAGGCGATGAACGGAAAGCAATTCCTTGTTGAATATACCCACAGCAGGGTATTTCACAGCTACAGTACACTCTATTTAAATTGTTCTTCTGCCTGCTGCTTAATTTAAGCCTCCAGTTTTCTTGATGCAATGTGTTTGTTTCTGCTATTAGTGTTGCTTTTAACAACTTCACAGTTATTGTACTTAGGGGTGTAAATGATTGCATACATATGTAGTTGCCGCTTGTCTATTGCATTGTGACTGTAAAGAATTAGTTGTGGTGGTAAAGTTCTATTGTCAGCTCCTGTTTGATAAAGACAGCAGTGACACATCAGCACATGATGACATATGAAACTTGTTACATGCATGGAATATTATATTGGACAATATCTGACTCATGGGGATCATAAAAATGAACTGAGAACAATAAATGCTTCACGTTTGTTTTTGTTGTCGGATTACAATAAATGATACTTGAGTAGAATTGCTTTGATTTTGTACTGTGTGTTCCACTAGCAAATTATCAGGTCATTACCCGCATGCCCGCTTCTCTTTGTAAGTGCTCTTCTTCCATATGGATTCAATGCTCAAAGACAAATATCTTACTTCAAAAAGTCTGTTACCGGCCTCCGTCATGTGAACAGCATTGAAACACTACCATTAAAAGACCCATCACTATTTTCAACCTTAGCTAATGTTAGGCAGCGGACATGAAACAGACTTTAGAAGGGCATCATGTTCCAAGTGTAAGAAGGTGACATATGACTGGACGTCACATAAGTCATGTATTTTTCAACACCTCAAGTTTGCTGTTAACTTTGGCCAACTATAGCGGATTTTAAAATCTGGGTAATTTATCTTTCAGCGGATGTTTTACACTCAACAATAAGCTTTTTAAACAAGCCAAAATAGAAATAGAAAACTACGCAATGTACAATTTTAAATTCTTTTAATTTATGGAAAGTTTTTACAATTTGCAATGATACATGACATAAATTGGCAACATTAAGGGAGTCATTTATCAGGATAATCCTGTAAGGGATTCTATATAATGACCAAATAGCGCTTCGCACGGGTAAGCTAGATAATTGGGTTAGAGAGCAGAAATACCATAGAGAGAACCACATTATCAAGTGTGGGTACTCTTAAACAGTTTGCATTTAACTTGGTACTCTATATATCAACCACTAAGAAAACAGGAATTGTATAGGTACCAAAAATTTATAGCATGGGCTGTTGTAGCTTAAGTAATCACTACAGGCAAAAAGCATATTATCTATCTATCTATCTATCTATCTATCTATCTATCTATCTATCTATCTATCTATCTATCTATCTATCTATCTATCTATCTATCTATCTATCTATCTATCTATCTATCTATCTATCTTCCAAAATCAGGCAGCACTCCAAGGTTTGCACATGAAAAAAGTGTGGTACTTTATTTATCCATACGTCTAATTCAACATTTTAGCTCTTCTATAGAGCCGTTTTTAAGCAACTAACATAGTGTGAAGGATACATTTAAAGAGGCTCTGTCACTAGTTTAGTAATGCCCTATCTCCTAGCTAATCTAATAGGCGCTGTCACACTGATAATGATAGTGAAAATTGTGTCCCAAAACGTTTATAATTTTAAAAGTTATGAGTTTTTTTTCTAAATATGCAAATGAGCCTATACTTGACAAATGGGCATCAACAGCAGCGATTCTCCTGAGGTGGAGCTACCTCACAGCCTCTGACGCTGTCCTATCAGCATGAAGCTGCTTCACACGGTGTGAGAGACTGAGGCAAGAGGGAAGGGGGATCACTTAAAACGGCTATATCTCGGGCTGTGGACCACCTAGAACAGTGGTTCTGGTGGCATAGGAAAGATGAAAACATCAGTTATAAACACAGTTGGGAATGGAAGCTGTATGCTATATGATCACGCTGTGTTGCTGGGAAGGGAAGGGGGAGAAGCTGTATGCTGATTAGACAGCTTCAAACAGAAAACATTACTCCGCCCAGAGTGAAAAGAAAGAGTCACCTCCTATTTGGCAAGTATTGCTACATTGGCATATTTAGAAAAATGCACATAACTTTGCAAATAATAAAAGTTTTTGAAAAAAAATTACACTGTAGTTATCAGCATCATATCGCCTATTCGATTAGAAGATGGGGCATTAATAAACTAGTGACAGATACTCTTTAAATAGAGATACTCTGCATTAAGCAGCAATTAATTATACAAAATAGTAATCAATAATAATTACAATAATAAACATATAACATGACACACATTATGTAAAATTATGTAACATTTACAGACATAGTGATATATGCCGGAGTGCATTTGTTACATACAAATCTCAATAGCACATATCTATTGTACAATAGAAAAAGTTTAACACGTTAGTGACCGGCCCATAGTGTTTTTACGTCGGTCACTAACGGGCCTTATTCCGATGCCATAGACTTTTTACGTTGCAGCATCGGAATAAGTAAACAGAGCAGGGAGCTGTCAGATCTCCCTGCTCTCAGCTGCCAGAGGCAGCTGAGGGCTGGGGGCGCCCCTGCTCTGCCAGGTGAGATCGATATTAGTATCGATCTCACCTGTTTAACCCCTCAGATGCGGTGCTCAATAGCGTGCACCGCAACTGAGTGGTTTTGGAGAGAGGGAGGGAGCTCCCTCTCATCCCACTGACACCCGGCGATTAGATCGCCGAGTGTCTGTGTCTCCGATGGCAGCCGGGGGCCTAATAAAGGCCCCCAGGTCTGCCTGTAATGAATGCCTGCTAGATCATGCCGGAGGCATGACCTAGCAGATGCCTGTCCGTTTTAAACAGACAGGCAGTAATACACTGCAATACAGAAGTATTGCAGTGTATTATAATAGCGATTGGAGAATCGCATATTAAAGTCCCCTAGTGGGACTAGTAAAAAAGTTAAAAAAAAAAAAAGTTTAATAAAGTTAATTTAAAAAAAATTTGGAAAAAAAAATGAAAAACTCACTTTTTCCCTTCACAAATTGCTTTACTATTAAAAAACCAAAAAAAAAAAGGTTACACATATTTGGTATCGTCGCGTCCGTAATGACCCAGACTATAAAGCTATTACATTACTTAACCCGTACGGTGAACGCCGTAAAAAATTAAATAAAAAACGACTGAAAAATTGCCGTTTTCTGTGAATCCTGACTTGTGATTAAAAAGTGATCAAAAAGTCGCATCTACTCAAAAATGGTACCAATAAAAACTACAAGTCGTTCCGCAAAAAAAAAAGCCCTCATACAACTGCATCGCCGAAAAACAAAAACGTTACAGCTCTTCAAATATGGAGACACATATAATTCAAATAATTTTGAAAAAAAAAGCGTTTTTACTGTGTAAAAGTGGTAAAACATACATAAACTATACAAATTTGGTATCGTTGCAATCATAACAACCCGCTGAATAAAGTTATTGTGTTATTTATACCACATGGTAAACGGCGTCGATTTAGGACGCAAAAAAGAGTGGCAAAATTTCAGATTTTTTTTCTATTCCCCCCCAAAAAAAAAGTTTATAGAAAGTTAATCAATAAATAATATGTACCTCAAAATGGTGATATTAAAAAATACAACTTGTCCCGCAAAAAACAAGACCTTATACAGCTATGTCGACGCAAAAATAAAAAAGTTATAGCTCTTGGAATGCGACGATGGAAAAACGTAAAAAATAGCTTGGTCATTAAGGTCTAAAATAGGCTGGTCATTAAGGGGTTAAAAATCAATGTTATGATGCCTTATTATCGATCCATAACATCTGACCATCTTACTTCAGGTAATATGACTGACTATGCTGCTTGTATTTTTGTGCTATGCGCATGCGTGGACATGCGTGTTGAGGTAACAGGTTTCTGACACTACATTATGTCTTGACATGCGCAGTAGTGCTAAATGAACGGCGCTATTGGCATGCATAATTTAGTATAATGTGGAACAGCCAATATCCAGAAATTGTGAGCACCATAAAGTTTATAATTTTCACTAGATGTTGTGTTATCAATAATTATGCCTCATTATATTGTTTTTAACCTTTTTCTATTGTACAATAGATATGGGCTTTTTAGATTTGTATGTATCAAATAAACTCTGGTTATATCACTAACTTGTAAATTTTACATAATGTGTCATGTTATATGATAATTATTATTGTAACTATTATTGATTTACTATTTTGTATATGGTAATTAATTACTGCTTAATGCAGGGTGTCTCTATTTAAATGTAACCTTCACATTATGTTAGTTGCTTAAGAAAGGCTCTATGGAAGACCTAAATGTTGCATTGGACCTATGGATAAAAAAAGTACCACACTTTTTTAATTTGTAAACAATGGAGTGCTGCCTGATTTTGGAATGTAAAATCCTATATAAAACTACACAACCAAAATGAATACATTAATTGTATATCAAATTTTTATTCGATCATAAATATATAATAAAGTAAGAGCAAACATCAATACATGATGGTGGGTACACTGGACATATAGACTGTGTCCAGGCCTCATGAGAATAGCATAGATTACACAACAAAACAAAGTAAATACTATGGAGAAAAGCAAGTATGCAATCCCATGTAAGTGGTAAGTGCTATATGTAAGTAAGGTCAAATAAATTATATATATATATATATATATATATATATATATATATATATTTATATATATATATATATATATTGAAATGCAATGATTTTAACCCCCCATACAAATATGTAGGCAACCTCCCCAAAGTGCATTAGTATATACACAGTATAATATAAAAGATATCGAAGCCAAGAGAACCGGTTTCAGGATACACCATGTCACACACACAGGGTATGTGTCACGGACACAGGGTATGTGGACCCACTAGGCCGCTCCGCCGTAGCGGGGAGGCAGCTGACCAGGTCACAGTCTATACGAAAGTCAATGGCAGACAGTAACGCTTGGGTACCTGAAATAGTCCGGACGTTGGCTGCTGCTTCAGCACGGATGGAGGCTGGTGCGGCAGGTGGCGCCAGACGTGGCGGGCAGTATCCGATGAAGCAGACGACACTGGACGTGGCAGATGACACTGGATGTGGCAGACGACACTACTCCAACGCAGGTAGGCACAGGAACTAGAACAATACTGAATACAGGAACGGGTAACAGGGCACGGGTAACAGCTGGAACGGGAAACACTAAGGGACCATTTGCGAGACAGACTGGGATAGACTAACAACGCTCAGGCAAGGATCAGAAGGCCTGGGGCCTTCTTATAGACAAGGAAATCAGGGCAGTTGATGATGATGACAATGATTCACCAATTTTGCGCTGGTCTCCACAATTGCCAGATCTAATACCCTGCAACTTCTATCTGTGGGGCTAAATCAAGGACTCAGTTTATCTGCCCCCCCAGCCACAGAATCTGAACGACCTGAGACAACGGATCACTGAAACAGTGGAGTCCATATCTGAGGATATGCTGGCATGCATCTGGACAGAACTGGACTACCGCCTAGACAATGTCACGCCTGTGGGGTATGTTCACCCACTTGGCCACTCTGTCATAGGGGAGAAGCAGCTAGCCAAACAGTCAATAACAGTCTCTTGGATATGGATACCTGGGTAGAATATCAGGCAGGTACTCGCAGTAGCAGACACGTGGTGAAGCAGACACAGATGATGCTTGGTGTATCAGGTGACACTGGACGTGGCAGATGACACCAGATGTGGCAGATGGCAACAGACGGGGCAGATGAGGCACACACAACTCCCACAATAAGCTTAGGCTCAGGAACAATCACAGCAACAGGATACAGTAACACTGGGAGCAGAATACAACTAAAGGACCATGTGCATAGACGAACACTGGAATACAAACAACGCTCAGGCAAGGAAAGCAAGGGCGGAGCCCTTTTTAAAGTCCAGGGTGTTACTGGGTTGATTGGGAAACTTTAGACATGTGCGCACACTGGCAATTGGATACAGGACACAGGAGAGCACTGCAGTCGCGCGTGTCTACGTCTCTGACGAGTGAGACGCTGACATGAAGATACAGTCCTTCTGTCACGGCTGCCGGTATGTGGGACGTGCCAGCGGTCAGCGACTGCGAGCATAACAGAAATCTACCGTGTCACCAATGGAAATCACTTTGAACGTTTGTAGTGTATAGATAAAAATTGGATAGATAGTGTGACTTTTCATGTTAATAAATTTGTGTCATGTTCTCTCGGTTATGAATACCGAGGCTATCATTTCGCACCATCCTTTTTTAATCACCCTTTATATATGTCTATATATATATATATGTATGTATGTTTATATGTGTATATATATATATATATATATATATACACACACACACACATACATACATACATACATACATACATACATACACACACACACACACACATACACTACCGTTCAAAAGTTTGGGGTCACCCAGACAATTTGGTGTTTTCCATGAAAACTCACTTCTATTTATCAAATGCATTGCAAAATGACTAGAAAATATAGTCAAGACATTGACAAGGTTAGAAATAATGATTTTTATTTTAAATAATAATTTTCTTTTTCAAACTTTGCTTTCGTCAAAGAATGCTCCATTTTCAGCAATTACAGACCTTTGGCATTATAGCTGTTAATTTGCTGAGGTAATCGGGAGAAATTTCACCCCATGCTTCCAGGAGCCCCTCCCACATGATGGATTGGCTTGATGGGCACTTCTTGCGTACCATACGGTCAAGCTGCTCCCGCAACAGCTCTGTGGGGTTGAGATCTGGTGACTGCGCTGGCCACTCCATTACAGATAGAATACCAGCTGCCTGCTTCTTCCCTAAATACTTCTTGCATAATTTGGAGGTGTGCTTTGGGTCATTGTCCCATTGTAGCATGAAATTGGCTCCAATCAAGCGCTGTCCACAGGGTATGGCATGGCGTTGCAAAATGGAGTGATAGCCTTCCTTATTCAAAATCCCTTTTACCTTGTACAAATCTCCCACTTTACCAGCACCAAAGCAACCCCAGACCTCACATTACCTCCACCATGTTTGACAGATGGTGTCAGGCACTCTTCCAGCATCTTTTCAGTTGTTCTGCATCTCACAAATGTTCTTCTGTGTGATCCAAACACCTCAAACTTCGATTCGTCTGTCCATAACACTTTTTTCCAATCTTCCTCTGTCCAATGTCTGTGTGCTTTTGCCCATATTAATCTTTTCCTTTTATTAGCCAGTCTCGGATATGGTTTTTTCTTTGCCACTCTGCCCTGAAGGCCAGCATCCCGGAGTCGCCTCTTCACTGTAGACGTTGACACTGGCGTTTTGCGGGTACTATTTAATGAAGCTGCCAGTTGAGGACCTGTGAGGAGTCGATTTCTCAAATTAGAGACTCTAATGTACTTGTCTTGTTGCTCAGTTGTGCAGCGGGGCCTCCCACTTCTCTTTCTACTCTGGTTAGAGCCTGTTTGTGCTGTCCTCTGAAGGGAGTAGGACACACCGTTGTAGGAAATCTTCCGTTTCTTGGCAATTTCTCGCATGGAATAGCCTTCATTTCTAAGAACAAGAATGGACTGTCGAGTTTCACATGAAAGTTCTCTTTTTCTAGCCATTTTGAGAGTTTAATCAAACCCACAAATGTAATGCTCCAGATTCTCAACTAGCTCAAAGGAAGGTCAGTTTTATAGCTCCTCTAAACAGCAAAACTGTTTACAGCAGTGCTAACATAATTGCACAAGGGTTTTCAAGTGTTTTCTAATCATCCATTAGCCTTCTAACACAGTTAGCAAACACAATATACCATTAGAACAGTGGAGTGATGGTTGCTGGAAATGGGCCTCTACACACCTATGTAGATATTGCATTAAAAACCAGATGTTTGCAGCTAGAATAGGCATTTACCACATTAACAATGTATAGAGTGTATTTCTGATTAATTTAATGTTATTTTCATTGAAAAAAACCTGTGCTTTTCTTTCAGAAATAAGGAAATTTCTAAGTGACCCTAAACTTTTGAACGGTAGTGTATATATATATATATATATATATATATATATATACACACATATACACACACACACACACACACACACACACACACACACACACACAGTACTGTGCAAAATAAAAGTTTTAGTTAGTTGTGGAAAAATGCTGCAACGTAAGAATGCTTTAAAAAAATAGAAGGGTTAATAGTTTTTTTTTATCAATTAACAAAATGCAAAGTCAATGAGTAGAAGAGAAAGCTAAATCAAATCAATATTTGGTGTGACCATGCTTTACCTTCAATACAGCATAAATCCTTCTAGGTACACTTGCTGATAGTTTTTGAAGGAACTCTGCAGGGAGGTTCTTCCAAACATCTTGGAGAGCTAACCACAGATCTTCTGTAGATGTAGGCTTCCTTAAATCCTTCTGCCTCTTCATGTAATCCCAGACAGACTCAATGATGTTTAGATCAGGGTTTAGTGAGGGCCATTTCAGGGCTCCTTGTTCTTCTGTATGCTGAAGATAGTTCTTAATGACATTGGCTGCATGTTTGGGGACGTTGACCTGCTGCAGAATAGATTTGGAGCCAACCAGACACCTCCCTGATGGTATTGCATGATGGATAAGTATCTGCCTGTATTTATCAGCATTGAGGACACCATTAATGCTGACCAAATCCCCAACTCCACTGAAATGCAGCCCCAAACTTGCTAGTAACCTCCACCATGCTTCACTGTTGCCTGCAGACACTCATTATTGTACTGCTCTCCAGTACTTCGACAAATAAACTGCCATCTGTTACAGCCAAATATTTAAAATCTTGACTCTTCAGTCCAGAGCACCTACTTCCATTTTTCTACACCCCAGTTTCTATGTTTTCATGCATAGTTGAATTGCTTGGCCTTGTTTCCTATTTAAAGGTATTGCTTTTTGGCCGCAATTCTTCCATGAAGACCATTTGTGGTCAGACTTCTCCGATCAAGAGATGGGTGTACCTGGGTCTTACTGGTTTCTGACACTTCTGAGCTGATGGGACTGCTGGACATCTTTCGATTTCGAGGGGAAGTAAGCATCATAAGTCATTGATCTGCTACCGTAAGTGTCCTTGGACGACAACTACTGTGTCCCCAACGTTGCCCGTTTCTTTGTGCTTCTTCAAAAGAACACGAACAGCACATCTTAAAACCCAAGTCTGCTTTGAGATCTTTGCCTGTGAGAGACCTTGCTGATACAGTATAACTACCTTGTGTCTTGTTGCCGTGCTCAGTCTTGCCATGGAAGACCTGTGACATGAAACGGTTTTCCACAACCTCACCTTTGTAGCAGAGTTTTCCTCATCCAGTTTTAAACTTTCTACACAGCAGTTTCTCTTGAAGGGACACTCCAGACAAAACTCCAGACAAAACTCAACATTTACATGTGTACCATTATGGTATTCTATGTGTCAGTCTCTCACTTGTTATTTTTCTTGCTGCTTCTATCTCTATATATCCAACTGGGATAGTTGCTTAGCAGCAGTGTGAATCGGGCTCTGTGACACACTTTCTCTACTTGATTCTATGGAGAGCTAAGTGTCACCCACCAAAGGCTTCAGCAGTCCGTGTACCACACTAGTCTTGCACAGGGGGGGGGGGGGAGGGGGGGTCAGAAACTTCTATCATCAGCTACCACTGATAATTAGGTTCCTGTCACACGGGTATAATGTAGAAGAATACAGTGCAGAGTATGATAATCAGTGTCCCCCAGCAGGCAGAAATGGTATGATCTTTAGCTGGTCATGTGATGCTGTGGTGAAGCATCATGGGATTGGTAGCAAAACAGAGAGGGAGAGAAAGCTGGGGAAATCTAAGAATTAAGATGGAGGCTTTTTTAAAGCACAGACAAGGCAGCAGTTCAAAAAGTAAGTCCAATATACATAAAAGAAGTGTAGAGTGTGGTATACAGTCAGGTGGAGAATGCAGACATGGAACGTTGTGTTTCCACTGGAGGTCTTCTTTAAAGTAAATTACTTTGTTTCAACCTACATATGAAAATGATGATCATGATCACGTTTGGTATAATTAGTTAATCACACACTTGAATAGAATCCTACAAAAGCAGCTGGCAATATGCAAGTGTACCCAGAAGAACTGATGCCGTTTTGAAGGCGGGTCACACCAAATATTGATTTGATTTATATTTCTCTTCTGTTCATTCACTTTGTATTTTGTGAATTGATAAAAAAAAAACTATTAACACTTCTATGTTTGAAAACATTCTTACTTAGCAGCACTTTTCCACAACTCCCGAAAACTTTTGCACAGTGTTGTATATAGTTATATATTATGTGAGCCAGCCTATTGGTATAATATCAAGGCAAGGCAAGGCATGCTTATAAGTGTGGGCACAGAAGTTCATTCCATATTGTATTGGCGGATTTGCATATCCCACACTATGGAGAGAACAGAAAATAGAAGGGCAACTGAAACAGGGGCAATAGGAGGTTAAAAAGAATTCAGATAGCAGTAAAGTGCAGCTGTGCCGTCATAACATCATTGGGGACTAAGGAGTATGATGATGTGGGACTTTTTAATGAAAACGCAGGTACGAATTTTGTTTTCAAGCACCATGTAAGGTTTACAGAGATGAAGAGGTGCCAGAACATGAGGAACCCCCACAAATCATTTCAAAATGACGCATTAACAAAGCAGCTGACCAACAAATTTGTCAGCCCGTTCCTCTTAAGAACAATACCCTGCTCTGGTATTTAGTAAGTTAGAGCCGGGAAAAAAACTGCATTGAATTAAAGGGAAATATATTTTTTCGCAAAGGTGTCATTCAGTGATACATTTTTCGTTCACAATAGATGTGTAGAAAGGCACCTCTATAATTATTTTTAGGACTATGGAAATATTCCATAAGCGCTTTCAATCTAATCTGCTGTTTGAACACGGTAGGATTCAGAAAGGAAGGAGTAACATGCCATTTTTATGTTACAAGTCTAGCTTGAGCGATTTTCAGATGCCATTTCATGTTTGTAGAGCCCCTGAGAGGGCAGAATCAAAGAAATCCTACAGTTGAGCCCATTTTGTAAGCTACTCCGAACAAGGTATTCATCTAGGGGTATAGTGAGAATTGTTAGTTTTGTTTATGGGATTTTATAGATACTACCATTTTGTATGACCAATTATAAAAAGACATCTCTCTAAGGATTCATCTAGGCCTAGGGGCATACTGAGTATTTTTAATTTTGTTTAGGGTTTTTTTTTTTTATTTTAGTCGGGGCAAATTTTTCTAAAATTAATTAAATTCATTTATAATGGACAATGTATTACAAAAAAACAATTGATACAAAAATATTGAAATTAAGATTCTAAAGAGGTATGATAAATTTCAAAGCACTATTTAATGCATATGTCTGGTTTTGTGGGGCACCTATCACATTGGTGGATGGTGTATTTTCTGACCCCCCTTTTGCACACATACTACACCTTTTTTGGGTCTCCTTTTTTTGGTAGGGGGTACTTTGGAGGGAAAATGTTGGCCTGGAATTCTACAGATGATGTTACTGCCTGTTGCAGTGCCTCCCCTTCTGAATCCTGAAATACATATACAAGAGCTTAATTAATTTTCTCCTGAAATTGGAGGAAGGCATCATGATTGCCTGCTGATCTGGACAAAATGCCGTTTGGGTGAGGTGGACTGCCAGCTTCTTGTACCACATATTAATTTTGTGCATGGCACTGTAGGGTCTAAAGACTTGATCAGATAGATCAACTCCACACATGAATTTGTTGTAGTACAGTATGCAGACAGACTTGGTGGTTGGGGTGCTTGATCCACATACTGGAATGGGGCTGCTTTTGTCACTGTGAATACTAGACAAAATAATAATATCCTTTTTGTACTCTGATTCCGCCTGACAGTACCGCAGACCATGGAGGATCAGGACGAAAGGGACTTTAGGAGGGGGATACTATTCTAAAAGTTGTCCAGGTACATGTGATATCCCTGGCCAAGTAGGAGGTGCATTAGATTTAAAACAATTTAGTACCAGTAACGGGGATCACTCTGGGGGATCAAATTTTTTATCTTTTCTCTCATAAACCTTAAAGCGGTCCTGTTTCCCGTATCCAGTATTTGTGTCTTGTTTTAGTGCCTAAGTTGAGTATCCGAGACGATTTCACCATCTGTGTCCGGTGTCTGTTCCAAACCGAGTGTCCAAGATGACTTCTCCATCTGTGTCTGGTGTCGTGCCAAGCCGAGGGTCCGAGATGACTTCACCATCTGAGTCCGGTGTCTTAGCCAAGTCCAGTGTCCGAGATAACTTCACTACTCCAGTCCAGTGTCCTAGCAAAGTCTAGTGTCTGAGACAACTGCACTACTCCAGTATGGTCTCCTAGCCGTATTATCTTGCACAGGTCTGCTTCCCACGGACTGTCTGGCATATACCCACTTCTGAGCTTCCAGGTACTTTATCCTTACTGACCCTCACAGACTCTGTTGATCAGCAGATGCTTCGTTACGGTGGAGTGACCCAGTGGGTCCACATACCTGCAAGTTGTTACACAGCCTATTAGTTCCACCCATACTATTAGATCAAACGGGCTGCCCAGCACCTTCTAAGTGTACCACACAAAGTACTGACATCACAAGGCCTGGCTGTATCCTGAAAAGATATCCTTGATAAACTATAAATACCTACAATAAACATGAGGTATTAGTTGATATTTTGGCCACAATATGCAAGCTTGCAACCTGCGTAAAGGGTCCTCATCATATTTCGAGTCCCTACACTCATATGTTTGTAATATGAGTGTATTGACTTGCAATACGATGAGGAACCTTGGCACAGGTTGTGAGCTTGCGTGTTTTTAGTAAAGTACAAACATTATTTATACTTTACTAAAAACATTATTTAAATGTTTTTTTTACTTATTTTTTTTTTAGCCCCCCCCCCCCCCACCCAGGCGCTTGAACAAGCTATTGTTTGATCGCGGGTAGAATACACTGCAAGACCTATGTATTGCAGTGTATTGTAATATTTACGGTCTCCTATTAATAGGAACAGATAGATAGCAGACCTGGGGGCCTTTATTAGGACCCCAGGCTGCCATCACTACCATCAGCACCCCGGGATTGCATCACGGGGTGGTGGGGCGATTGGGTGACAGAGTGCACCCCCACTATTTAAGGCTTAGATGAAGCTATTAAGCATGGCATCTAAGTGGTTAAATGGCCAGGATCGCAGTTATCTCAAATGCTGGCCGTTACAGTGAAGTGTCGGCTGAAACATACAGCTGACGCCTGCTGGGTCTGAAGCAGGATTATTAGATCGCTGATACAATACACTGAAATATTTATATATTGCTCCTTTACTGCTCTCCTATTAAGCCCTTCCTCTGACAGGGCTTAAAAGTGGTAACAGATGGCAGAATTGCGCGCCTTCAATAGGCCTCCAGTTGGCCATGACAATCATAGTCACCCCACAATCACGTTGCGTGAGGTGGTAGGATGACAGAGGGCCCCCCTCTTTCTAAAGGCTTAGATGCCACGGTCACTATTGAGCACGGCATCTAAGTGGTTAATAGAGAAGGATCAAAGTTATCTCCAATCCCAGCCATTACAGTGAAGCGTCCGCTGTAACATACACATGACACTCCCCCTTACCGACTATGATGTCAGGAAAGGGTTATTCAACAAAGAAAAATGGATTAAAACAAATATATTTCTCTGAATTCAGCTGTCGGTGAGGAGATGAAGTCAGAAACCTGGAGACATAATTATAATAAACAGCTGGTGTACACATCTCCTTACTTGAGTCAATCAGCACAGGACCAGAAACTCTTCTGCGCTGTGGAGGGGTGGGTTCATCAGATTTGCTAGATGAAGGTATAAATTGCATTTCATCTTCACTAGCAGGGACCGTATCGGAGCATTCCTCTTCTGCATGATAAAACCTCTGGGCCATATTGTTAGAACTATGCTACAGGCTTTAAACCTAAAACAAAAATAAATATATATATATATATAAATATATATATTGTAAAGGGGGCAGCCCTCCGGATCGCTGTCTCCTGGGGTAGACAGGCACTTTTGGCACAGTAAGAACAGACTACAGTCCAGTCACAGTGTGGTACTACTGGCCTCAGCCAGTTTTATTAGGTAAAAAGCCGTAGCAGAAAACAGATGAATACATAAAGTAAATCCTAGGCCGTCTGGCCACTAACTAAACATGCAGTTCCTAACTACACAGAGCGGAGCCTAGAGCTCCAACTACCAAACACAACACCACAGTTGCTTTACTCACATCCAGCTTTCCCAGGAGCAGAGAGAGAGACTGAACTCTGCCTCTGTTTAAAACACACCTCAGCTGTGCAGGTAATTAGCCACAATGCAATACCTGAAGTGGCTAGTGGAATAGGAACCCTCCCAACTCCACCTATTCCAACAACCAGGCCCTTTTACACAGGTTTTCCAGAAAAACACATTTTCCTTTCTAGCTCAATTCCCTGGCTGTTTTAAAATGTATATGACAGGAACCTGTGTGAGATGTACACTCCGTCCACTACTTTTCCCCTGGTCCTGTCACATATCCCTCCCCCCCTGTTTCGACCTCGGGGGCGGAACAATTTGTGTCTCCAAGCAATAGACCCTGGAGAGGGCATCTGCGTTTCCCTGTTGACGTCCTGGTCTATGCTGGAGTACAAAACTGAAGTTTTGTAACGACATGAACCATCGGAACACGCGTCTGTTTTTCTCCCGATTTTGGCACATCCATTTGAGGGGGGCATGGTCAGTGACCAGTCTGAATGTTCTCCCTATCAGATAATACCTGAGAGCTTCTAAGGCCTATTTTATCGCCAAGCACTCCTTTTCTACAATGGCGTCGTTTTTCTCACTCAGGTAAACCACCGGATGTTCCTCTCCTCCCCTTAGTTGTGACAATACAATCCCTACTCCTACATCAGAGGCATCCGTTTGCACCACAAACTCTTTCCTGAAGTCTGGTGTTCTTAACACCGGCTGGGCACATAGAGCATGCTTTAAGCTCTGCAAAGCCTGCTCATCTTCAGTGGTCCATTTGACCATAACAGAATCTTTACCCTTTGTGAAGTCAGTTAAAGGTTGCAGCAATGGTAGCAAAATTTTCAATAAACCGCCGGTAATAACCGGTTAAGCCCAAGAAGGCCCTCAAACCGGCTTCTCTAATAGAGTTCAAGACTGCTTGAACTCTGGGTAGATGACTCTCCCAATCTGGGCTATGTATGATTACATCATCCAGATAGGCAGCGGCATATTTGTGATGTGGCCTTAGAATTCTGTCCAGCAATCGCTGGAAGTTGGCCAGAGCCCCATGCAGACCAAAGGGAAGCACCACATAGTGAAAATGTCCCTCAGAGGTGCTAAAGGCTGTTTTTTCTTTGGCCGAATCGGTCAGTGGCACTTGCCAGTAGCCTTTGGTAAGGTCTAAGGTTGTGAAATACCTGGCATTACCCAGCCTATCCATTAGCTCATCCACCCGTGGCATTGGATAAGCATTAAACTTGGATTCAGCATTCAGCTTCCTGAAGTCATTACAAAAGCGTAAAATGCCATCAGGTTTTGGGATTAAGACTATCGGATTGGACCAATCACTATGTGACTCCTCTATCACTCCCAGTTTTAGCATCATTTGCACTTCTTCGGCTATTGCTTTATGTCTAGCCTCGGGCACCCTGTAAGGCTTTTGGTTTACCCTGATGCCTGGTTTGGTTATTATATCATGCTTAATTACTTTGGTTCGACCAGGTAGCTCAGAAAATACATCTCTGTTTCTCTGTACAAACTCCCTGGCCTCTTGGATTTGAGAACCTGACAGGGAGTTTGGAATTTTTACCTCTGGTATCCCAGAGATCTGAATCACTTTATTCGTACTGTTGGTGGCCACCAACACTTCACGGTCCTTCCATGATTTAATTAAATTAACATGATAAATTTGGTAGGGTTTGCGTTTACCTGGTTGATGAACCTGATAATTTACCTCTCCCACTGTAATGACAAGGTAGGGAGACAGACCGGTGAGCCCTAATCTACCCGTCACTCAGTCCCTGCCCACTTGCAACGACCCGTCCAAGCGACGGTCAGAAAGCCAAGGTCAATAACAAGCAGAGGATCAGTAGTACAAGCAGCAGCAGCAAGCCAGGAAACAAGCATAGAAGAATCACAGGCAAAGGGGGAAAAGGAAAGGCAGGTATAAATAGACAGTGGGCGGGAACTAGCTCCATCTGGCCAGGCTGTGATAGGCTCTCCCACTCCTAAGCCTGCCATCCTGAGTGGCGGAAGATGGAGTCAGTCTCACAGACATAGGAGCAGGTGCAGACTGATTGCCCACGGGCGTCGACACAGAACCTGTGTCTGGCAAATCCTTTACAGTACCACCCTTTTATGAGGGGCCACCGGACCCTTTCTAGGTGGACCTAGTTTATTGGGGGAAACGAAGGTGGAACCTGAGTAATACCCCAGCGTGAACATCCCGGGCGGGTACCCAAGTCCTCTCCTCAGGCCCGTATCCTCTCCAATGGACCAGGTACTGGAGGGAGCCTTGGACCATCCTGCTGTCCACAATCTTGGCCACCTCGAATTCTACCCCTCAGGGGTGAGAACAGGGACCGGAGGTTTCCTCGAGGGAGCCAAGGACGGGGAGCAGCGTTTAAGGAGGGCGGCATGAAAGACGTCGTGCACTCAAAAAGGCGGGGGCAACTCCAGTCGGAAGGAGACAGGGTTAAGGACCTCAATGACCTTGTACGGCCCTATAGACCGGGGAGCAAATTTCTTAGACGGGACTTTAAGGCGCAAATTTTTAGAAGATAGCCACACCAGATCCCCGACCACAAACAAGGGGTTAGCAGAACGTCTTCTATCTGCCTGAGTCTTTTGTATGCTCTGGGACGCCTCTAGGTTCTTCTGAACCTGGGCCCAGACTGTGCACAGTTCCTGATGAACGACATCTACCTCGGGATTGTTGGAACTACCAGGTGAAACGGAGGAGAACCGTGGATTAAACCCAAAATTACAGAAAAAGGGGGAGACCCCTGATGAGTTACTGACCCGGTTATTAAGGGAAAATTCGGCGAGGGGAATGAATGAGACCCAATCATGTTGACAGTCAGAGATAAAACACCTCAAATATTGTTCTAGAGACTGATTAGTCCTCTCCGTTTGGCCATTAGTTTCAGGATGGAAAGCTGAGGAGAAGGACAGATTAATCTCCAACTTTTTACAGAAGGCTCTCCAAAACAATGAAACAAATTGTACCCCTCTGTCAGAAACAATATTGACAGGAACCCCATGGAGACGCAGGATGTGTTTGATAAACAAGGTAGCTAACGTCTTAGCATTGGGTAGTTTCTTGAGGGGCACAAAGACGTTCAAGTCGTCGTTCCCTGAGACGTCGGTCAAGTCGTACCGCTAAAGCCATAACCTGATCTAAGGAGTCAGCAGAGGGATAGCTAACTAGCAGGTCTCTCAGGGCGTTCCACAGACCCAATCTAAACTGGCACCTCAAGGCAGGGTCATTCCACCGAGAAGCTACACACCACTACCTAAAGTCAGAACAATACTCCTCTATAGGTCTCTTACCCTGACGTAAGGTCACCAGCTGACTCTCGGCAAAGGCAGTCTTGTCTGTCTCGTCATAAATTAGCCCGAGAGCAGAAAATAAAAGATCAACGGAGGAAAGTTCAGGGGCGTCAGGAGCCAAGGAGAAGGCCCATTCTTCGGGCCCGTCCTGGAGCCGGGACATAATTATACCCACCCGCTGGCTCTCAGAACCTGAGGAGTGGGGCTTTAAGCGAAAATAGAGTCTACAACTCTCCCGAAAGGAGAAAAAAGTCTTCCGGTCCCCTGAGAACCGGTCAGGCAACTTGAGGTGGGGTTCAAGAGGTGAGGTGGGGGGGTACTACCAGGGAAGCATCACGCAGATTGTCCCTCAGAGCCAGGGCCTGGACCTGTAGGGAGAGGCCCTGCATCTGCTGAGCCAGAGTCTCAAGGGGGTCCATAGATGTGTCAGGGACCAGGGTAGACTAGGTATATGGGCCAGTGATTATGTAATGACAAGGTAGGGAGACAGACAGGTGAGCCCTAATCTACCCACAACTCAGTCCCTGCCTACTTGCAACGACCCGTCCAAGCGACGGGGTACAACTGGGCGAAGGTCCCTACGCTCAGTAAGTGCAAGACAGACAAAACAGACAGGGGTACACAGAAGCTAGGGAAACGGGGCAGCTGCCCACGGAGACACCGTGAGCAACAAGAGTGGTGAACGAGCCGAGTTAAACCAGTAGTGAGCGAGGTACAAAACGCTGAGCAGGAGAGTGGTCAGAAAGCCAATGTCAATAACAAGCAGAGGATCAGTAGTACAAGCAGCAGCAGCAAGCCAGGAAACAAGCATAGAAGAATCACAGGCAAAGGAGGAACAGGAAAGGCAGGTATAAATAGACAGTGGGCGGGAACTTGCTCCGTCTGGCCAGGCTGTGATAGGCTCTCCCACTCCTAAGCCTGCCATCCTGAGTGGTGGAAGATGGAGTCAGTCTCACAGACATAGGAGCAGGTGCAGACTGATTGCCCATGGGCGTCGACACAGAACTTGTGTCTGGCAAATCCTTTACACCCACCTTCTCTACAATTGCATAAGGCCCTTGCCATTTTGCCAGGAATTTACTTTCCACTGTGGGGACTAGTATCAAGACCCTGTCCCCAGGGCTGAAGCTCTTTATCTTAGCGGCCCTATTATAAACCCGGGACTGACTCTCCTGGGCCCGCTGTAAGTGTTCCGTTACCAGGGGCATTACTTTTTCGATTCGGTCCTGCATCTGCGCAATGTGTTCAATCACACTTTTGCATGGGGTAGGTTCATGCTCCCAAGTCTCTTTGGCAATATCTAACAGACCACGGGGGTGTCTGCCATAAACTAACTCGAAAGGGGAAAACCCTGTAGACGCTTGGGGTACCTCCCGGACAGCAAACATAAGGTAAGGTAAAAGACAATCCCAGTCCTTTCCATCCTGGGCCACCACTTTTCTAAGCATCCCCTTTAAGGTTTTATTGAATCTCTCCACCAACCCGTCTGTTTGGGGATGGTAGACGGAGGTACGCAAGTGCGTGATTTTCAACAATTTACATAACTCTTTTGTAACTTTTGACATGAAGGGTGTCCCTTGGTCTGTGAGTATCTCTTGGGGAATCCCTGTCCGGGTAAACATAGAGAACAACTCTTTGGCAATGGCCTCAGCGGACACCTTCCTTAGTGGGATAGCCTCTGGATAGCGGGTAGCGCAATCAAGGATCACCAGAATATGCTGGTGTCCCCGGGCGGACTTCACCAGAGGTCCTACCAGATCCATTGCAATCCTCTCAAAGGGGGTTTCAATAATCGGCAGAGGCACCTAAAATTTGCTACAGGGTTGTGTAATTGACACTGTGGGCAGGATTCACAATATCTTTTTACCTCTTCATGTACGCCTGGCCAATAAAACCTTTGCAAGATATGGTCTTTTGTTTTGCCATAGGCCAGATGTCCCCCTAGCACATGTGAGTGAGCTAGATCTAACACATTTTGGCGATGAGTCTTAGGCACTACCAATTGTTCTACCACTTGGCCCCCTACCTCACTGACTCTATATAGTAGGTCCCTTTCCAGGGAAAAATGGGGAAATATTTTCTCAGCCCCGGGGTCTTGGGGTACCCCATTTATTACTTTTACATTTTCCCTGGCGTGGGTTAATGTAGGGTCTCTGAGTTGAGCAGTGCCAAAGTTATCTCTGGAGACTGGCAAGTCAGGGAGACCGATTTCAGCAGGGTCTTCCTCAACATCTCCTGAAAAAACCTCTAAGGGAGAACTCTGTTTCACCCAGGGTCACCCCTACTGCTTGCCCATTGTCAGGCTCTCCCACTGGGATAGGGTCAACGACATTCACATTTATATTGGTCAAACATTTTTCAATCCTTTCCCACATTTGCCAAAACAAAGGTCACATCCCACAATTATATTATGCATTAATGTTTTTACAACCCCTACTTCATGTGTTACATTTCAACATGGAGTTTCAAAAGACACCACAGCCGTGGGATAATCCTTTGTATCTCCATGTATGCAGACTACTCCCATCCGCCTGTTTTGCAGTTTTCGGGTATCCACCAAACTAGCATGGACAAGAGTCACCAGACTACCAGAGTCCAACAGAGCCTCCACAGAGTGTCCCTCTATCATCAACTGGCAGGTTTGTCGCTCTGTGTTTGGAGACAACAAGGCAGAGTAGGCGGGTCTAGCAAACAGCGATGGCCTCCGCCCACTACCACACTCCATACATAGCCTCATCCACTATGGGACAATTGGCAGCCATATGGCCCAGACCTTGACGCCAGCACACAATGTTTTTTACATTCATAGACCTTTTAGGGCTAACTGGCCTTGCTAACACCTCTGTCGCAGGTCCTCCTGTCCAGGACCACTCTTTCGACGACCTGTCCAGCAGTGATGACATCTGGCTGCAGCCACTTTTTAGCCAGGTGGATTAGGTCGTACATCTGGGACCTTGCTGGTTTATCCAGGTGGAAAGTCCAGGTGTGTACCCGCTGGGCTCTAACCGCAGGTGTCACTCCCAAGCGAGACAGAATTTCAGTTTTCAACTTTATTGCTTGGCCTCTTGCTCATTTAAGTCGAAGTAGGCTTTTTGGGGCTCTCCAGTGAGAAACTGTATCTGCCCACCGATCTGCTGGAAGTCTCTCTCTCTCTCTCTGCAGCCCTTTCAAAAATACTGAGGAATGCTTCCACATCATCCTCTGGTGTCATTTTCTGGAGCAAGGCTTGCACTCTCCTTGCAGCACCTGCAGCTTCTGCCTGGACTTGAGGTTTTTCAGCAAGCACCTTTATCTGCTCCACCAGATTTGTATTCATCACCTGCTGCTCTCTGAAGGCGGCGTGTGTAGACTTTAGAAGCAAATGATTTGTTTCCTGCTGGTTAGGATTAGCTTGGATCAGCTGTTTAACAACTTCCTCCATGTCTGCAGTGTTTGACTTTTTCTTTAGCACAGCCGATTTAACCCAGGACATCAAACTGGCAAGATTCTTGTGCCACTGCTGATCTTACTGTGCCCGCATTCTCGCACCATTTGTAAGGGGGCAGCCCTCCGGATCGCTGTCTCCTGGGGTAGACAGGCACTTTTGGCACAGTAAGAACAGACTACAGTCCAGTCACAGTGTGGTACTACTGGCCTCAGCCAGTTTTATTAGGTAAAAAGCCGTAGCAGAAAACAGATGAATACATAAAGTAAATCCTAGGCCGTCTGGCCACTAACTAAACATGCAGTTCCTAACTACACAGAGCGGAGCCTAGAGCTCCAACTACCAAACACAACACCACAGTTGCTTTACTCACATCCAGCTTTCCCAGGAGCAGAGAGAGAGACTGAACTCTGCCTCTGTTTAAAGCACACCTCAGCTGTGCAGGTAATTAGCCACAATGCAATACCTAAAGTGGCTAGTGGAATAGGAACCCTCCCAACTCCACCTATTCCAACAACCAGGCCCTTTTACACAGGTTTTCCAGAAAAACACATTTTCCTTTCTAGCTCAATTCCCTGGCTGTTTTAAAATGTATATGACAGGAACCTGGGTGAGATGTATACTCCGTCCACTACTTTTCCCCTGGTCCTGTCACAATATATATAAATATATATATATGTGTGTGTGTATGAATATACAGTACTGTATATTATATGATTTTTACGTAAAGCTAAAACACGCCTAACTAACCCTAAGGGTATGTGCACACCATAAGTGGCTTTTACATCTGAAAAGACAGACTGTTTTCAGGAGAAAACAGCTGCCTCGTTTCAGACGTAAAAGCTCCTCCTCGCATTATGCGAGGCGTCTTTGACGCTCATAAATCTTGAGCTGCTCTTCATTGAGTTCAATGAAGAACGGCTCAAATTACGTCTGAAAGAAGTGTCCTGAACTTCTTTGCCGAGGCAGTCAATTTACGCGTCGTAGTTTGACAGCTGTCAAACGACGACTCGTAAATGACAGGTTGTCTCCACAGTACGTTGGCAAACCCATTCAAATGAATGGGCAGATGTTTGCCGACGTATTGTAGCCCTATTTTCAGACGTAAAACGAGGCATAATACGCCTCGTTTACGTCTGAAAATAGGTCGTGTGAACCCAGCCTAACACTATCCTATCCAACTTTCTGTAAAGGCATTTCTAAAAAACTGTCCCTTACCCTATTAGTAATGAATTGCTCCTAACGCCAAGTCTTAACAAGCGTCCCTAACACTCTACCCTAATGTAATGCTATTCCTAACCGTTCATCCCTACCTTTATCCCTACCTAGCTATCCCTACTATTTACAAAGTAAAAAAAAAAATAGGAACACAAACAAATGGCGACTCCAAAAATATTATAGGAGCTAGACATGGACCTTTGGATTGGAGTGATTGACAGATTGTGACTACAGGTTTTACTGGGGTAAATTGTAGGCAATCTGTGTGGATTTTTTATTCAACTTTGGGCACTTTTCTTCTCAAAGGGCTCTGACAAGCTCTCTCAAATAAATTGGCTTGTTAGAGCTGGTGACATCTGCTACCAGTCCCTACCAGCATGGTGATTGGCCAGTCACTTTTGAATGTCTAATCACTTTGATCAATGTCACAGAACTGCTTTGATTGGTTCATTGCCGGCAAGCCAAGTTTGGCAGTTAGCTATGTTAACTGCTATCCTGGCCATGTCACCGTGTCTTTTGACTCTCAGAAAGTTTAGTGCCGTTTCGTTACTGTACATCAATTTGCGGCAACGCACATGCAAATCGGACATACCGTTACGTTGATCTGCAGGAAGGGATTGAAGGGTTGTACGGTATTAGAGAAAAATGTCTGCTTTCTTCCAAAAAAAAAACTCCCTGTCCATAGGTTGTGTGTGGTTTTGCTGCTCAGCCCCATGTACTTAATTGGAGCTGAGCTGCAATACCAGACACAACCCATGGATAGGTGTGGCGCTGTCTCTGTAGGACAGCAGCCATGTTTATCTAATCCTGTAAAAATTCTTTCATTTTCTTGCCAGGATAGATTACATGAGAAATACCAACTCAACTCCTGCTCATTTTTTTTATTCAACTGTCTATTCGTTTTGATTAAATTAAATAGAAACTTTGGTTATTACATCATAGTACAAATATACGGTTGTCTTTAACTTTGCGGATAAATATGAAGTATAGATCCAAATTCTAGTCTTGAACATTATAGCTGAACTTTACTAAATAATGGACCCAATAGATGAACATTTGTGGAGTAACGCAATATTGAATTTAAGTTCTGCTATAATCTTCCAGTGAGCACAGGAGCTGGTAAAGTATAAGTCAATATGTTCAAGAAGAGAAAACAAATGTACTTGCACCCTGCATGATATGTAAGTTGAACAAGTGATCTCTACCACCTGGCAAGGACAGGATAATACTAGAGATGCAGTTATTCTGCCTCACATAGCTTTCAGTGTTACTCATTACCACAGCACCGGCTTCAGTGGACAGCTCCGTCAGTAAGGGAATTACTACACCCTGTTACACCTCCAATCCACTACACATCAGGCCCGGTGCAGCCATGCGTGCGGGAACTGCTACCGTGTTTCCCCGATAGTAAGACACCCCCGATTGTAAGACGTATCGGGGGTTTCAGGGGGGTCGGCTAATATAAGCCGTACCCCGAAAGTAAGACATATGTCTTACTTTCGGGGAAACACGGGGGTATTGCCGCCTCCTGCCCACTTCCACTCCCACTTAACGCCGAAGGACGGATATATCCGTCCTCAGCAGCTGCTAGTTCGCGCCGGAGGACGGATATATCCGTCCTGTGATAGCGCGGGTACTGAGACTGTACCCACGCGATCAGCGGCAGGAGCACGGCTGTTATACACAGCCTGGCTCCTGCTGCAACTGCCGGAATCGAAGCGCGCGCCGATTCCGGCAGTTTAACCCATTAAATGCCGCTGTCAATAGTGACAGCGGCATTTAATGTGTTTGACAGAGGGGGGAGCTCCCTCTGTCACCCGATCGGCGCCCCCGCAAACAAATCGCGGGTCGCCGTCGGGTTTCCATGACAGCCGGGGGTCTAACAAAGACCCCCAGGTCTGCCTTCAGCATCTGCCTGTTAGGCGATGCCGGAGGCATGACCTAATAGGTTGCCTGTCAGTTTTACACTGACAGGCAATAATGCTTCGGTATACTAAGTATACCAAAGCATTATATATGCGATCGGCACATCGCATAGTGAAGTCCCCTGGTGGGACTAAAAAAAAAAAATGTAAAACAGTTAAATAAAGTTTGTGAAAAAAAAAATAAAAAAAAAAAAAAATATTTTTTTGCCAATGTAAGACATACCCCGAAAGTAAGACATAGTGGGGCTTTTGGGGATAAAAAGAAAGTAAGACACTGTCTTACTTTCGGGGAAACACGGTAGCGCTCTGCATTTTCCCAACTGAACGTCTCACACCAACACAATACAAGTGACAGCCTGTTCCTATAATTGCAAAATGAATTTATTGTAACCCTGAAGGCTCAATAACACAGGAAGTCGCTGGATTTTTATTTAAAATGTTCCTATGGTTTAGTAAACTGCAAGAAGATTTTTTGACATACATGTACCAATAAACATCACAGAGAAATGAATTTCCATGATACAGTTTGTGTTATTTCAGTATTACACTTCTATTAGAAATCTAATTCACCTGGTGGGAAAGTCACAATATGGGCTGATCTGCAAATTGGAGAATCAATAGAGAAACGAATTGTAAGATTTGCTCATCTCCGACTGCTAGTTATAGCGTATTAGTAAGTGATGTGATAATCCTTTACTTGATGTTTGTAGCTACTTTATGTTTTACAGTACCTTGCTTTAGATTACTTCGTCGTTGCCATTATATTTAAACATGGGATTAAAGTCCATCTCTGGTTTGGAGGTACCTGGGCTCATATAATAGGGAATTTCATTATCATTAGGTTAATGAGCCATTCACTTTGGAACACTTTTTCAATGAACAGGTCTCTCAACAACTAATGTAGCTGATCGTGGGAAGTAAGGCTTCTGGGACCACCAAATCTCTTAAAACTGCCCCCTCCCGAGTACATAACTATGAGTCCACTGTATTCTTTGAAAGCGCTTATTAGACAAACAACACAATATTTTTTGTGCCGTTTGGACTAATAGGAAGGTGGACCATTCCGCACACTATGGTTGACAGATCTGTTTTAAAGGGGTTACACCATGATTGCATGTTTATTTGAAACTAGTAGATTTTTGCAGACATTCAAAATGCACACAGGGGGAGATTTACTTTACTGGCGCTTAATATGCCAGTTTAAAACCAAAATAGGTTGGAGTATGATGCGCCAAATTTATTAACAGAAGCGTAAAATGGCAAAAAGTTAACAATTTTGCGCAAATACGGCGTGCGCCATAATTTGTGCCTTTTTAATGCCAGAACATGTAAAGTCGTTAATAAATTTAAATAAATGTCAAAGTCGGTTACAGCACAGCTCAGTCACACTTGCAAGTAACCAAGAGAAGAATGGGCAATTCAGGACAGCAGATCACGTGACCGCCCGCTTCAACGATAAAAACGACATATCCCAGATGGCAAGGCGAAGGACTGAACTGTGCATGGTACAGTGAGAATGGCTGATGTAGCAGTAAAGATCTGCGCATGCTCGGCAAGTAATGGGAAAAACTACTGGAGGACACTGCCAGGGACAACAAAGAGGAAACCCACCAAGAGGATAGACTACTTTCTGGGGTGAGAGCTTTTTACACAGACTTTTTTTTTAAATTGGTAGTATTTACAAATACCAATAATTTTTGACATAGAGTGCAATGTGGTACGAATGTGATCTAAGATATACTGTACCCCTTTAAATATGCGCGAAAAATCTGCAACAAATACGTGATGGTTGTCTTACATGGTGACGTAGTGCACAGATTCCAGCGGTCCTCGAAAGTGAGAGACCTCTCTTTCTGATTTGGGTAATATACAGGGTTGTGATTGGGAGGCCTGCCTATATTTCTTCCTTATGGCTTTATACCTGTTCCCTCCATACATCCTGATCTCCTGATACCTTCTCACACATAATCTCTGGTCTTCACAAAACCCACTTCTTTGCTCTCCTCTTATCTGCATCTCACATTATCAATTCCAAGATCTCTCCCGTGCATCCCCACACTCTGGAACTCGCTACCAACACAACATACTCTCCTTCCATTCAAACTTTCAAAGCAGCCTGAAATCCCCTCTCTCCAGAAAAGCTTACACCCCTAGCCCTTCTCCATTACACACAACCACACAAGCAGCTTCTACCCTCACCTACTTACCCAGTTACTACTTCATCGACTGTATGCCCTTACGGGCAGGGCTCGCTCTTCTTCTGTACTAATCTGTCATTCATTAATATTATGTTTATTGTACTTGTTGTTTATTCTCTCATGTCATGTATGTAAACCCTTTTTTATATATACACCGTCCTGGAATTATTGGCGCTTTAAAATAAATAATAATAATATGGAAAAGTGATGCCTAAGGGCTCATTCAGATGAGCGTGTTTCAAGTCCATGTTCTGTGTGCTGAAATCACTCACCGCACACGGACCCATTCATTTCAATGGGGCTATTCAGACATGCGTGAGTTTTCACACATCGAGTGTTCGTTGTGTGAAACGCACTGCATGTCCTATAGTGGTGCGTTTTTGCACACCTAGTCGCCCATTGAAATCTATGGGTGCGTTAAAACCAGGGACAGCACATGGAGGACATCTGTGTGCTGTCCGTGTTTCACGCATCAGTTACAAAGAAATGCAGAGAAATAAAAAAAGAAGTGCTTGCACGGACATAAAAAACGCATGCCACACGCAACGCACACTCATGACACACGGACATAAAATGTAGGAAAAAACCTGCGTTTTTTACACGCGCAAATCGAACACACTCATTTGATTGTAGCCTTAGTGTTGTAAGTTGGTTTTCAGGAGTTATAAATAGGTTTTAACAAGCCTAAATCTAAAAAATAAAATAAAAAGATACTTGTAATATACTTCCCTTAGTGATTATATGCTGTTCCCGACCCACAGATCATTGCCAGTCCCCGTTCCCTATTGTTTAGGAGCTGTTTGCGACGACAATATGTCCATGTGAAATCCAGTCACGTGATTGCAGCAGCCAATCGAGTCCTACCATTGAGCTGTTCCATCCATGCTCATGGCAGTGATTGGCTGTTGTGTTGATGTGACATATGGATGTTGAGTCATTCACACACAGTTGATAAGCAACAAGGCGCATGGACTGGCAAGGAATTGCTGGGCAAGAACGGCATAGACTCACTAAGTTCTAGTCATACAGTATTATAATAAAATGGAAAGAGAAACAAATCCCCTCAATACCATAGCTCATAGGACATATATATACACGTAACAAGTAGCAGCCAATCACGTACTAGTTTACATTACTAATCTACAACACAATTATGGATTACAGTTTATTTTTAAAGGGTTTTTTCACAATAACACTTTTATGAAGCAAGTACTAGTAAAACTAGGACGATTGATTTGATGTCAGTCACGTGTCATAAGCGTGTCCTTAGGTTTCTGTAACTGGTATTCATTACAAGTGAGTGACTGCGCATGCATGAGCCACCTCTCCCCTCACTCCCAGGATTGATGAGGGGTCCAGCAGGGAAGACCACCACTAATCACATTGTATGACATGTCTAATAGACAAGTCACATACATTTTATTTATTTTTTATAGAAAAACCCTTTTAAAGAAATTTCGTATAGTGCTTTTTTATGTGGGAATAATAGAAATAACAGTATAAGAGATTATACCATTTAATAAATGTCTGATAAGTGCGGATCACACCTCTGGGACCCACACTAAGGGTATGCCATAAATATCTAAGATGGGAGTACCCCTTTAATAAGTCCTCTGCGGGTATCACCCATGCTTCTTGACTCTAACAGTAACTATAGCAACTATACAAAACTATTTCTCTAATTATTTATTTCAGTGTCTTTTGTGCATAGTGATATTGATATGTGATAATGCCGTAGATTTCCCCGCAGTCCTATGTAAAACATCAAACAGGGCCAGATATCAGGATGATGAGCCAGGTGACACTATTATCTGGAGTTGGAAACAATGACACCTATATACAAGTTATACTAGGGGTGGGTTTCACTGGAATAGTCTAGCAGACCGATGAAACACTGCTACACCAAGCCGCTTGTGTGTGTATGTGTACCGCATTGTAGCTAAGCTGGACTGTGAGGACAAGGGGCAGCGGCACTGCCACATGGAAACTTCTCATCAGTCTCTGCTACAGGGAAACAGATGAAAGGGCTTCACTTCAGGTGTCCAAGACAACCAGAGACTATGTGTACTAATAAGGAGCCAACCTCACAGCGACTGTCTCACCAGCCTATTACACAATGCCAGGATAAGCTGCCCATTCATACACAATAGGGATCCATGGATTGTACATTTCTCAGGCTGCATCATTAACACAGCAGAACGCCTTCTTCACACACACTTTTTCCCAGCATTTCAAAACGCATATAAAAAACGCCAGGAGTTTTATGCGTTTTTTATTTAGTGTCATTTTGTACAGACCTATAGACCTGCGTATGGAAAAACCGCCAGAAAAACCGCCATACCCTGAGCAAGCTGCAATTTTTAAAAAATGCCACTGAAACCGAGTTAGGCATATTTTACTATAGACTTTAAAAAAAGTACAAAAAAAAAAATGCTGCAAAAAACGACACTGAAAACGCATCAAAGCTGTGTGTGTGAATCTTAACCATGCAGTATAAAGTATATGATGTGCAATATATAGAAGTGATACCATGTGCCAGGCTGGAGGCACTGCTAGTGATGCTGGCATAGGTGATGTGTGTCTGTACCATATAATGTGCACATATGTATACATATATACTGTATAGTGGAATCCCAGGGCAAGGAAGGAAAGCCCCGCTTGTCCTGTTCTGTAGGAGGGGGTGACAGGTCACAGCTCGGGGGAGGAGGGGGTAGACACCGTTGTGTAGGAGGAGGAGGGGGGCACACCGTGACGTCACAGTCTCAGCACAGGGAAAGTTGCACTGAGCTCTGGCAGTGTTTAAATAAGGAGGCAGCGGGCAGCGGGCACTGACACACTAAATAATCCACCTCTATTACCATCCAGCCCTGTACCCGCCGAGGGAGGGAGAGAGGGAGGAAGGGAGGGAGGGCAGCGGCATCACACATTCCTCCCAGAGAACAGGAGGGAGAAGCAGCGCAGCCTCCGCAATCAGCAGCACAAGCCGGAGCTGCAGCCAGGACTGTGCCCATCTACAGCTCTGCCCTGCCCTCACCACTGGATCACTGCATCGGAATGAGCCCCCAACTTACTGGCAGCTGAACCCATCCATCCAAGCAGGGGAGCCGTGCTGGAGTCATACCCTGCCGGTGCCAGGGAGGAAGGAGCATTGAGGGCGGCAGAGCAGCGAGCCTCTGCAGAGCAACACGTAACGGAGCCGCTACTACAAGAACCTGCTCCCTAGGACAAGTTGTCGCACACGGGGGGGAGGAATCTTCTCAGCGCCCCGACCCAAGTGGAAGGAACAGGGGGCAGCGCGTATGTGGAAATGGGCATGAATTGACCGGGGAGAGGGGATAATTGATGGCTCCCATCTATTGCGCAATCGTGCCCAGTCTCCCGGCCAACTCCGAGGAACAGAAAGCTGATTCATGGATGGTTGGGGGCGCCCTGGAGCAGAGCATGGTGCCTGAGACTTTACTGTGAGCTCCGGGAGCCCTTCATGCATCGTTGTGCTGGGGATTCACTGTGTTACTTTGTGGGGATTCGCTGACTTGGGAAGCGACATGCAGCTCCTGAAGGCTTTATGGGCACTAGCAGGAGCGGCCATCTGCTGTTTGCTTCTATTTCTTATCCACTCTCAGTTCCTTAAAGAAGGTAAATATGCTTAGAATTACTCCATGTTGGAGCGTGTTGTCTCTATTAGCCCGGGGCTAGCGCTGGTGGGCACTGTATGCGGTAAGCTGCATTGTGTTGGGCACAGCTCCCATTTAGCGGCAATTACCGGTGAAGTGCATGGAGCGGTGCATTGTGCAGGTGGAATGACTCGCTCAGAGCTGGAGAGGAAAAAAAAAAATCCTGTTGAGTAATTGGCTTGTTTGGAATCCAGATCAATAGGTGCCCTGATCCCCTTTTATTCAGCAAGTTTTCAATAGATGGCACTAAAGTTCTATGGAAAGGGCAGCGGAGTGCACATAGGATGCAGCGGATTCTGCAGCTCAGGCCCCAAGCCATTCACTAGTCTCTAGTCTTCACTCCAGGCAAACTCACTCTACTGGATTTTGGGTGGTCGTTGAATAGCAGTCACCCCATTGGAAATCCACAGTGTGAAAGGTGAATGGAGTTCAATGATGTTCTCTATACATCGCGACATCTGCATGCCACACCACGCGCCATGTATTATCCATGGTCTCAATGTTCCTGATCAGCTGATAACTAGTCATTATGTAGGCTTGTATTATTATATACTATGCCAGTCCTTGCCATCTGTGCAGCATGCCCTTCCCATAGACTTCACCTATAGCCCCCTGGCACCTACAGAACTTATGCTGGTCCTCTAGTTCCCTTCCTGTCAATGCGGACAAGCAGATGCTGCTTTATTCTCAGAGTTGTGGTTGCTTTTGCTCTCATGTCGCATTATAATAAAACATTCATCCTATAAAGAGTACAAGTCATTATTCTAAGTCCCTGGACCATAGGGTTGCACTGCCCTACTGTCTGTGGTGCCAAGCAGCTTGTTACTTGTGGTGCAACATGGCATTTCTTTAAGATTGTTGTTACTGAGGAATGACATGGCTCACATCTGTTGCTATAGCATTATTTATTACCAGGCGGATGGATGGCAGTCTGGATCTTCTGCTATGTTCTGAGCAAACATCACAGGAAATTGCTCATTGGGTTATTATTCTGAGAATAAATCCTATTGTTGTATATCAATATGTGAGGAGAGCCTGGCTGCTTGTATGAGGGCACTGACCTGGTTCTTTAATGGAAGGCACATCTTGTTTGGACCCCTTTTTCATTATTTAGCTGGCACATGATGGGTCTCATCAATAAGGGCCAGTTAATGTGTGTGTGGTTAGTTAAGTGCCTGGGAGCATTGTGGATATATAGAGCTAATGTATGTGTGGCTTATGGTTGGACATGAAATGTCTGGAGGTGGCTGCACAAATATATATACATATATATATATATATATATATATATATATATATATATATATATATATATATATATATAAATAAAAAAATAATATATATATAAAATCTTCTTCTGTTTCCAGCCTGTATTATACAAGGTAACATTTCCCTATTGCTCCGGTGTTTTGCATTACGCTGTCTTAATGAAGCACCGTTTTTTTTTTTTAAATGTCAAGGAGAACTTGCCAGGGGGATGTTTCCTGTGGTGCAGAAATTTTGATCCTTGAAAAACAAGAATATGGAAAGTTCATAAGACGGATCCTCCTAATTGATCACATATCATTCCTATTCTGGCTTGCATGGCTGTTTTTGAAGGCGCAGTTTAGAGGACATTTTTTTTCCCTCGCAGCTTTAATGAGAAATGTACAGTGGACTTTATGATGTGTTTAATGATTGCAGTTGTGGCTTAACACATCATGCATATGAAATGATTTCCCCTTCACTCTAGTTCTGTAGCCAAACTCTCCATGTTAGACTTGATCGGGGCTTACTGAATTATTAGCCTTAAAATGTAACATCTTGCGGAATATGCATGGCGGTGATTTACAGTGTGCGGTCACAGATGCCTTACACTACAGTTCTGAGGACAGCTCCTGGTTATACAGCATATTCCTGGGGTAAAATAGTGTGCACTGTGCATTTCATTATTGGAATGTTTATTCTGAAGATCTAGAACTATGACCTCTATGACACTAAGACGGTATACATCATAGGGGAAAGTCATGTCAAAACTCAATTTATGACACCTGCCATTGAATTGTAAAAGTATTATTGAAGTAAATCGTCTTTCTGCAATTTACTGTAACTAATTATGCATTTCCGGATTGGATGAATGGGTTTATGTAATGCAATATAGTTCTTTTTACTGAGTACTTTTTATTGTAACCATTTCCTGCCCTTGATTTGTCTTAAAGAGAGGTCTGTATCGGTATTGGTGATCTTATTGGGGTTAAGTAAAATCGCTTTGATATGTGCGGGGGAGACAATCAGCACTTGTTCTGCCATGAGTGGGAAAGAGCTGTTTAAATGGCCATTTCCATGAATATGTTTTTTTCAGGAAGTGAAGAATGGGTGACACAGGGTGCCATTTTTCCACACTTAGGCTTTTGTATAGAAATACAGGTCGTCCTGTGGCTAATCCGTTCCCTGATGTCCAATCTGTCTCTCAATGTTTCAAAAAGATGAATAGAACTGTGGACTAAGGAAAGGGCATTGTAATTTATAATTGCAGTCCCATGCCAGTCTAGGCATTATCCAAAGCTCTATTACATATTTAGTCTTTCTCAGTCTATCCAGGAAGGTTAAGTAAACAAAATAGCTTCAATATGCCTTCAAATCTATCTGTCTATCTATCTATCTATCTATCTATCTATCTATCTATCTATCTATCTATCTATCTATCTATCTATCTATCTATCTATCTATATCTATCTATCTATCTATCTATCTATCTATCTATCTATCTATCTGCCTATCTGCCTATCTATCTATCTCATATCTATCTATCTATCTATCTATCTATCTATCTATCTATCTATCTATCTATCTATCTATCTATCTATCTATCTATCTATCTATCTATCTATCTATCTATCTCATATCTATCTATCTATCTATCTATCTGCCTATCTATCTGCCTATCTATCTATCTATCTATCTATCTATCTATCTATCTATCTATCTATCTATCTATCTATCTATCTATCTATCTATCTATCTATCTATCTATCTATCTATCTATCTATCTATCTATCTATCTATCTGCCTATCTATCTGCCTATCTATCTATCTATCTATCTATCTATCATCTATCTATCTATCTCATATCTATCTATCTATCTATCTATCTATCTATCTATCTATCTATCTATCTATCTATCTATCTATCTATCTATCTATCTATCTATCTATCTATCTATCTATCTATCTATCTATCTATCTGCCTATCTATCTGCCTATCTATCTATCTATCTATCTATCTATCTATCTATCTATCTATCTATCTATCATCTATCTATCTATCTATCTATCTATCTATCTATCTATCTATCTATCTATCTATCTATCTATGTTTATATTTATATATTTATTATTTATATATTTGGGTATACTTTTATAATAGGCTAGGACTAATTGATGTCATTTTTGTGACTTTCTTTTGCTGCAACAAAGTATCCAATGGTCCATTGTAATGTTTCTTATAGGATATAATAGAATTAAGATGATTCTCTACTGATGCAGCTTCTGTTTGTGAGGGTGACAGTTACCTAAAGTAACGGCAGGCTTCATTTCTTGACATTTGTGTATCACTCCACAATAGAAAGATATTAGTAGTGTACCCGGCAACACAATCTCCTGTGTAGCCTAAAAGTAGTCATCATTTTCAGCACTGCATCATATTTGTAGCATATCATATTAGTAAAATTGAGGCTGTCCCAGAAAAAACGAGGGCAAGTTCTGCTGTATGAAGATGTGTTTTGGCAATGCAGCATAAAATGATAGTTCATTTGTAATTACACATGCTGTTTGATGGAGAGTTGCTATGGATGTCAATAACCTGGAAAATACTGACATCAATATAGATGTGAATATCCTGGATAATATTGACATCTAAAAGGATGTGAATAGTCTAAATATCACAATGCTATCACTGAGCGGTTAACCTTCTCAAGTAATTCATGTTTGGACATCTCACATTTGGTCTGCCTCAGGTGTAGACAAATTACTAAAGGCTTTTCGGAGCCACTTGAGTTTTTTAGTAGACAGCTAGTGAAAAATTCCATAGACATCAATAGTAAACAACCCAAAAATGTTGACGCTAGCAGAAAATAGGAAGGTACATTGACATTTTGACTCCTGATATTTCTTTAACCCTAAGTGTCTAAATAGTAGAATCGAGACATATGGGGTATTAAGTGGTGGCAGTTTCCCTATTGGAACTTAAAAAAGTAATTTGAGGCAGGACTTTAACGGACAGTGAAAAATAAGGATTCTTTATTCGCTCATACGTGCAAAGTTTTAGCCCGGGTCAATGGGGTCTTTTTCTAAGCAGAGAGAGCTTGAGAAAGGCCCCATTGAGCCAGGCTGAAACATTGCACATATGGGTGAATGCGGGATCCTTCTTTTTTACCGTCTGTTGGAGAGCTGCATCAAATTTTTTACTATTATGTTGGGATACTAAGTCGTAAGTCCTTGAATAATTTGCGCTGGACGATGTGGTGCTGCTTTCTTACATTTACCGTTAGAACTTATATTTAATTCTCACGTTCTATATGTATTGGAATATTTCCATTGATATAAATATGAACTGCCTCATTTCTTCTTCCATCATGAGCCTGTAAATATCCTGCCATCACATGTTGATCTGATATTTGTTGGTATTGATATGTCACTTTCTCTTGTTTCAGTTTAATACATTATTTTTGAATAAGATTTAATTTACTTATAATGTCATTATTTCCCATTCCTTATATAGCACCAACATATTCCACAGCACTGTATGCAGATTGTAATCACTCACATCAGTCACTGTAGCCAGTGGTGTTGGTAATGGAATTCCAGATTTTAACCCATAAACTAGGGACAATTTTATAAGGCGTCAGTTAACCTATGAGTATGTTTTTGCTTCGTGAAAGGAAACTGGGGTACTGAGAAGAATCCCACACAAACATGAAGTGAATACAATTGGCATGCAAATGTGGTCAGATTATAACCCAGGATCACAGGACTTCATGGCAACAGTGCTAACTCCAGAGCTACTGCGATGTGCATGATTCAGATGATATATAAATAGAGGACTTTATAGCCTGCGTGTTTTCTGACTATACTGTTTTAGGCTTCGTTCACATCTGCGTCAGGGCTCCGTTCAGGCTTTCCATCCGAGCTTTCCGTCAGAACGGAGCCTTGACTGAAACAAACGAAAACCATAGGTTTCCGTTTCCATAACCATTGATTTTAATGGTGACGGATCCGGTGCAAATGGTTTTCGTTTGTCTCCGCTGTGCAATGGTTCCGTCGCTAGGACGGAACCAATACTGTAGTCGACTGCTCTATTCATTCTGCCAATACGACAGAACCCTTACACAACTGAGACAAACGGAAAGCATTTGCACCGGATTCGTCACTCTTGAAATCAGTGGTGATGTAAACGGAAACCTATGGTTTCCGTTTTTTTCAGTCAGGGCTCCGTTCTAAGCTTAGACGGAACGTCAGAACGGAGCTGTGACGCAGATGTGAACGAAGCCTTAGGCATCTACAGCTGTTCACCAACATTGCTAAATAAATACAATGCTTAGTGTATATATATAGGGTAGTTATCATGTAATGACAGTTGTTTTGCTAGGATGTGCACACTCTGTGCATCCATTAAACCATGTTATGATACATGCGTAGAAGAAAGATAACATCCTGTACTATAATAAAGCAGACTTGCAAAAATAATTTTTTTATGGGCTATTCTTTCAGCAGAAATCTGAAAAATCCTAATAAACAGATTTGTAAAAGTATATACTTATTATAAAAGATGTGTGTATCTGAACAAGTTCTTGCAGTTGGTGCCAGCAGTGACCTGGCTTTTATTTAGGAAATCTGTTCTTGCAGTTGTTCTTTTCTGATTTGTTCATTTCTCCTCCTCCTGCAATCACAACCTCATTAGTTAGTTTGTTGCTGTTGACTAGGGTGTAATGAGAGGGCATAGCCTTTGTTTAGTATCTGATGAGATTACATGACAGGTGTTTGATGTTCACATGCTACAGGGAAACAATTCTGTATTTACTCCAACCACCATTACCATAATTGGCCATATGAATGGCTTTCTCAAGACTCTTACAGTTCTACAAGATTTTAAATGATATCTCAGATTGTACTAAAAAGGTCGAGAAGGGTTATTGATCTAATAACTAAAGGCAAGTGTGTCCTGAGATGCAGATGATGATATTACCGTCATTTAGGTTTAACGTCCTTTTGATATTAGTTTGATCACACAGTGAAACGACATCCTCTGCACTGGTTTCTTTTCACTGGAGAGCCTTATAAAATTCGACTAACTCTTAATTTGCATTACGTTAAATTGATTTGGGAAGACGTGCTGTGCGTGCGTGAATGTCCAATGATTTTCTCCATTAGCTGAAAAAAATTTGAAATCAGAATTTCATTAATTTTAAGAAAGTAAATGTTTATCTAATAATCAGGAATCATAGACATAACTAATGGTTGAAAATACGACTGTAAAGGTATAAACATTGGCTAAAGCACAAGAAAAAATATGATGACACCCGGTAGTGTATTTAAAATGAAGGCAACTCGCTACAGAAGACCTAAAATAACAGATATTCTAGAAACCCAGTCTTAAAGTGTACCTAACCTTTCAGGTGACATTTCAGAATAAGCTGTCATATGTGTGTACATGAGGAACAACTCTATTTCTGGCCATTATATCACTTGTATCCTGCATTTTTTTTAGCAGTTTTCCACTGCCAAGGCTCTATCTCTAATTCTCAGTTTTCCCTGAGCTAGTGGATGAAGTCTAACTATACTAACTAACTAACTAACTAACTAACTAACTAACTATACTAACTAGTCTAACTATCATGTCTTCTATACACTGCACACAGAGAAGAGGAGAATCCTGCCCTCCTATCTCTATCTATCACACATATATATATAGAAGAATTGAGGAGATTATACAGCAGTAATTAGCAGTGTAGCTGTGAATCCAGCAGCACTTGGGTAAGATAGAACACTTACCAGAAGCTACAGCAGTGTGTCTCTCTGTCCATCTCTCTCTGTCTCCGCCTTCCATTTCCATAGACTTCTATAGGCAGCTGTAACCTTATCCTTCAGTGAGCTTATAGTCTGTCTTCTCTTGAGGAGTAAATTGAGAGTGAGTGAACAGTTAGGGTAGGGGGGTGGCTGCCTGATAAATGGAGAAAGAAACATTTTTATCTAATCATATATATTACAAAGTTTCTTATATTCGCTTATACTATTAATTTATACGCATTTTGTTGAAAAGTTAGTGAGACAAATGGAAACCAAGGGCACCGGATCCGTCACCATTGAAATCAATGCTGATGGAAATGGAAACCTCTGGCAGGGAAAGCTCAGACGGAATGTCAGAACGGGACCCCAATGCAGATGTGAATGAACCATGGGTTTCCGTTTGTGTCAGTTTGTGTCTGTTCAGGGTCCCGTTTTGATGGAAAGCTCCAACGCAAAGTCAAAACGGGACCCCAACGCAGATGTGAACGAAACCTTAGTTTGGTTCAACAGGAGCATGGGAGGTTCAGGTGTTATGTCCATATTACAGCCATATGACAGCTATCTTAAAGTGGCCTAAAGGTAATAAATGAATACAAAATTACCCGATCACCTAGTATTTAAACTTAATAATGTTTTTGAAAATATATTTTTTCCCCAGACAACCACCTACAAAAGTGACTTTATAGTAAATCTTTTGTTTAGCTAGCTAGGATTAGTACGATGTCATTTTACTTGTATTTACTGTCAGCACATTGTTACTAAGTGATTTTGCATGAAAAATAGATTTAACTGGATTAAATATATATATATATATACATATATATAATATATATGGTTCTTTTTGAGCTTTTCACCTATCATAACCGCTCCTTCTCTTTCATGTGTAATGGGGTCATGTATATCAAGTGCAATTAAAACCATGATTTTGCCAGCAGCAATCAATCTGGTGCTTACCTTTATTTTACAACTTTCACTTTCCTTCACTGTATTAGTTTATTTATTTTTTTTGCATCAGGATATCCAGCTTGCCAAATTATTTGTGAAATAGTTTATTCATACTTAGGTATTCATGATGTATTCAAGATGGAGTTTTACAAAACACAATGGTCCACATGTTTTAAAACAGTTGCCCCTTTTTTTTGGTGCATTGTACCCCACAATAGTTTCAGATCTTGTGAGCGCCATATTTATTATCCACAAATTCCTGAATACAGAGGTATTCTCACCTGGGTCGACAGATTGTAAAAGTGAATCTAAAACTTAGTGTCTGACTATTTGGCCACGTTTGCCACTTATTTAAGAGCTGTGACTTTTAAAAATCTGCAGAAAGCTAGCATCTACACCACACAGACTGGCATAGAAAAGATGCCTGAAACAGAAATACATTTGGTTGAACATGCGTTGGTTGGTTGGTTGGTTGGTTGAACATTGGTTGAACACCTTTAATTACGATACTTTTGATAAATGTGGATCAATGGCTTTTGCCTTTGTAAACATCTTGACAATGTGATACAGTGGACATGGATATTTGCCATGAATATTAATACTGTATGTGTTGGTAGGTGCAAGTATTCGTTTCATCATTAAATAACCTGTGACTTGCTATAGGGTATGTTAAGGTTGAAAAGGTCACTCTATTGTTTTCATAATTGCTGCTAATTATATTCTGCTTTGTGAAGAAGTTACTCAAGGTCTTCAAGGGATGGATCAAGAGGCTGGTAGTTAGTATTGATCAAAGTGCTGTAAGACAAATAAGAAAGCTGTCACGCTTCTTTCCAAACACATGTCTGGATTTGGAGCATTGGTCAGATTTATAAAAAACAAAGCAAACAATTGTGCCAATAGAGTGGTGCGATCCATAGCAACTCTGCGGATTATGTTGAGTAACCTGATGGTTTGGTATTGTCTACTTTGCACTGTTTGTTTTTTTATAAACCCTCCATTCGTATTTGGGAGTACTTCTGGTCATTCCTTACCATAGTCTGGAATGAATATGTGCACATCAGGGCATACCTCGAAAAAAACTTATTGTTCAATCAATAGAACAACTATTTGAGCCTATTGTGCAAAAATCATGTATGTTCAATGAACAGTTCCTACCATGAAAATTGATTCCTGTCCTTCTATAGCCTAAGGGGAGTGAAATCATACAACTAAATTGGAAAAGGTCCATTGTTTGGAAGCGATCCCCTCACTGTGTAAACCCAGTAATAGTGTAGATAAAATCTCCAGTTTATATGACTGGACATACACAAGATTAATGAGTCTCTTTGGGGTGTACTATTTTGAAAG
This sequence comes from Rhinoderma darwinii, assembly GCF_050947455.1. Classification (NCBI taxonomy): domain Eukaryota; kingdom Metazoa; phylum Chordata; class Amphibia; order Anura; family Rhinodermatidae; genus Rhinoderma; species Rhinoderma darwinii. The sequence goes on along the minus strand of NC_134689.1, from coordinate 197,355,094 downwards.
GTTCTGCAGCCCAATTTTTTCAAGTACAATACAAAATAGATGGAAACCTGTCAGATGTATGCCAATAGGACACACTTTTGACATATGTCTCCCCCATAGAAGTCCACGGATACTGTATAGTATATATCTGGATACCTTTTTTTTGTGGTTCCAGAGGCGCCAACTATATGGAAAAACGTGGTATAAATTGAGCAATTGAAGGATATTTTTGTTGTAACCTATTTAGTCAGCATTTAAAAAATGTAATCATGTAAAATGTGGTTTTGAACATCACTTTGCTTTCAGGGAATTCTGGATGAATTCATTAGAAACTTACATCATGACTAAGGTTTAAAGCTAGCCAAGAAACTAGTTGGTGCTCTACATACAAAGCTTACATAGCAAGAAGTAAAGCATTACAATTAAAGGGACTCTGTCACCAGTTTATTAATGTCCTATCTCCTAACTAATCTAATAGGCACTTTACTGCTGATAATTACTGTGTGGTTTGTTTTAAGAAAAAAAAAAATTATTTGCAAAGTTATGAGCATTTTTCTAAATATGCTAATGTGGCCAAATAGGAGGTGACTCTTTCTTTTCACTCTGGGCAGTGTAATGCTTTCTGTATGACGTTGTCCAATTAGCTTACAGCTCCTCCCCCCTCCCTGCCCAGAAACACCGTGTGATCATATAGCATACAGCTTCCATTCCCAACTGTGTTTTCGGCTGGCGATATCTCCGGTCGTGTCACAGCTAGAACTGCGATCTTGGTGTCATATGAAAGATTAGAATCGCCATTAGAGCCGCTGTTCTAGGTGGTCCACAGCCGGAGATATGGCTATTTGAAGTGATCCCCCTTCCCTCCAGCCTCAGTCTCTCACACTGTGTGAAGCAGCTTCATGCTGATAGGACAGCGTCAGAGGATGTGCGGTAGCTCCACCTCAGGAGAATCGCTGGTGTTACCTCCCACTTCTCTAATAAAGGCTCATTTACATATCTAGAAAAATGCTCATAACTTTCCAAATAATAATAGTTTTCTTAAAAAAACAATCACACTGTAGTTATCAGCAGCAAAGCGCCTATTAGATTAGTTAGGAGATAGGAAATTGATAAACTGGTGACAGATCCTCTTTGAAATGCAACCAGTCTAACTGCATATAATACTATTATAATGTATTAGTAAGATAGATCCAAACCTATACTGTTTAAATAGATTCTAACTTTATGCAAATGCATACCAACTGTTTTAGCTTTTTTTATGTAACTGTTAAAAAGATTATTTTTTTGTTCTGTATTATAAGTTTTTTTGTTTTTTTTAAAGAAGGTAAACGTCTCAAAATAGGCACAAGCATGGTGTGAACTGAGCCATCATTGTCCTTTCATTCAGTTTGCACTTTTCAAATTGCCTTAGTGATCCTATAGTAAAATCAGTACACGGATAGCAACCTAAATCTGCTTGCGGCATAATGAAGTGAAACCCATGATCATTTGTTAAAAAGAAGATGCTACCCTCTATTAGTTTGGGAAATGGGGTAGAGAAATTATTTTGGCACTTTTAACTTTGCAAATGTTCCATTATGCACATATTAAAGGGAGGTAAATTCATCTTATGGTGCTCACTGAATTACCCACAAAATTCTGTTAGTTAGATATCAGCTAAGTTGTTAATAAATGAGAAAATATATGTGTTCTATCAGGGATAAAGAGACTGTATACTGACATGCTGTTCTACATTTACTAGTAAAAGTCTAAATAAATAATGGAAATGGTCAATAACTGAATGGCCTGTCACTGAGCTGCAATGATCCTAAATTAGAGGGTATTGTTTGGTGTGTTACTATATTACAAATGTTTCCAATAATAAAAAAATGTTACAATTGATAACAACCAGGCTAACCACCATTAATACATGGCTACCTATACTGTGTAGCACATATGTGTATCGAAATTCACAGCTGGACCTCTAACACCCCCACCAGTTCCTGTCATATCCACTAACAGGGAACTATAATATATTCTACAGGGATTTGTGGCATAATGCAAGTTCCTATTTCTCGCTACACAATACATAGGAGCTATCATGACCTTAGAGCTCCAAGAATACTCAAGGGTGGGAGGGGAGTATAAGTATACTCAGCATTGTTTAATGTTAGAATGTGCTTGTTATATAAATATTAGTTATACAGCTGTAGACTAGGCAATCATTAGGCAAATATACTAAAGTAAACATTATATATATATGTATATATATATATATATATATATATATATACATATATATATATATGTATATATATATGTATATATATGTATATATATATATATGTATATATATGTATATATATATATATACATATATATATATATATATATGTATATATATGTATGTATATATATATATATATATATATATATATATATATATATGTATATATATATATATATATATATATATATATATATATATATATATATTACATTTCCTAAAGAATACTGATAAATGATATGAATGCATTCTACATTGTCACAGGTATGAAACGGGTTTCTTTTAGCTTTTGAAAAATAAATGCACATATTTGAGCCATATTTGCATTTGGTATGATGGGCACTGAACATTCTAGAAGGTATTTTGAAAGGCTTTGCTTGTTCACCACTGTATTTCAAATCAAGCGAAGACAGAGGCAGACAGTTCTTAATGATGAAGGACGTCCCTCAAAGTAGGATTCGCTTTCCTCTCCAGTTTTGTTAGGTTAATTTAGGTTAGTCTTGATGACCTGAAGATGAGGGTTTCATTTTTTTTTCTTAGAGAAAAATAGAATGTAAATGCATAAACTCATTTCAAATTGTGGAGCTGTATTTCATTTCATCGTTCACTGGAGCTGATCCAAATCTTCCTGTGTGGAAGGCTGCCATTTACCACTGTGGCTGCTTATACAGATATATTTATATATAAGAGCCTTCCTACTGGAGAAATCACAAGGTAACGTGAATGTTGGTTTTCACTTAATTAGGCATTGATCAAAGTAAGACACATGTCCATTGTTTCACGCATGTACGTAATTAAAATGTCTTTTTTTATGATTTATATTTTCCAAATATATTTATAAAATATAAATATCTGAAATATCATATTCTGTACATGAATTTCTGTCCATTGTCTCCTTTTTTGCTATTCTTTAAATATTAAATAAACATATTGCCATAAAGACTTCAGAGATGAGATTTAGGCTTCTAGAAGCTCCCTCCTCGTTCTCGCCATTCCCCTCTCCATAAACTTCTATGGGCAGCCATAACCTAATCTCTCAGTGAGCTATCTTCATCACTGTCTCACTGAATACGGATTTTAGCTGTGAATTGAGAGCGAATGATCAGGGCACAGGGCAGGGGGATAAGTGCCAGACAAATGAAGAAAGGGGCATTTTCCTCTAATAAGATATATTACGTTTCTTATAGTCGCTTGTACTATTGATTTATAGAAAAAAAATAATTAAACAGCGGTTACTCTTTAAGCAGAACTTCACAATTTCCCCTTATTGAGGATCATTTATGATTACAAGCACTTGTTACACTTGTTTTTCCTCAATGTATCACTATTCTACCTTGGCAGAAATGGAAATAAGCTGGATAAATACGAACTCACTTTCTAATGAGCTTGTGCTTTTAAATAAAAGTCGATCTGAACAAGTTGAGCTGTAGTGTAAAGCATGATAAAAGTATAGAACAGCAGTCTGAGCCTTTGAGGATTTGGAAGATTTCAGACTTCTTTAGACAATGCTTTTAAGGTCAATAAAGTGATCATAACCTTGCTGTAATGGAGTAGAACTAAAAGCAGACTGGAAGCCAACACAGCATGGCATTAATAACTGATAGGCATTACCCAAATGTGCACAGAGTAACATAAGTCTAGTTATAGGAAACTCTTTGACTGTGTCCTGTGACACTGATGTGAAGTCAGTTACAAGTTATTGGAATTTTACTTCACTGCAAGTACTTCATCATGATGATGATAAGAGTATGTCTTAACTCCTTCCCGCCGCAGCCCTTTTTCAGATTTTCATTTTTGTTTTTTCCTCCCCACCTTCCAAAAGCCATAACGTCTTTATTTTTCCATCTATATATTACTATGAGGGCTTGATTTTTGCGGGACGAGTTGTAGTTTTTCGTAGCACCATCTATTTTGCCATATAATGTACTAGGAAAGGGGAAAAAAAATATTTGTGGGGTAGAAAAGGAAAAAAAAAAAGCGATTCCTCCATGTTTTTTGGTGCGCCGTTTTTACGGAATTCACTGTGCAATTAAAACAACATGTTAACTTTATTCTGTGGGTGAATACGATTACGGCGATACCAAATATATATAGTTTTTTCTATATTTTGCTACTTTTACAAGTAAAAACCTAAGTGTAAAAAATAAACTTTATTTTGTGTCGCCAAATTCTGAGACAACCTACAAAGCGCGAAAGCGCAAGGGACTTAGCATCTCAATAGAATAAGAAGATAACTACCATGAATAGTAAAAAATTTACATCTTTATTATTACATAACGATACATAGTATTACAATAATAAATACAACAAGAATAACGGATCATATATCAAGAGAAATAGCAGTCAGGTACAGATGACAACATACCATGAGGGAAACAAGAGACAACCAAACTCAGAACACGTCCCAATACTAACATGCCATGCACACAAGTATAATATAATGCCAATAGGGTATAAAGAGTATATATATGTTAGGCTACATCTATAAAAGGAATGCTGCCCGTTGCAAAATATGCATAGCAAATGCCCGCAACGGATCAACAGCGCAGATACAGGCAAAAATTACAGATATATGCCAGAAAAAATAAATGTGAAAATGGATATACCTGTGGACATGATGGCAGCACGGGACGTGGAGAGATGGCACAGGAATGCCTCAAAGCGCGTTTCGCCTGCGACCGGCTTCGTCAGGAGGCTGATCATCATTAAAAACCGGGGGTTAATATATTGGCACCAGTGACTGATTCATTGGTGGCACCTGTGGAATGCACGTCCAGGGCGGCGCTCAGTAGCCATGATGCAGACACTGCATCACCAGCTAGAGCCAAGATGTCCACGTCGTGACGATGCGTCTCAGTTGCTGAAACGCACGTCACCATAGTAACGTGAACACACAGTTCAGGCACTCCGGAATGCAGTGCCCACAGCGCATGCGCCAATGAGCGTCTGTGCAAATAGAGCACAGAGACCATCAAGGAATAGATGGGAGTCTGATATACACGCACTTAATAGGATACTGCTGCATAGTGAATGGGTTTACCAACAAAAGTATAAATTATATATAATTTAATATTATTTAGTATAATAAATAGAGATACTTATACAAAAATATATATATATATATATATATATATAAGATAGAAAGAAACCCATACATAAAATAATTAAAACTAATAATAAATGAAATAAAAATATAGAACATATGTAAATACAATGTAAGTAATCCAAATTCTGAGAGCCATAACTTATTTATTTTTCCGTTGATTAAGTGGTATGAGGGCTTATTTTTTGCGGGATAAGCTGTTGTTTTTAATAATATCATTTTGGTGTACATGCCACGCTTTGATCACTTTTTATTTTATTTTTTGTGAAAGATTAGGTGACCAAAAAAAAGAGCGTTTACAATTTTTTTAGTTCAGACTTTTACGGACGCGGCGATACCAATTATGTTTCTTTTTTTATTTTTTTACTATGCTCTAGGGGGAAAAGGGGGGTTTTGCAGTATATCGTGATTCTGACAGGCAACTATTAAGCCCTGCCGGAGGCAGCCAAAGCGACCATGGACCCCTCGCTCGAGCACGATGCCGCTAGTTACTCTGAAGTGTAACACTGGCATCGTATGGAGCGGGTTCAAATCGTGAGCCCGTTCCATACTTCCCCTACCCGACTTTGGCGTATGGATGTGTCAAATGTCAGTTAGGGGTTAAAGAGGATCTGTCACTAGTTTATTAATGCCCTATCTCCTAACTGATCTAATAGACGCTATGATGCTGATAACTACAGTGTAATTTTTTTCCAAAAACGTTTAATTGCAAAGTTATGTGCATTTTTCTAAATATGCTAATGTAGCTATACTTGCCAAATGGAAGGTTACTCTTTCTTTTCACTCTGGGCGGTGTAATGTTTTCTGTATGACTTTGTCTAATTGTCATACAGTTCTTCTCTCCCTTCCCTGCCCAGCAACACAGATCATATAGTATACAGCTTCCATTCCTGACTGTGTTTTCAACTGGTGATACCTTTGGTTGTTTCATAGCTAGAACCAGACCTGATTCCATATGAAAGATCAGAATCCCATCTTTCATATACCACCAGAACCACTGTTCTAGGTGGTCCGCAGCCCGAGATATAGCTGCTTGAAGTGATCCGCCTTCCCTCCAGTCTCAGTCTCTCACACTGTGTGAAGCAGCTTCATGCTTAAAGAGGCTCTGTCACCAGTTTCATACTTCCCTATCTCCTACCTAATCTAATAGGCGCTGTGTTGTAGATAACTACTGTGTTATTTTTTTTTAAGAAAAAACGTTTATTAGAGACAAAGTTATGATCATTTTAACAAAAGCTGGACATGAATGAAGAGAAGTGTATGACGCTGATTGGTCAGCGTCATAAAATTTTCTTTACAACGCCCACTTGGTTAATGTAAAAAATATGCCCACTTGGGCTTTTACAAAAAATTTGCATAAACGTTAAAATGATCATAACTTTGTCACTAATAAACGTTTTTTTTTTTACATAAAACAACAACAGAGTAGTTATCTACAACACAGCGCTTAGTAGATTAGGTAGGAGATAGGAAAGTATGAAACTGGTGACAGAGCCTCTTTAAGGACAGTGTTAGCGGCTGTCTGGTAGCTCCACCTCAGGAGAATCGCTGCTGTTACCTCCAACTTGTCTAGTATAGCCCCAACTTTTTGGGACACAATTTTCACTATCATTATCAGTGTGACGGCGCCTATTAGATTGGCTAGGAGATAGGGCATTACTAAACTAGTGACAGAGCCGCTTTAAGCCAAAGATCGAGGGAAGTGGTTGAATCTTGTAACATCCTCCCTTTCTCTCCCTGTAATTTCTGGTCCTACTGGGCACAGTTGCTCAAAGATTTAAAATTGCTGAGAACTTTATCTAATGAATAAACACTTAAAGGGAACCTGTCAGCAACTTTAATCTGACCTTTCCGAGGGCAGCATAAAAGTAATGATGGACCTTCTGATTTCAGCGGTCTTTCACTCATGTCTGATAGTTATGTCATTTTGGAGAACTTACATTTAAAAAATTGCAGCACCCGCATCACACTGGGAGGAAGTAGTCTGGCATATTCATGAGCTGGCGTCGTGGATGGCTTTTTAATGGGTTAATCATTAAGGCCTCCTGAACTAGTAACCAATAGAGCTTTGGGTTGATGGTTTGCCCTAAATGGGAGGCCCCTTCAATGTTAAAGGATACCACTAAAGTCATTATGAAAATGAGTTGTCTAAAAGTGGGACTACGGCAAAATATTAAATACACATCAGTGGTAAGTAGGCTTGCCTACTTTTTATATGATTTAGCTCCTCTATTGCTAATGTATTAGGAAGATGTCAACAGCAAAAAATAGTTTGGATTATCCACATTTATATATACAATACCAAAAAGAGGAGCCACACTGTAAAAAAGGCTTGTATTCCGGGTGCTAGCCTCGGGGGGTTTTACTCTGTCCCCTTAAACATGCACAAAAGTAGTCCAGTAAGTTTAGGCTGCACTCCAAATGGATTCAAAACTGCTTAATTCCTGTGTATTGTAGTCGCAGTCTTATGTAAAAAAAAGAGTTAAATAACAGAGTGACAGAATGTGTGATTTTCCCCCTCCCTCCCCCTGTATAGTTTGCCATGGGTGCTACACAGCCTGTGTGATCCTTCCTCCCCCTGTGTTTTTTTACCTATCTACTCTGATACTAACAGCCTGTGTGATATGCCTTCCCTGAAAACTTAAATTGTTTCTCCCCTCTCCACACTCTCCTCTGGCGTGTACACCCCAAAGAGAACTAATGTCAGCCCCGCTCTGTGGAAGAAAAAAAAACCAGCAGGAGAACCAGCTAGATGAAGGAGTTAGGGCACGGGCAGACGTGGCGGAATTCCGCTGTGGACAATCCGCAGTGGAATTCTCCTGCGGCCGTTTTTTACATTTGTTTCAATAAATTTTTAGGCAAGTTAGTTCAGACATTGGGGAAAACTCCGCTGCGGACCATAGGCTGCGGTGCGGAATTTTCCCTCCGCAGCATGCACTGTCTGTTGCGGAGAAGAAGCGGCGTTTCACTGCGTATTTCAGCCTTTGCAATGCAAAAACTGAAATCTGTGCCAAGTCCGCTGTGATATCTGCAATATCTGAATTACCTGTCAAATATGCAAATGTTGGTGCAGATTAGTTGCATAACTGCCCCAAATCTGCACCAACATTTGTAGTGGAAAAACTCCGCCACGTCTGGCCGTGCTCTAATACAGATTCTGAATCAGCAAAATGGTAGGACATTTTTAATGAAGACTATTTAGAAAATTGGTTACATTTGCATTTAGGAAGCAAATGAACAAAAAAAAAAAAAAGTCAATGGAAAGCCGTCCATAACCTTTAAGTTACACATTGCTGATGTGTGTATCTATTTATTTGCCTTAAATCTATTGCTTTATAAAGTAGTAGGCAAATCTATGAATTGTAATTTCTCCCCTCTTACTTGAGTATATGATTTATAAATTGAGTAATCACTTTGTTCTTCTTTTGTTACAATTTTAGAGAGTATACTATTAACTACTGAGTATTAGGGATTATTATCTTCATGGATTAATTAATTTCTTAAGGATCAAAGTATTTTCTATCTTGCCTCTCTATTGGGTATTTCAAGGATATTCTTTGTTCTTATGTATTCACAGTCTGTAAGCTTTTTTATTTTTATTCTTTACTTTAAATGCTATTACTAGAGACTGATGTTAAGTGATTTTAAGTGTGTACTTAATGGGATTTGTACGGGTATGTAATGCACACCATTCCACGTATGGAAGAAAACGGTATGAAACCTGAAAGGGTATGTTCACACATTTGCTGCAGACATTTCTATGACTAAAAATGCATTCCATCCCCGCCTGGTAAATGAATGCAGATGTGGCCCCAGCTCTCGCCATTCACTTTTATGGGAGTTATAGAAACATCTGAGTAAGTGGGCCTGACGGCGTCTTCACCAGAGTTGGGACCCGCTTTTAGACAGTTATGGCATATTCTGTGCATGTTTGACCTTGAACTACCCTCAGAAGACTGATGCATCTTCTTTTTTTTCTGTCTACTCCTGTGTTTCGCTAAAAAAACTGAGGCAAAAACTGCATCAAACCTGTGTGTGTGATCATAGGCTAATACCTCCTGTTAGGCTGGAATCACACATGCAGTTTTGGTGGCTATTTTTATGCAGATTTTTGTTAGCCAAACACAGTGGATACAAAGAGAGGAGACATATCAGTCTTTCCTTTATTCTTTTTTTTTTTTGGATCCACTTCTAGCTTTACTACAAAAAACTAATACAAATGCTGCCATGTGTGATTCCAGCCTTACGGTAGGTTTACATGGGCAGATTTCGAACCATAATGATATAAAGGTCAAAACGTAGTTTTGATGTCGTTTTTGGTGAAGTTTGCAGCTCAGTCTTTTTTAGCCAAAACCAGAAGTGGCTTCAAAAGGAAGGAGAGGTATAAAGAAAAGACTGAAAGCATCTCCTTTCTTTAGTGTGCACTCCTGTGTTCGACTCAAAAAACTGCATCACAAACTGCATGTGTGATTCCAGACTTACTGCACACAATAACCTTAGAAGCCGAGTTTCAATTCTTGCACTATTTTTCGTCAATGTAGTTCATTAGCTTAAGTTATTTATCTGTGACATAAAAGGTTTTAATCCTGATCCATGTGATAAAAAAAAATGTACAACAGAACAAAGAAAGCAAAAAAGAAAACTGCAACTGGGCCATTTCTGCTGCTGCTTGATGGTAACGTTGAATAAACTCCTTGCCAACTAGGTCAGCCAAATGTCGGATTCCTCTGGCAGAAATGATTGCAAGTTTCTATTCTGTGACATTTTACAAAGAAGACAAAATGCATGTTTCCTATAAAGAACACATTTTACAGAGCACAACATTTTTGATGGGGAAAATTCAAATCAAAATGAGGATAAATCAAATGCCCAGCAATCTAGCAATAATTTCTACGGTAGGAATATTAAAAACAGAAAACAAAAAAGTGATACTACAGTATAGATATATTTAAAAATAATGACAAAACCCTCGACCATCATCTGTGCTACTACAAGTCAAGGATCTGTACTTGGGATACAATGTGGATTCCGTATACCTTGTCATTTGCTGCTGATAATATGCTGGAGGTGGTGTCTGACACTCAAACATTGTCATTTTTGTGAAAAGCCTCTTACTTTGGAATTGCAGCTAAATACTTTATGTAGATTCCGTAATGATTTGCGTTTTCTAGCGCTTTGATTAACTTTGATTGGCGCTATTAAGAATTGTGATTATCTACGGTATTTAGCATATATTGGCACCTGCTTCTTCACATGTAAATGGATTTGTTTCATCGATGCTGGAAATCTTATGATTAGTGTTTATTAATACAGCAATACTAAGTGAAGAGTTCAGGCAAATTTCAGATATTGGACAGCATGCTAGTTTGTAGATAGAGAAGTAATTCTAGGAACTAACGGTTGTTTTGTTAACTGTTTTTCCTTGTTTATATGCATATAAGCTTTGTGAATGTCATTTTGGCAGTAATGCATTTTAGTAAACACATACGTGGTATGTACCGTTCACAGTACATTTGCAACTAGTTATATATCCATGTGTTATATAATTACATGACCTGTTTTAAAAGAGTAAATAGCACTCCAAATTATTTGGTAATTGCACAATTTTTTATTTGGAGACTGACCATACGTACTTTTTGCCAACTGTACTCATATCTGCCAACGATAGCATTTTTTTGGCGACTCTCTGGCAAAGGGCACCACAAAGAGGTGGGGATTATGTAGATTGGCATACAAAGGGGCATTTCTAGGCAGTTTTGGGGGTGTTCCTGGGTGGTAAGGGGTGCAGCTTAAAATGTTTGGCAATTTAGAATTCTTGGGAGGCATGCCTAAACTTATATATTAAAGGGATATTCCAGCCTTCAGCATTTTTCAGCTGTCCACTGGATAAGTGATAAATGCTAAATTGGTGCGAGTCCAACCACCGTGTTCGGCTGTTTTTGTCAGCCCCATAGACTTTGAATGGCGCAGCACCGCACATACTCGGCCTCTGCTCCAGACAAACTCCTCCTAGCTGACGTCTTGCAGCTGGACGGAATGGGGTGGTCCCAGCCATTGGACCCCCATTAATTTAGCATTTACCTCCTATCCAGTGGATAGGTGAAAAATTCTGGATCCTGGAATATCCCTTAAAAAGCAAAAACAGATATTTTATGCTACATAGCTCCCCTCCTATTCCTTGTTCTCTTTTTTTTCTACCTTTTTCTTCTCCTTCTAATAATATTATTATTGTTGTTTTTGTCCTGCACAAAAGTACAAAAAAGTAGTAAAAAAAAAAATAGTGATAATTTCCCAGAGTTAGGATATGTACTTGTTCACAGCAGCTGCAACGGCTCCATTTCCTTTTTTTAAAGTAATGCTAAAAGGCATATCATTCAATTAACAAAAGAAAACTTGGCTGTCAAATTATTCACTGTAAATAGAGTGAAAACATATTTTACACTATATTTGAAATCAATGCAAACGCATTAAACGTGTGAGTAATACCGGTAAAGTTAATAAAAAAATGTTCCTGACTTGGTAATGTCATGTAAGAACACAACTAGAGTACACATTTGTTTTTAGGTAAACTGTTTTATGTAACCTTGTGATATTTTAAACTTTCCATGTTCCTATATTCTTTTTAGTCATAAACTGGGAGTTTATCGCTATTGAATTGTTATCTTTCAGCCAAGTGTTGAACAAATTATTTTAATAAGAACTTATAAAAGCTTAATAGGATTCCAACAGTGACCAGGTGATAGACTTTGCACAGTTCTTCCTCTCCTGCATTTGATTTCAAAAGGTCCTTGTCCATGCCCTCATCATATCCCACCTAGATTACTGCAACATCCTTCTCTGTGGCCTCTCCGCTCAAATTTTTGCTTCTCTTCAATCCATCCTCAACTCCGGCTGCCTGGATAATCCACCTCTCCCCTCGTTCTTCTACTTCCTCCCCCTCTCCAAGTCCCTTCAACCCATCGACCAGCAAATACATGTAAAATACTGATAGTGATTTACAAGGCACTCCGCAACCTGTCCCCTCCCTAATCTCCGATACCTCCCTGTATGCAATCTCTAGACCTCACGAGACCTTCTTTTCTGCTCTCCTCTCATCTGCTGCTCACATCATGGTCTCCAAGATTTGAAAACGGGGAACTTAAAACTCGTCGTTTTTACATTTACAAATGTGTTGTAATTCAGCTGTGATTTTGAAATGAATTAAACAGAGACAAACAAAAATCTGATTAATGAATCAAATTGTTATGTAGTGCACATGGATTCTTTTCAGCTATGAAGAAAGCCTTCTAATCTATTTATAAGTCATTCCTAGTAGCATCCGTCTCATATTTACCTGCTAACACCTGATAATTATACATAGCTTGCTGCAAGCCTCACAATTAATCACATTCTGCAGAGCATGGGACCGTTAATCATCGAGCAGATTAAGTCAGTCAACACTATTGAGATCATTGACTCTTGTTACAAAAAAATAAAATAAAAAATGGCTGTTTTTTTCTGGGTAAGGAATAAATAATATGTCCTTCACCATCTCAAGTAGCTTCATAACAAATGCCATTGTGACTTTCAAACTTCAAAATTAGAAGTATACATATTCATTTAATGTTAAACGCAATTTGATACATATCTTTCTAACATATTTGACACTTTTGATCTTATTCTAATTTCTGCTATAGACAACCCTTTGTTATACATATTTTATATTTCATTAGTAACTAATAGAAGAGGTCTCCTCTGTGGAGCACTGTGGACTGTAGAAGAAAACTAAGACAACTACCCACCCAGTGATTCCAATAGCCACCATATAATAAAGAGTTTGTCTACCATTGAACATCATTTTACAGAGCTATACATAAAACAGTGTATAAATACATTCCAATACTCATCTTGTACTGATCCTGAGTTACAGCCCATATCATAGCAACATCTATAACTAAGGCTTTGTTCACACTGCCACTGGCAAAGGTTGTTTGTCGTGATAATACCCATGATGCCGATCTGAACAGAGCCTTAAAACTAGCTGCTTTGAATTTTTAACTTGACAGAATAGAACAACTCAGCCAAGCAGATGATGAGGGTGATTTTTTTATTCTAAATTTATAGGGTAGCTATATGATTTTTGAAATTTGGAAATCAGGCAGTATATATGCCTATACAATGTGGACAATAACAATATGAATTACTGTGGAATGGTGCAGATGTGCTACCTTGGCAAACCCAGAAGTGGGTAACTACATCCAATTCCTCTGGATGTAATTCCTGAAGGCTATGAAGGTAAAATAAAATGGAATCTTATTGAGTGTCATCCAACTTTTACATTTCATTTACTTTAGATGGTGAAACTACAATATGATAAAAACAACTTATTAGAGCAAAAAAAAAATGTGTTTTTAAAATGTTCCCTTACATCATATTCAAATGATTTAAGGAGAACAATAACCTTCAACTATTATTAAATTACATTTTGTGAAAATTAAAATGTATGGAGCTTGATATCTTTATTAAAGCATAATACATGTCAAGACTATGCAGAATATCTAAGTTTGCTAATAGATTTTTTTGTTCAATTTGTTATAGGACAGCTGTTATCCGACAGTGTTCTTTGAGACAAGTCACGCTTTCACATAGTGGCATTACCGAAGAAATCCATTTTTACCTATCTTTTTCTTCATTCGTAACAGGGCATTCATTAACTTGCATAATGCATCTTCAAAGCTTATTTGATGTTAAAGAAGCCCAAGAAAAAAAATAATAATAATAGTATCTGAAATGCTTCAAAGTGCAGCCATTGTCAGTACCTATAACATAATAGTGCAGAATGAAGTCGAATACTGATTATATGATGGTTATATCTAAGGCCCAGGCATTTTGCTGTAATGAGATATATTTTATTTCATTTTCTGTTTAAATACACACGATCAGATGTACAATAATCTTCTTGAATTATTGATTTGTTTCACTATCTGCAATTCTGACTTTTCTCCCATACAGTATTGATTTTCAGTGCTCATTCCTAGGGGCTAACCTCTCAAGGAAACTATTAAAGACCTCTTAAAGCAAAGATTCCAAGTGTCTCAAAGTAAATGCATGCAGTGCTTCTTGTAAGAAAGTGTTCTAAGTGCTCTAATGACGCGGGATGTATTTTCAGTGTCAATGATCTTTGTCAAACATTTTTGGTGAATGATGACCCTTCTTAGGTGAATGAAGTGTGTGGCAATGGTACAGCTTATAAAGAAGTCAGAAGTAATTTATAAACTATGAAGCTCAGCAGAATGACTCCTCTTCAAACATGACATATCATCTTAGAATTTCATTCTGTCTGAGCTTGCTGTTCCATTGTTAAAAAGATTATGGTAGCACCCAAATGATAAATGTCTCAGAGATCGTTTTTGAAACAGAAAAGTTAGAGAGCCACCCGACAAAATCGAAATGACTGATTAAATTATAAGGGTAAGGGCTGAAATGCTGATACCAAAAATAGATAAAATAGACTAAAATATTCAAAAGTGACTTACAAAGTGGTGGAATTAAAGCTGCAGTCTACTAGTAAAATCGGAAAATGACTGACTCTTATAGGGGTTGTCAGCTTTCAGCAAATTAATGTTATTTTTTGCATAATTAAAAGTTATACAATTTTTCAATATATTTTCTTTATTAATTCCTCACGGTTTTCAAAATATGTTTGGTATAATTCAGTAGGAACATTCATGATTTCCTTCCGGTTGACAAAATACTGTCCATGGACATATGATGGACACACAGGTGCACGACCGGTTATAGGGTCATGTGATGAACACAGAGGTGCATGACTGGCTATAGGATCATGTGATGGACACAGAGGTGCTGGGATTGTAAAAAGACACAACTCTGATACACATACTGTAACGAGCCGTGCACCTGTGTGCCCACATGACCCTGTAACGAGCTGTGCACCTGTGTCTCAATCACATGACCATGGACAGAATTGTATCCACTGGAAGTAAACAATGAATGTTTCTACTGAATGACAACAAGCAGAGATCTTGAAAACCATTAGGAATTAATATAGAAAGTATATTGGAAAATGATGTCATTTTTAATTCTAGAAAAAAATAAAATGTATTTTCTTAAACCAGGCAACCCCTTTAAGTGGTAACAAGGTTGATATTTTGAGTGGCTCTTCTAGTTTTTGACAGCATAATCAATACCACAAGTTTATCTTGACTCTGATGACTTGCTGCAGCGCAGTATCACACAACAAAAGCCATTGAAACACCATTGAAAAAGTCAAGATACGGGATCTTGCCACAGTGTATTTAATGCATTAAAAGTCAAGTTAAAGACGGCTACATCTGTATTGCGAACTGTAATCCCATGTTTGTTTCTGTTCACAAGAAAATAAAAATAAAGTGATGACTTGTCCCACCAGTCCAGTGATGCTTTGTCTATTTCATATCCAAAAATGTCATTCCATTCTGGCCACCTAGAATGACACAAAGTGCAAGCATTCAGGATTGTTCATCACTCAAAACTTGGATCGTGGGATAAAATACTTGTTCAAGAAGCTTGTCATGATATTACGGAGGTATTTCATTCTCTTTGGAGATAATAAAATAGTTACTAAATATCAAAGATCACTAAGGTAATGGGACTGTGCAAAGTCATTGTACATGGAATGTCATTTGGAAATCCTTATTAAGACTAGTGCTATCATCTTAGATACATTGCACCTAACCAAAAATTATTTGAATGTGCTGCACAACTGCAGTCATTTTTTTAGGCTAAAATAGTATTAGAAATAGGTTTAAATATTTAAAGGATATCAGATAAGAAAAATCTCGTCATGTTTTTTCTCCATATTGCTGCTTAAACGATACAGTCTTATGGCAATAGTGCTAATCTAATAGATATTACATAGTTTGCCAAGCCAAAAGTTGGATGAGTATTACTAAAATATCTTGCATTCTATTATGCATGTCTGTCTATCTGAAACTAGTTTTAATGCTAATATAAATATTTTATTTTACCAATAAACAACCCCATATAGATGTTATCTCACATTTCTGTCACTGACAAGTTGTTCCATGTTTGTTAACACTTTCTCAAGTACGCCATCAAGAAAAAGTGAAAAAATGTGTCAAACTCAAAACACCTTGAGTATATTCGCAGAGCTGAGGAGGAAAGGTATAAGGGATAATGACGTGATTTGTAAAAATAGCTTCCTAATGTAATAGCGATAACATTAAAGAGGAAAGTGTCAGTGTGTAAAAAAAGTGTCAACTTGCACTGCTACCATTTTAAATGTGTAGATGCCATAGAGGAAGAACATTCAGCTGCTACAGGGCATTTAGAGAGAGGGGCACAGCCCAAGTTGTTACTACCCCTTTGCTATTAGGTGTGGAGGGCAAGTACAGTAGTCCCCTGTCCAAGGAATTGCATTACTGGCCCAAGGGTCGTGGAAATGACATAAAAAAATCACCAAGACCTTCTGTCCTGGAAGGCAAAACTTAACAACATAATGCCCCTCACTTTCTAAGATCCTCTTATTTGAGACATGACTACATGACTGCTATAAAGCAGACTATTGCTACATAATAATTCAATCTATACAGCCAATTTACCTTTCTCAGTTATTTCCAGTGTAAACTGGAAAATTGCATTACACTGTTAGTGCCATATTGCCAATCTGGAGTGTTCTCAGTATTTACTGAAGCTGTTGGATAATTACTTCTGACAGACCCATTTGGCAAGTACTACTATAATGTCTTTTCTGAAAAATATGCGAAACATAAGGATTGGCTCTGTGCTCACGATTCCTTACAGTTGAATATCATGTGGCTTGGCATGAAATATAAGTTAGCCTACAACCTTTAACAACCATGGAGTAACTATATGAGTGCAGAGGGTGCGATCACACCCAAGCCCTTTGGGTACCCCAAACTTCTCTGCCCCATACGAGGAGACCATATATAAATGGTGCATGATACTTCGGAGACTTTGTGCCAGATCTTGTATCGGGGTCCAGGAGCTTCACATTATGTCTCTGTTATCATTCTAGCTGTATCTGGGTCACAGGTTTGGCTCTTTAAGCTTTATAGAAGAGATGTCATTTGTGTATGACGCTTTTCTGTTCATACTACACACAAACCAAGTAATACAAGTATAGAGAATGATAGTATGTCTTAACTGGTCATCAGCTAGAACATGGACTCTAAAGGTATTTGTTGTCAGCTGCCCATATAGCCCTGTAAAATATAAAAGCTAGTAAAAGGGCTAGTACAGACACAAAGGATTTACTAACATGAATTATGTTGTACATAATTAAAGTCCAATACAGTTCTTTTATGCCAGTCCCTGGATAGCTTGCTTGGGACCTGGATGACGTTTTGAGAAGGTGAATGATGAAGCAGAGTTGCACAGCGTAACGAGAAGGTGTAGCAGCTAGCAGGAATAATGAGTGACTGAGACAGTTGAGTGAGCGTAGGCTATCCTGGGGTACGAAGTATAAGGAATACCCTGTTCTTCACCTTTAACCTCCACAAGGAGGTTTAGACTTTGCCAGTAAGATTCCCTGGTTGTGGTCCCCAATTGACAGTCAGGCTGCATATGGCGGATATGAAACATCTCATGGTCAAACATGTCCAGGTTGGCAACATAAGGGCAGCTTCAGGTCCAGAAATTCGGTATCAGGAGACTAGATCAGGGTCAGCCCATTGGTCGGTACATGGCTAAATCAGATCAACCACAGTCAAGACAAAAGCCAGGTCAAACACTGAAAAATCGCAGACTATAACAAATAGCAGGAAACTCACCACAGGGGCTGATAACCAAGCACGCTGGGTCCCTACCGTGACGGACCATGGCTGACATATATACTCATGCCACGTATTGTAACAAAAATGTTCATGGCCTGTTTACAGCGAAACTTGCATAATGACTTTTAGGGCTTATTTAGTCGAACGTGATATATGTCCAGGCAACGCGCGTGATTTTCACACGCCTCGCACGGACCTATGTTAGTGCAGACAGTCCGTGAGTTTCACGCAGCGTGTGTCCGCTGCGTAAAACTCACGACATGTCCGTTATTTGTGCGTTGTTCGCGCATCACGCACCCATTGAACTCAATGGGTGCATGAAAATCACGCGCAGCACACGGAAACACTTCCGTGTGACGCGCGTGATTCGTGCAACAGCAGTAAAAAGTATGAATGAAAACAACACCACGTGCTTTTCTGTTTACAAACATACAAACAGAGTGTCATAATGATGGCGGCTGCGCGAAAATCACACAGCCGCACATCATATGGTGATGACACACGGAGCTGTTAAATACCTTTTGCGCGTGCAAAACGCCGCCTTTTTTGCGTGCGCAAAACGCACACGCTCTTGTAAATCCAGTCTTAGGCTACTTTTTACTAAAACAGAAAAGTAAACCATTTCTATATCTATCACACTGCACCAATAACAATAAGTCAGCATAGTCTAAGACAGAGCTTAAAAGTAGCATAATTCATTGCGTCTGATTTGGTGTTTTTTTTTTTCCCATACAGAAAACTTTTTTATTTCAAACAATAGTTGTGGAAGTAGAAACACAGATGAATTGCATGTTAGACTTCTTGCTAAGTTTATATTAGTTTCACATCATTTCAAAAATTGGCCACCGTAGGAAGGATGCCCCAAAAAAAAAAAGAGCCATTGCTTAACTCACAGATCCCCGTCGTTCCAGCGCCGTCACTTACGGTCCTCCCCACCACTGTGTATTGACACAGCTGCAGCAATGATGTTCTTGTATACCCACATGATCGCTGCTGCCAATCACTGGTCTTAATGGGTATACGGCACAGGATCGCTTATGTCAGTGATTGGCTGCACCGATTACATGAGTATACGGGCATTTCATCGCTACAGCTATTTCAATAAACAGTGACGGAGAGGAAAGAAGCAGCGGCGATGAAATGATGGGGATCTGTAAAGTAAATAATGGCTCTTCTTTTTTTTTTTGCATCCCTCCTACCTTGGCCAATTTTTTAAATAACTCGGAAAACTCCTTTAAGTAGTACAACTAGGAATCCACTGAGCCATCGAATTTGTGTGACTTAGTGCTACTGCAACAAGAAGTCACTTTGGTGCGATTTCTAAAAGGCTTTTTACGGGGGACCGAAGTAGTCTTGTGACCATTGTGCCACTTTTCCCATCAGTCTATTTTGCTGCTTTGGTTGATGTGATGAACAGGATTTTTAGCAGTTACATAAATACAGAATGCTGTTATATGACTGTAATCCGTACATGTCACAATAGGGTTAATTAGGGAAGAGAGTATCATGAAGTCCAAATCTGAGGGTAATATATGATGAGGGAGTGATATGTTTTAGAGAACCTTTGATAACAAAGAGACATACATAAAGCAATGACCCTTTAAGAATCATTACAGGTTTGTGGATTCTGCCTCTTACGGTAAGAGTAAAACAGTGGGAGATCATCATAACTACTATGATGTAATATCACTTTCCTTTGACCACTGTGATAGATAAAGAATAAATGTAAAGATTTACAGATGTACAAACGTCCATTCACTTGTCTGACCTTTTTCGTTAGGTGACTTGGTTAAGGAGTCCAGTATTTTCATGGATTTTCAGATAGTTATTAATAATGGACTTGGATTTTCCGACACATGTTGCATTTTTTTATAGCCATGTCATTATAGCGTATTCTGGAATTGATGACCATTAACTTCAAGGCATTTTTATACTCTAACAATAACTGGAAGTGAAACCTCATGTCATTTGTCTTAGGTTGTTTCATTAACTCCAGAGATAATATAGATTCACATTTAGCTTAATAGTTATCAAAATAAAAGATCTGTTCTAGTTATTTCCCAGATGAAACAGAAATGTAAATATGCAAAGAATGTAAAATCAATATTTATGGAAGGTACTACTTGGAAAAGTAGAACAGATCTACATTAAGGGCATCAATGCCGCACAGAATCTGCGTTGCAGATTCTGTTGCGGATCTGCCCAAAATGTGCAGTAAATTGATGCGGACTAGCCGTTGCGTATTGAGGTGAAAGTACTTCCCTTCTCTCTATCAGTGCAGGATAGAGAGAAGGGACAGCACTTTCCCTAGTGGAAGTAAAATAAATTCATACGTACTGGCCGTTGTCTTGGTGACGCGTCCCTCTTTCGCCATCCAGCCCGACCTCCCTGGCTGATGCGGCAGTCCATGTGACCGCTGCAGCCTGTGATTGGCTGCAGCCGTCACTTAGACTGAAACGTCATCCTGGGAAGCCGGACTGGAGGAAGAAGCAGGGAGTTCTCGGTAAGTATGAACTTCTATTTTTTTTACAGGTTGCTGTATATTGTGATCGGTATTCACTGTCCAGGGTGCTGAAACAGTTACTGCCGATCACTTAACTCTTGCAGCACCATGGACAGTGACTATTTACTGACGTCGCCTAGCAACGCTCCCGTAATTATGGGTGTACACACGTAGTCACCCGTAATTATGGGTGCACACACGTAGTCACCCGTAATTATGGGAGCCCCATTGACTTCCTCAGTCTGGCTGTAGACCTAGAAATACACATAGGTCCAGCCAGAATGAAGAAATGTCATGTTAAAAAAACAATACGCTCCGCAGCACACATAACCATGTACATTACATCTGCGGACTTCATTGCGGAATTTTGAATCTCCATTGAAGTCAATGGAGAACTTCCGCAATGAGTCCGCAACCAGTCCATCACAGGTCCGCAACATCCATTGTATGCTGCGGACACCAAATTCCGCACCGCAGCCTATGCTCCGCAGCTGAATTTTCCGCATCGTCTAAACGAACCCTACTAAAAAGAAGTGGAAGGCAATGGAGAAGTGGGCCCGCTGCGGATTAACGTTGCTGAGTGTCCGCAGCGGAATTCCAGAGCAATTCCGCCACGTGGGGCCTTGCCCTAAAGGAGGTGTTCATTTTGAACAATTACTTTTTGCTAGAAGGATCCCCTCACAATAATCTGACCATAGAGTCTCCCACCACTGAAACCCCCAGTGATCAGCTGTAATCTGGGGGAGAACATGGCAGCAAGTGTTTAATTCCCCTGCAGCGCTACCACAGGCGAAATGAAGTATTATACTGTTTCAATTGAAATCAATAGGTTTGCAATGTAATTCATGAATGTGCTCTCTGTTGCCGATGTATCCTTCCCTCTATTAACTCAGAATTCCATAATCGAATATTGAAACATTTTTTTTAAAGAAACCAGCATAAAAAAAGTATTTGGAGTGTTTTTTTTTTCTAAATTGTTATAAAATTCTTGATAATGCTATGCCTTGTTTTTAGCACATATCACTGTTCTTCTGCTCTCTCACATTTATATTAGTGAAAAAATTGCCTGCCTATTGCCTACAATGATATACAGACTGGCCACTTAGGGGTGCAAGCAGGCAGCCAATATTTTTACACATATGTATGTGTTGTGAGAACATAGATGGGGGCTCTGTACTAAAGAAATAGAGCACTGCCGCCTTATCAAGTACTGCTGGTTTCCTAGAAATAAATTGTAATGGTAAGTACAATTTTTTAAAGTGCACGTCCTCTGTTGCACAAATGTAGCCTCAAATGTGGGTAAATGAAGACTAAATAATTTTGGTCATATTCTTGCATTCATAAAATGCATTCATTTTTGTGTTGTCAAACACTTCATGATAGGCCGAGGGGCTGACTGTACAAAGTGCTGGTATCCAGGAGGTACACAGCTCTAATGCACAGATAACTGATTTTGTTTTCCTATTCCCTGTTGTAAATATTACAATAATAAGCTTAATTAACAAGCACAATAACTCAATTATCTAAATACTCATCTTTCAAGAGATTTGCTTACAGAATTCTAATATTTAAAAGCATTTGAAAGCTATCCAAACTGTAATAGCAGAGATTTGCAGACTCAACTATAAAAAGAGTCTCTCATTCTAGATACATTCACAAGACTTTAGTTCTATTGGCTGCTTCATTTTAACAGCTCTTTAAACTTTATAGAGTAATTATTTACATTTATATCTCTGTAGTCCTGGGACACATGCTTACATTTATTGGACATTTTACTGAAATGAAATAGAATTGGTTGCATTCTTAAGAAAAATCATCAAGTGTAACATAGGAATCGGCAAGAAAACAGCCAAGGTTTACTATAATTTGATTATATTTTATATTTTGTTGTTGCTTTAATTTATTGAGCACCTGATTAAATTGATATATTTAATAGAATCATGATTTTTAATTTGACAGTAAGATTGCTTGTCATTTGTCGACAGTCAATTGTACCATCAATGAACTGGATTGAAATTGATAAAGCTTGCCAATTTGATCCAATAGTAATTGTCATGTAAAGAAAAATATTTTTTTCACAATAGTAGAAACAATAATGAAGATGCATAAGTATCATCAATGGCCAGTATATTCAATATAAATCACAATTAACTATATTATGAACAAGCATTTTAATGAAAATATACGTCAGAAGCAGAAGGTAAAAGCAGCAGCTATGAAATCCCACCATTAACCAGCTTCCATTAATTAGTGATTAATAGTTTACTTGTGAAAGTTTCAGTTGCTGATCGCCTGCGGGTCCTCGTTTACAGACGAGGTAGTCCAGATGGGACTACCCATTTCATGATAATCTTGTTACTAGTGCCGTGTAAGGAGAAAAATTGTGGACCAAGGTTCAGCGCTGCTAACATCAAATGCAAATCCAGACAAATAGGTAATAAATGGAATTTATTGGATTTTTAATTAAAATAATTAATTAAATAGGCTACGCGTTTCGACGCTGGACTAGCGTCTTCATCAGGCCGTTGAACTGAGGGCTGAGAAAGATCAGGAAAGCTTAGCATAAAGCCAAATTTGTTCAAAAATAAATGTGTTAATGGGGCTAGCTATAGTTAAAATAAAATAAATGCCTTTTTACAAAGACATGCTTTTTAAAGGCATTGTCAGCAAAACGCAAGACACCGTGTTTTCTTAAAAATGGATTTATTTTTTGTATTTTCCATGATGTCCAAGGATTGTAATACATTACTGACGTAGATTCTGAAAGAAGTTACTTCATAATAAAAATTTTAAAAATACAAGAGGTATTTCTAAAGTATTTTCAAAACCTTACAAATATTATTGAGAATCCCAGGCAGTGAACAACAAAAGATGTAGATATGTTTTTTTTTTGCTGGGTATAAATAACTTTTAAATTATTTACATCAAATCTTGTTCCATTGCTTCTCTGAGGGCTAAATGAAAATAAGATGTTGGCTAAAGACCTCCATCTGAAGCTTTCCCTTAGTGTATACAGCTTTTAGCTTTCCATTGGATGAATCAGAAAGATTACATTGAACCTGAGCTAGAAATAGTATAGCAATTTTGAAGAAATTAAATGAGTTCAAAGCCAAAACACATCCTGCCGCTGGCTACCAAGAAAGAGGAAAATGTATCTAGCGTTGTGCAAAAACTGGCACACACTGAAGAAGACAATGAGCTGTCATCAGAACAGCAATACACATTTCTTCTATGGATTGTACACCCACCATTTATACAGGAAAAACCTAAACTGATGTGTGTCTCTTTCATTCAGTACATTGTGCTCAAGAATTGACGTGATGATGTTATAGCTCGGTGGATAACTTACAATTGTAAAATATGAGCATATCATGATTGATAATTCTTAAGAATAAGATATTGTATGTAATTTATCCCCAACATATTAAGCATCTTAAATAGTAAAAAGATATCAAAACCTTAAATTGATATGAAGACATAAGAATAATAAAATACTTATCATTGCATTACAGATCCTCTTCACCATAGTAGAGCATGTGATGGTTAGATCATGTAGGTAGATAATATATATATATATATATATATATATGTATGTGATGGCATATATATATATATGTATATATACACTACCGTTCAAAAGTTTAGGGTCACTTAGAAATTTCCTTATTTTTGCAAGAAAAGCACAGTGAATCAGAAATACACTCTATACATTGTTAATGTGTTAAATGACTATTCCAGCTGCAAACTTCTGTTTTTTAATGCAATATCTACATAGGTGTATAGAGGCCCATTTTCAGCAACCATCACTCCAGTGTTCTAATGGTACATTGTGTTTGCTAACTGTGTTAGAAGGCTAATGGATGATTAGAAAACACTTGAAAACACTTGTGCAATTATGTTAGCAACGCTGTAAACAGTTTTGCTGTTTAGAGGAGCTATAAAACTGACCTTCCTTTGAGCTAGTTGAGAATCTGGAGCATTACATTTGTGGGTTCGATTAAACTCTCAAAATGGCTAGAAAAAGAGAGTTTTCATGTGAAATTCGACAGTCTATTCTTGTTCTTAGAAATGAAGGCTATTCCATGCGAGAAATTGCCAAGAAACTGAAGATTTCCTACAACGGTGTGTACTACTCCCTTCAGAGGACAGCACACACAGGCTCTAACCAGAGTAGAAAGAGAAGTGGGAGGCCCCGCTGCATAACTGAGCAACAAGACAAGTATATTAGAGTCTCTAGTTTGAGAAATAGACGCCTCACAGGTCCTCAACTGGCAGCTTCATTAAATAGTACCTGCAAAATGCCAGTGTCAATGTCTACAGTGAAGAGGCGACTCCGGGATGCTGGCCTTCAGGGCAGAGTGGCAAAGAAAAAGCCATATCTGAGACTGGCTAATAAAAGGAAAAGATTAATATGGGCAAAAGCACACAGACATTGGACAGAGGAAGATTGGAAAAAAGTGTTATGGGCAGACGAATCGAAGTTTGAGGTGTTTGGATCACACAGAAGAACATTTGTGAGACGCAGAACAACTGAAAAGATGCTGGAAGAGTGCCTGACGCCATCTGTCAAACATGGTGGAGGTAATGTGATGGTCTGGGGTTGCTTTGGTGCTGGTAAAGTGGGAGATTTGTACAAGGTAAAAGGGATTTTGAATAAGGAAGGCTATCACTCCATTTTGCAACGCCATGCCATACCCCGTGGACAGCGCTTGATTGGAGCCAATTTCATCCTACAACTGGACAATGACCCAAAGCACACCTCCAAATTATGCAAGAACTATTTAGGGAAGAAGCAGGCAGCTGGTATTCTATCTGTAATGGAGTGGCCAGCGCAGTCACCAGATCTCAACCCCATAGAGCTGTTGTGGGAGCAGCTTGACCGTATGGTACACAAGAAGTGCCCATCAAGCCAATCCAACTTGTGGGAGGGCCTTCTGGAAGCATGGGGTGAAATTTCTCCCGATTACTTCAGCAAATTAACAGCTAGAATGCCAAAGGTTTGCAATGCTGTAATTGCTGCAAATGGAGCATTCTTTGACGAAAGCAAAGTTTGAAGGAGAAAATTATTATTTGAAATAAAAATCATTATTTCTAACCTCGTCAATGTCTTGACTATATTTTCTAGTCATTTTGCAACTCATTTGATACATATAAGTGTGAGTTTTCATGGAAAACACAAAATTGTCTGGGTGACCCCAAACTTTTGAACGGTAGTGTATATGTACATATATATATATATATATATATATATATATATATATATATATATATTTACAAATTATAGTGCTGGCTACACGGCCAAGTATGTTGTGGTGGTGTATGTCAATGACCACATCACAATGCTATATCGCATTGTAACATCACACACGGTAGAAAATCACTATTTTCTATGAAGGGAGCTGGACAGGTGATGTGTGATAATAGCTTGAGTGTTTGTCATGCACCGAAAGTCCAATAAATGGAATGCCAGGACAATGTACAGGAAGGGTCTAGTTGGTTAATATCAGTTATTTTTTACATTTCACTATTTTACCATGTATAGCTTTCTTGCCGGTATATACTGCTTTCCAAATTTTGCTTTGGTTTGTAATTACTTAACAGGATGAAACACTCCATAAATGTTTAACTGTCCTTTAAAATGTACCGTACCATACAGATGCCCTCATTCTACCCTAGTAATCACCAACAGGGTCAAGATGGATGCTCCATGATTAGGAATGCTGTCATACACTGACCCATGTCATATTTAGTGCTTCAAGTGCTAACATACATTTCTGCTATGTTACTTGTTAGACAGACAGGTTGAAAAAAGACACATGCCTGCAAAGTTCACCCAGAAATAGGAAACCTTAATTAACCCTGGTTGACCTAGCAAAAGGCATGATCCAATTTATCTTAAAACAGAAAAAAAATATTTCTCTACCCCTAGGCAATCTTACTAGATCAATATTTAGCTAAGGATTTTTTTCTTAATGTATTTAGTAACCCTTTATAGTATATGGTAAAAAAAAAAAAAAAGTAGATTGAACCATTTTTACCACCAACCTCAGAGGGTGTCCTTATATCTTTAAACATAAAGTGAACAGCTTTTGACTTTGCTTGCTATATTGGCTATTTACAGTTTATAGTTGTATGTTTGTATTGTCCAGATGCCTTTACTGTACATTTTAAAATATATGTTAATCGTTTTGTAATTTTTAATTTCAGTTTCTGAAGAGCTGCATAAGTAATCAAAGTAGAGTTTTTATGAGTTATCAGTATGAAAAATATTGCCCTTTCACCAAGTATATAGCTTAAATTAGGGCATATGAATATCATAGAGAGGGTCTCACACTCGGGAAACCTCTCTATGATCCAGAATGAGCAGCTCCTGCTCTGGTGGACCCAGCCCGTCCACACATCACATAGCTTGCCATTCAATTTAATGTTTGCTATGTAATGGCACACGCAGCTTACCCTGGTAATAACAGCAGATTGCTGGGAGTTAGAGAAGCCAGATCCACGATAAACAGTTGATCACCGTGCCGGCTTTTAATTAAAAAAGGGTTGTCTTTATCTTTTGCAAAATTTGTGCTGTTTTGTGCCTTTATGTATTTTACATTTGCATGTATTTTTAGTCATTGTATCTGTTTCTAAATAATATTACTAGAATATTATATATGTACAATGCCTTTGGAAAGTCTTCAGACCCTTTCTATTTTTTCACATTTTGTTATGTTGAGGCATTGTTCTAAAAAAAAAATTACGTTTTTCCCCATCATTCTGCACTCAATACCCCATAATGACAAAGTGAAAACAGAATGTTAGTAATCTTTCCTAATTTATTAAAAAGGAAAAACTAAAATATTGCATTGACATAAATATTCAGACCCTTTACTCAGTACTTAGTTGAAGCACCTTTGGCAGCGATAAAAGCCTCCCGTCTTCTTGGGTATGATGCCACAAGGTTTGCACACCTGGATTTGGGGATTTTCTACTATTCTTCTCTGCAGATCCTCTCAAGCTCTGTCAGGTTAGATGGGGACAGTCGGTGGACAGCCATTTTCAGGTCTCTCCAGAGAGACGTTTGATTGGGTTTAAGTCAGGGCTCTGCTTGGGCCACCCAAGGACATTCACAGAGTTGTCCCTAAGCCACTCCTGTGTGTCTTGACTGTGTGATTTGGGTCATTGTCTTGTTGGAAGGTGCAACTTCGGCCCAGTCAACTCTGGATCAGGTTTTCATTAAGAATATCTCTGTGTTTTGCTCCATTCATCTTTCCCTCAACCCTGAGGTTTTCCTCAACCCAGTCTCCCTGTCCCACCCACTGAAAAACACTCCACAGCATCATGCTGCCACCACCATGCTTCACTGTCGGGATGGTATTGGGCAGGTGATGATCAGTGCCTGGTTTCCTCCAGACATGGCGCTTAGAATTGAGGCCCAAAAAGTTCAATCCTGGTTTCATCAGACCACAGAATCTTGTGGTCCTTTAGGTGCTTTTTGCAAACTCCGGGCTGGCTTTCATGTGTCTTTTACTGAGGACAGGCTTCTTTCTGGCCACTCTGCCATAAAGCCCAGATTGGTGGAGTTCTGCAGTGATGGCTGACCTTCTGGAAGTTTCTCCCATCTGCACACATGATCTTTGGAGCTCAGCCAGAGGGACCATTGGGTTCTTGGTCACCTCTCTTATCAAGGCCCTTCTCCGATTACTTAGTTTTGTGGGACAGCCAGCTCTAGGAAGAGTCCTGGCTGTTCTAAACTTCTTCCATTTAAAAATTATGGACACCACTGTCCTCTTAGGAACTTTCAGTGCAGCAGAATTTTTTTTGTACCCTACTCCAGATCTTTGCCTCCACATAATCCTGTCTCTGAGCTCTACATGCAGTTCTTTCCTCCTCATGGCTTGGTTTTTGCTCTGATATGCATTGTCACCTGTGAGACCTTATATAGTCAGGGGTGTGTCTTTCCAAATGATGTCCAATCAAATGAATTGACCACAGGTGGACTCCAATCAAGGTGTTAAAACATTTCAAAGATGATCTAGAGAAATGGGAGGCCCCGAGAGCTAAATTTCAAGTGTCATACGTCCATGAGAAATTTGAGTTTTTTCATTTTTAGAACATTTTCAAACATTTCTAAAATTCGGTTTTTACTATGTCATTATAGGGTATTGAGTGCAGAATGATGGGGAAAAATGTTTTACATTTTTTACTTTTAGCACAAGGCACTTAACAAAATGTGAAAAAAAATGAGAGTCTGAACACTTTCTGAATGCACTGCAGATACAATTGCAAGAAATTTGATTTTTAGAAAAAAAAGCTTAATACACCATTAATACTGACACCCTTAATACTGTAAATACTTCCCGTTTTGTATGTAGCATTAACCCCTTACTGACAATTGATTATGACTATTGGAAGGCAGGGAGGTAGAATTCGAAAAGAAAAAAACGAAAACTGGCTGCGGTGGGAAGGGGTTGATCAAGTTAAAGAGTTGAATGTATCAGGGTTCAATTTTAATTTCTAGATAATTTTGGCACATTTCCATATAATAGTCTTTTCATTAACAAAAGCCAATAATCAATGCCTGTCATAAGGCAAATGAATGGTCCAAGTGAGTATTATGGTCAGCTGGGTTTGCATAAGTCTTAGAGCAGCAACATATCAACATATCCTGTAACAAAACACAAGGTCATATTAACATTGCCACTTGCTATCCACACGGTTTTGAAATATTGAGCTTTCAGGAGCTCATTTCTCATAATTTTCTTTGTAAAGCATTTAGGGACTTGATTTTTCTTCTGCTGATAATGCATTACTGAAAAAACAAAAAACAAATATTAAATCCTGCTGAGACAAAACATATTTTCTGACTCAATAGCTATTGCAATCAATGTGTTCTTTATGATGATATATAGTATACAAATGTTAAAGGGGACACATTCTATATAAACTTGAAGAGGCTTGCTGCTTAATAAAATTATATAGATTCATGTATAGGAGGCGCTCAATTTAAGAAAATTACTTTGACATTATTATCTACTTGAATGTCACTTATATATGGCACTATCACATCAGCTTTCAGCTGTACGTACTTGAAGGCTTCACATTGTCAAGGACATACAGTGCCCACTGCTTGTATTATGCCATGTTGCAGGGAAATTCTAGAAATACTTTAGGTAAAACTTATAAACTGCGTTATGCTTTTTGCCAAGGAACATCAAAGAGAGAATCCATGTGTCATGCACTGCATAGCACAATGTAGGATTTTTTTTAAATAAATATAACTTTAATTGTAAGCTGAAGCTCAATGTCCATTTGGTCTACTTTGTAGTTTGCTAAATGGATATTAAAGATGGCCATACATTTAATTCTAATACCGAAAGATCAAGCTAAAAAAGACTTTAATGATTTTCGGCATCTATTATCCTACAGTGTTGATCCAGAGGAAGGCAAAAACCCCAAAGAGGTGGATGCAACTGCCTCATTAGGGAAAACATTTCTACCTGACTCCAAATATGGCAATCCGAATAAATCCCTGGATCTCCATTTCCAGAATCTAGTACTCATAACCTGTAATATTATATTTCTCAAGAAAGGCATCAAGGCCCTCCTTGAACTTGCTCAACGAATCAACCATCACATCATCCTGTGGCAGAAAGTAACACATTTTCACTGCTCTTACAGTAAAGAATCCCCATCTGTGATGATGGGGAAACCTTCATTTGATCGCTACACAATATACTGCAATACTTTTGCATTGCAGTATATTGTGTTTTTTTTTTTTTGACAGCTTCTAGCAAACCCTGCCTCTGACAAAAAGTATATGGAGTAAGGAGTGGGCTCAGCCCTTGTGCCCACTCCATACTTCCTCTTTCTCGTTATGATGTAAACGTCAAATGTCGGGAAGGGTTCAATTACCTTGGACACACTTCTTTGCACTCGCTCTAGTTCAGCTATGTACTTCTTATACACAGATGCCCAAAATTGTACACAATATTCATCGTGTGGTCTGACTAGTTATTTTTATAGAGGCAAAACTATGTTCTGTCATGAGCATCTATGCCTCTTTTGATGCATTCCATGATTTTATTGACTTGGCAGCAGCTCCCTGGCACTGGTTGATAAAGTTAAGTTTCCTGTCCACCAATATGTTTCTAAAGTGATCAGCTTCAACCCACGAGGTCTTCTCCATCCTGTAGAACACTTTAAACTTTTCCTTAGTGGTTGATGGTAAATCATATAATTCGTAGAAATCACCTGAGAAAAATGCATGTGGGGCAGTGCAAGGATTAAAAAAAATGTCCTGCCATATAGAAAATCATTCTATTCTGGCTATAATCATAAATGCAAATATATTTCTGTATATGCCGCTTTCCTGATATTCCTTATACATTTGATCGGGGCCACGTTGTCCCATGTGTGGCTAAAGGTACTGGCTATAAATGCAGTGAATTAATGGGGCTGTGTTGCCATACTGGCACAATGTGGTTGAAGAAAAAAAGCCAAAAGGGCTGCATTCCCTTAAATTTTTGCATGGGGATGTCCCAGCAGCTGTACCCCAGCGATCAGATGGTGATAGCCAATCTAATTGATAGCCTATTGGTCACACCCATACCAATAGATGAAGTGTGCTCACAGCACCTTCTAAATCTACCACACCATGTACTGACAACCCATTCTCCCCAAAAATTACAAAGTAACACTGCACCATACTAAAATAATAAGCATGAGGTTTTGGTAGATGTTTTAGCCCAGAAACGCAAGTTTTCGTCCCGCATCAATGTGCAGCAACAACAGGCCAATGTGCAGCAACAACAGGCTCATGCTGAGGCCATGCAGGCAGAACATCAAACCAACAACCTGCTCATGCAGCAACTGGCAGCATTACAACTAGCTGGGACTGTCCAACAGGCCTCCTTTTAGACCGTTGCAAAGAGCAACCCCAAGAAAGTGGGGCAGAGGGCAATGCAATGGATGGTGAAAGGAGGGGATCTCGAGGCCTACCTTTCCCTATTTGAACGTACTGCAGAAATTGAACATTTGCCGGAGTCTCAGTGGGCTGAAGTCCTGGCTCCGTTACTAGCAGGTGAGCCGCTAAAAGCTTATTGTGACTTCTCTGAAGAAAATGCAAAGGACTATGTGTTGCTTAAAGCCGAGATACATGCACGGCTGTGTGTTTCTTTGATGGTCGTGCCCAAAGGGTACACCAGTGGCAATATGATACCAATAAGCCTCCCAGGTCCCAGGTGCATGACTTGATGAGTCTGATTGATAAATGGCTTTAACCAGAGAGGTTGTCTCCGTGGGAGGTGGTGGATCTGATCATCATTGAACGCCTGTTTTGCGCACTCTCCGGGGATCTACAATATTGGGTAATGTAACTGGATTCCCAGACCTCTGAGCAAGTGATCGCTGGCTTGGAGAGGAATACAGTGACGGAGAAACGTACTGGGAAAGAGGCAGAATTTCACTTACCATGGAAGTATACTCAGGTGAACCCAGTGCTAGGGAGCGTACTGGAGAAACCTAGGAGTCCAAGGTTTGTTGCTCCTCAATTTTGTCCATCCAATACAGGCCCACAGCTCAGGGTTGTGCCACCCCAACACCTTCCTAGGCTCTGCTGCTGGAGATGTCATGAAGTTGGGCATATTGCAGCCCAATGCCCTGAATCTAAGGAACCCATGGACAATAAATATGGCAATGCGCCAGTCACTGTTTGTCCACTCTGTGGGCCCTGCAATGGCACCGGACCAACGGCGGATTTGTGAAGTGTTGGTGAATGGCCAGCAGGTTGTAGCCCTTCTTGACAGGCAGCGTGGTTACCTTACTCCGAGCTACCGTTCCCCATAAGTTGGTACACCCTGAAAAAAAATGGCGGTACAGTGTGTACATGGAGACACAAAAGAGTACCCCATTGCGCAGGTATCTGTGGAAACCTCTAGTGAGATTGTTACCTGCAATGTAGGGGTTGTACCTGGATTAATACATTAACTTATTCTTGGCTGTGATTTTCCATCATTCTGGCTACTGTGTGGAAAAGACACTGACAGATAAGGACAAGCCTTCATCTATCTCCTTAAAGTGGCTCTGTCACCACATTATAAGTGGCCTATCTCCTACATAATGTGATCGGCGCTGTAATGTAGATAACAACACTATTTTTTATTTTGGAAAAATGCTAGTTTTTGAGGAAGTTATGAGCAATTTTAGATTTATGCTAATTACTTTCTTAATGCCCAACTGGGCGTTTTTTAACTTTTGACAAAGTGGGTGTTGTGAAGAGGAGTGTATGACGCTTACCAATCAGCGTCATACACTTCTCTCCATTCATACTCAGCACAGCGTGATCTAGCGAGATCATACTGTG
Organism: Rhinoderma darwinii; assembly: GCF_050947455.1. Taxonomy (NCBI): domain Eukaryota; kingdom Metazoa; phylum Chordata; class Amphibia; order Anura; family Rhinodermatidae; genus Rhinoderma; species Rhinoderma darwinii. The sequence continues at coordinate 197,322,100 of NC_134689.1, read as the reverse complement.
CTGTCACATACACCCACATTAACTTTACTGAAGTATCTTGACAGTGAATAGACATCACTTCCAGCCAGGATGCGATGTCTATTCACAATCCCGACACTTCGGGTAAGTTTGTGTAGGACTTAATTGCTGCAAAGCTTGATCTCATGAGATCACGCTATGAATAACAGCAGTAGTGTGATTTCGCGAGATCATGCTGCGCAGCGATTAAGTCCCACACAAACTTTACTGAAGTGTCGGGATTGTGAATAGACATCGCGTCCTGTCTGGAGGTAATGTCTATTTACTGTCAAGACACTTCAGTAAAGTTAATGTGGGTGTATGTGACAGTACAGCATGATCTCGCTTGATTACACTGTGCTGAGTACCAATGGACATGAATGGAAAGAAGTGTATAACACTGATTGGTCAGTGTCATACACTCCTCTTTACAATGCCCACTTGGTCAAAAGTAAAAAAATGTCCAGCTGGGCATTAAGAAAGTAATTAGCATAAATATAAAATTGCTCATAACAGCCTCAAAAACGATAGTTTTTCAAAATAAAAAACAGTGTTGTTGTCTACAACCCACATCACATTATGTAGGAGATAGGCACTTATAATGTGGTGACAGCCTCTTTAAATGATGATAATGTTATTGCTGATAGGATTGGGAATAAGGTGTTTCCCTTTTGTGTCTTAGCTGGTGATGAGCCTGAGGATTCTCTCTCTGAGCCGGAAATCCCTGACTTGGGAATTCCTAGGACAAATTTTGGCCCTGCTCAGTTGAGAGACCCAAGTCTAAAAAAAGCATTTGAAAATGTAGAAATTATGAATGATGTGGTTAAGGAAGCCTGGGAACAAGAGGTCAGTCCTCATAAAACTGTGATGGAACATGTGTCCAAGATGCAGGACAGAATGCCCGTAGTCAGACAGCACTTGCTTCCAGCACAGGAAGCTCAGTGCAGGGTATACAATCAACATGCTAAAATCTGTGAGTTCAGCCCTGGTGACCACGTCTTTGTGGTCATCCCAACGGTAGAGAGCAAGTTTTTAGCTAAGTGGCAGGGACCCTTTGAAATTATAGAGAGAATCGGCCCAGTGAATTATTAAGTGTTTCAGCCATCTAAAAGAAAACAATATCAAATTTATCATGTCAACCTGATTAAGCCCTGGAAGGAGAGGGAGTCATTGTCCACAGGGATAGTGCCCAAAAAGGTGGTGACAATGAGATAAACAAAGTGAAAATGGCGGCTACCTTGTCCCAACCCTAAATACAAGAGGAGTATAAGTTTAAAGTAGAGCACAGGGCTGGGAGAGAACATCAGAATGTAGATGCTCTCTTAAGGATACTGCCTGGTAGGAGTAAGTGTCCAGTCCTGCGGCCTGGAGCAAAGGGGGGGATGTATAACAGGTTGAGGGGGTTTAATCTTCCAATGAAGATATATTCCTAGATGCCTATTAAGGGGTTAACATAGGATCTTCCCTCCACGCAGGTGCAGGGTAATTAACTAAGAGAAAAACACTGCTGGGAATGTGTGTGAGGAGGAGAGCATTAGTGTGGAGACTGGTCTGCTGCTGCCCAGACCTGATATACAGAGGGGTGAGAGCTAACCCCTGCAAAGGACTGGACTGTGTGAGTTATACCTGGACTTTTGTTACGTGAAACGTTTCTTTCTGTTCTAATCTTTGTGTATGCTGATGAGACAAGATACCGTTGTGTTTATTCGATTTCCCTGATTGAAAGAGAAATAAAGCTTCTAAAGTCCTGTTTAAACAAGAATACTGTGCTGAGAGTGTCTCTTTGCCTAGCTACCTTCCCCAGACTGCTACAATGTATATATAGTGTATGTATACACACCAATCAGCTATAACATTAAAAAAAAGCTACCTAATATTTTGTATGTTCCCCTCATTTCGCCAAAACAGCTCTGACCTGTGTGCAGGTGCCCTGTGGTATTTGGCACCAAGTCATCAGCAGCAGATCCTTTTTCTATTATGTACATCACTGTTTATGCTGTTACTTACTGCTCCCCTGGCAGGATGCTACTTGATCCTGGTGGTCTATTCAAGTCAGCATTTGTTTCTGACATACTCCTGTGTCATTCTGTTTCTATTGCACGACCATACATTGCACCAGCAAAGCAATTGTTAACTCTCTCCCTGGTTCTGAGCTCCTGTTATACAGATGTTTCTGTTGAGCTCATCTATTCTTGCTAAATAAACCCTGTCTGGACTCTCACTCACTGCCTGAGTGTCAATGTGTGTCAGCGCCTGATACCGGGCTCATCCAGCAGTCTGCTCCTGTTGACTCTGCCTCAAACCTCCTTGTCCCAAGATTGTTCCAAGTATACTCCTGATTTCAACCTAGCATGCTTCTGGACCCTGCCTTTGCCTTTCCCAGTCCTGTGACTCCATTGCTATATCCAGCTTCTGGTGTCTGTGCTTCTGATTCTTTTGGTACCTGTTCTCCTATTCCGTTTCTGTATCCACGCAAAGCTTTAGTCAAACGCCAGTACAGTCTTTTTGCCATTTCCTGTCGTCACAGCTGCGTCTGGCTGCCAACTAGTAGCTGTTATTGGGGCCGCAACCTGGGGTTTTCCTGCAGTAAAGTCCAATCCCCTTGTTTAGGGCAGGGCTGAAAACCAGGGCATCCCTTAGACTCCGCACCCCAGTCTAACCAGTCCCAAAGTGGTTGTAGCCACAAGGATCCACATTTCCTCTCTTGAATTACTTTATATCTGAACCTGATCACTTAGTTTATGACTTCTGTCTAAAAAATGTAATGTTGAAATGTGACAAAGTCCCATACGTTGCGAGGTGGAGCCTCCATGGATCCATTTTTCCAGCACGTCTCACAGATGCTCTATCGGATTGAGATCTGAGGAATTTGGAGGCAAAGTCAACACCTTGAACTCTATGTCATGTTCCACAAACCATTCCTGAACAATTTTCGCAATGTGAAAGGACAAATTATCTTGCTGAAAGAGGCAGCCATTAAGGAATACCCTTACTATGATGTGGTGTACCTGCAACAAAGTTTACTTAGGTAGTACAGTATGTGTCAAAGTAACAGCTACAGGAATTCTATGACCAACTATTCTGTTTCCCAACAAAATATTGGCATAGAGACATACAGACACCCAACTGTCTACATGATGTAAAAGAAAGCATGATCTATCAGACCAGAATAACTTCTTTGATTGCTTCCTGGTCCAGTTCTGATGCTCATGTGCCTATGGTAGGTGCTTTCAGGGGTGGACAGGGGTCAGCATGGGCACTTTGACCAGTTTGTGGCTATGCAGCCCCAGATGCAGCAAGTTGTCTTATACTGTGTGTTCTGGCACCTCTCCATCATAGCCATCATTAACTTTTTCACCAATTTGTGCTACAATAGCTCTTCTGTGGGATCAGACCGGACGGGCTACCCTTTTCTCTCCACGCATCAATGAGTCTTGATTGTCCATAACCCTATCGCCGGTTAAACAGTGCTTCTTCCCTTGGGCCATTATATATGTGTATATATATATATATATATGTATATATATATATATATATATATATATATATATATATATATATATATATATGTACCTAATATGTATATAGGTATATATGTACCTAATTTGTGTTAGGTGTAAGGTATTTTTTTTTATAGAATATAAAGAAAATGTATACTTCTATGAAATGTATTATCTAGCCAATTGGCAGCCATTTATAACAATGTCTAATGATGTATAAAGGTTACTGTAGAGTAGATATACAGTATTTAAAAGCATATGTTTTAAATAGTATGTGGTTTGCGGTATGATATGCAGGGTCGCTTTTGAAAACATTTACGAGTATGTATTTTGTATAGTTACTTAATGAAATTTTTATATTCTATTCATTGTAGCAGTTTTCCATGGTTTCCGCAGAAACGCCTGATTATGACTAATGTTGACTCTTTGCTCTAATGCCTCCTACATAAGATACTTTACTTAAGTCGCCTGCAGGATATCTTGAGAACATTTTCAAGAGCCGTATTGTTGGTAAATCACTGGAGGTTTTCATTTTTTGTACATTTAGAGCTCAACCTTATTAAATTTCATACCAGAACACTGCAGAGACTCTTGGCTTATCCCGTGGGTTGTTCATTATGCAGAAGAATCTAATTTCAAAACATTAAAATATGTTATCTCAACTCTTGCCCAACTTCACTTCAGGTGTGTTGTATATGTGAGTAATTTTCTAAAGCCATTAGTCTTTCTCTATGACAAACGGTTTTATGTGTAGAGAGCAATTAAACGTGCAAAAACGACTATTCTCATTTCATGACATGCATCATTTACCGGTTTAGTCAATTAAAATCAGTAGGCAATGGTTTAGTATAATGTGTCTATGTGTATGTACAACTGGAAATAAAAACTCTGATTATTATAGACTGTTGTCTGTTGATCTTCATGGATTTTTGCATTTTGCTTACAGTGTCTTGATTGTTTTAACCCCAAAGGACCGTATATTATTCCAAGTGTGTACAATTATCTTCTATTTCTAGCAGATTTTAAATACACAAACTTTTTTTTTCATACGGAGTTGAGATGAGTCATAGCATCTTTTGTTCTTGCTACGCTGACTGCATCAGAGATGATGCCCATGTAGTTTCAGCATTGTTGGCTTAAACATTGTAATGTGCTCCACCTCACTATTAGAGAAATCTCCAAGTATACATGCATTAAACACTGCCCTGACTTAGGGTACTACTGCTAGTACCCCTTAAGTACCCTGGAATCTAATTACTATAGTATACATATACTATAACATTCTGTGTATACACCTCTGATGACCCTGTCTACCAACCCTTTCTCAGGCACAAAATAACCAATAACATCTCTCTTTTTATAGTTTAATAATGACCAAAAACATTTCAAGTTTATTGTAAAGTCTGATCTATCCGCTTAAAAATGCAGCGATGCTCCTCATGTTCTGTTTACAACCTAATAATTTATCATGTGCTTTTACAAGAAATGACAGGACATATTGATACCCCTTTATTAGATATTGTATTATGACATTGCATGCTACACTGAACCTGACTGCCTTGTCATTGTATACATATGTGACAGCTGACAAGTATACAGAATGCACATCTGTATGTACTGTTTTGCCTGTATACAAAACAAAGTTAAAGGAGCTTTCCCAATTTTTTTATGCATTCACAGTATAGGTTGCTGAGGGCCCCCAATACTGGGACCCCAACAATCACCAGTACGAGGCTCCTATGTTGCCCCTTCCTACTCACCAGCACAACCGTGGTGAGTAGTTTGTATGGAGCCATGTTCATGCATGCGCGCTGCCGCTCGATACAAATTGTATGTAAAACAGCAGAACGCAGCTCCTGGGGCGCCCAGTGATCCAAAATTATCACCTGTCCTGTGATAAATGTTTACTTTGTGAAGACCCTTTTAATTCTTGAGCAAAATATATTATATTATATGCTCCATTTATGAAACAACCCTATCTGCGTGAGTGACAAGGCAGCTTCCAGAATTCAAGCTTTCCACATATGCCGACCTGCTCTAAATTCAGATTCTGCCTATTTAACAGCAGTATGCAGTCATCTCTCTAGAATATCTGACTATAAGCGGATGTATATAGTCTGTAGTGGAGGAGGATGGGCAGTAATACAGATTTTGAATACTTGCAGCTACCCAGTGACTGGATACAAATAGCTGTGTTCTGTCTTGAGGTTATCTGGTTATGTGTGTATAGTAGGAAATTGCTCTAAGCCAAATATTAGATTATTATTTCCAGTAAAACTTGATGGAGTTCAGGGACTTGTAGACCTGCATTTTTTCTACCTATATACCTATGTATTGCAGCATGGAAAGGCTTTACGCCTTTAGGATAAATAATTTTTCAACCAAACGTATCTGCAATATCTCCATTCATGTGTAAATGTAACATAAGTGGCATTTTTTTTGTAAACCACCACTAAATTTATTTTCACAGTTTCAGAATCTGCATTTATCATGGTTTTCCTCTCCAGCTAGAACTTCATTCCCCCTCACTGCCTTGTGGTGAAAGGAAGTGACAATTCACGCTAACAGTAGCAGTTCCTTTTTTTTTATCCTTCAAGCAGTATACAAATGATTCCTCTTTTCACATTTTCAGATGGGTGTATCATTAATACCATAATCACATTCCATGTGTCCATGTGTATAATATGATGGTTTCAGTTCAATTTATGTACATTTCCCTAAATTCCTACTAAGGAGTCCGCTAGCGATTCTATCTATCTATCCATCTATCTATCTATCTATCTATCTATCTATCTATCTATCTATCTATCTATCTATCTATCTATCTATCTATCTATCTATCATCTGTCTATCTATCTATCTATCTATCTATCTATCTATCTATCTATCTATCTATCTATCTATCTATCTATCTATCTATCTATCTATCTATGTACAATATGTATCTATATCCTATATATAAGCTTTAGAAAGTACACATTTCCCGAGGTTATTTAGGAAAAAAAAAAACAATGAAAAAACAATGAGTAAAAAAGGTAGATTCTGATATGGTAAGTGACATACATATTTTAGAACATATGGCTCGTGTAGCTTTGCCACATGAGAGGAATAAATGTCACTAATTTTCAACCAGAATATCAACTTTACTGATTTGATGCATTTTTTGTTTAGGATGAGACATCTGAATTTTCTCAGTGATTGCTTGATACATTTAGTAGCAATCAGGCGATGTGTAAGTAGTTTACCAGGGAATATGTTCACACTATGTCAGAAAAAACACCTGCAACACACATCATAATTGTAAAATAGTTTCCTTGGACACTTTGAAGAAGGGTTGGGGCTTTTCAATACTTTACAATTTACACTCTCCTAGTAGACCTGTCATGAACAAATACACAGTAAACAGTGAGGTCCCTGTTCTTCCCAAATCTATTTTCCTACTTACTTGTACAACCCGACCTAAACGACGGCGCACAACTGGGCGGCGTTCCCTATACTGGTACAAGTAAAACTGACAAACAGATAAGACAGAGACAGTACGAAATAACAAAGGGTCACCTGGGAAGTACACCGAGGGAGAGGCAGGACAATTGCGCCACGGACAAGTCCGGGCGCAAAAGGCGGAGTCAGGCAGGCAGGGTCAAACCTGGAGAGTGCGGAAAAACAAAAGTCAGAAGGCAAAGAAAAGTCAGGAGTCCAGCCGAGGTAAGGTCACAAGAAGTCAAAAAGCAAGTCGCTCAGGGGAGTCTAAAACAAGGGAAGCACCAGGCAAGGAAACTCTAATTACAGACAAAGGCCTACTATCCCAGGCTGAACTAAATAAGCAGAGGGCGGGAGCTCAGGAACATCATCCAGGCTTTGATTGGCCTGAAGCTCCTGAGCGCCTATTGGCTTCAGACTGCCTCAGTCTGCCAGGCCAGGCGACGCCCGAGCGTAACTCTCGATGTCCTGGAGACCGATGGAGCCGCAGGCAGAGAGAACGTGACAAGACCTCTGCTAGATTTTCCCTTTTTCACAGTCCCTCTAAATAACTACTAGCTTTCAAAGCTGAGAATAAACATAGTAAAACATGGCAAATATGCCAGGTAATATTCAGTGAAAGATACATTTTAATACCACAATTAAAAAATAAGAAAATTATTAATGGAATAAAAAAGTATAAAGAATAACGTTACTAAAAAATTAGAGACTTTTTTTTAGTGTGCCAGTGGGAATCAATGGGAGTTTGTTTTTTATTCAATAACCTTGATTACTACTCAAAGATGTTGTAAAAATAGATTTTTGGTAAGATCACACAACTTTTTTTATAATCAATTATTTTCATACAATTTTTCTCCGCTTCGCCTGCACTAGTTCTATTTATTTTCAAAATTTGTTTATTGAAAGTAAAGTTCAGAAAGAACAGTAAACAGTCTTGGGAAACATTCAAATGATACAAGATTGGTTGACATTAGGTTATTTTCAACTTGTCAAAGGCAATAAATGAAAATATTGACATTATAACAAAATGCAGTAAATACTAAAGTTCTAATCCAAAATTCGATAAAAAAGCTAGTGCAAAAAAGAATCCATTTGACCTGATGTTTTCTTAAAAGCTATACAACTTTTATCTATTCTGGATTGTGACCATTTTATGACTAAATATGGCCATACACCCGTCGATTTTGACAGTATCGGCCGATCATCTTATGTGTATGGCGGCCTTTCGACTTGGGCAAGGGGGAAAAGTTGATCAGGCCCTTTGGATTTCAAAATCCCTGATCCTTTGAAGTTTCTGGCAGCGGTTTATATCCATCTCCACACCGAAATAAACACTTAGCTGAGCGTGCATGTTTATGGTCCTGTTGGAAGACGAACAACACTTTATGGCCTAAAGGATGTGGACACCCCTCCTAATTATTCAGGTGTTTCATCCACTCCCATTTTAAACAGGTGCAGAAATGAAACACACAGCCATGCAATCTGCATGGACAAACATTGGTAGTAGTAAAGAGCTTAGTGACTTTAAATGTGGCACTGCCATAGGGTGTCACCTTTGCCACAAGTCAATTTCTGATCTTCTAGATCTGCTTCAGTTAACAATAAGTGCTATTAGTGTGAAGTGGAAGTGTCTATGAGTAACATCAGTTCAGCCATGAAGCGGTACACCACACAAACTTAGGGGGGCTGCCAAGTACTGAAGCATAAAAATTGTCTATCATCTATTGAACGATTCACTGCAGAGTTCAAAACTGCCCCTTGAATTGCCATCAACACAAGATCTGTGTGTCAGGAGCTTCATGAAATGGGTTTCCACGGTCATGCAGCTGCACGCAAGCCTAAGATAACCATGCACAATGCCATGCTTCACCGTGGAGCAGTGGAAACGTGTTCTCTGGAGGGATGAATCCTATTTCAGTATCTGGTAGTCTGATGGATGAATCTGGGTTTGGCGGATGCCAGGAGAACACTACCTACTGGAATGCATAGTGCCTACTGTAAAATTTGGTGGAGGAGGGATGTTTTTCAAAGTTTGAGCTAGGCCCCCTGTTTCCAGTGAAGGAAAATCATAATGCCTACTATTGGACAATTTATGGCAACAGTTTGGGGAATGCCCTTTCCTGTTCCAACATCACCATGCCCCTGTGCACAAAGCAAGGTCCATAAAGTCATGTTTCAAGTTTGGTGTGGAGGAACTCAAGTGTCTTGACCTTACTACATTGAACACCCTTTGGATAAATTGAAACATTTATTGCAAAACAGACCTCCCTCAATATTAGTGCCTGACCTCCCAAATACTCTTTTGGCTGAATGGGAACAATTTCCCAAAGACACATTCAAAATCTTGTATAAAGCCTTCCCAAAAGAGTGGAGGCTGTTATAGCTGCAAAAGAGGGCCCAATCCTATAGTAATACCCATGTTTTGAAATGGGTTTTCCAACAGGCTTATATAGGCATGATGGTCAGGTGTCCACATACTTTTGTCTAGATCGTGTAGCTGTTGGCTGAATGAGCGTTCAGTCAACAGCTATCCCATGTGTATGGATGACATTAGTATTTGGGTTTTTAGCTACAGCAATATTTCTTTGGATAAAAGGGAAGTATAATTGTGTATGAAAATACGAATAATCTGCTAAAAATATTTCTACAGCTTTGGACAAATTGAAATACCAATTCCGTAAAATGCTTCTCAGTGCAAGCTCAATGTTAAAGGGGTATTCCCAACTTAGACATTTTATGGCATATCCTGTGGATAGAATGTCGGATATATGCAGATCCCAGCTCTCAGATCCGGACCTATGTTGAGAACAGGGGTCATCCGACACCCATCTCCCCATTTGCGGCAACCACTGGCTGCAGATTCCGTACAGGGACTAGTGGTTAGGGGGTAGCGTTTTTTTCCCATTCTGTTTTATGGGAATTATGAAAACAGCTGAGCACTCTCCACCAGTCCTCGCCCAGAATCTGTGGCCAGCGGCCGTCGCACAAGGCAAAACGAATATTCCCCATTCTCAATACAGAGGTGGGACCCGCATATATCAGACATTTATGGCATATGCTGTGGATATGTTGTAAATGTCTAAGTTGGATATACCCCTTTAAGTCTGGTACTAGTTTTGACATGATATACATTTTTCTTCTCAACACTTTATTGTTCACATGCTTATAATAAATTAATTTAACCTTTAGCAAGAGTCTGTAAGATCTGTTTGAAGCCCACATTAAGATTAGATAATGTTTAATTATTCTGGGACAAGGTTTATTTTCAGCAGCTCATGCTGTGTTCAGTAACTTATGGTTGTAAATCATACTAGAGCTTAAAATATGTAATGATATTGCAGAGCAAAGGCAATGATTTATGGATTATGGTATAGCACTCTATCAGCATCACATAGAGTACAGCAAGGAGTACATGGAACATGAGGAGACAAATAGATGTTCTTTAATTCACAGCCATTTTCTTCTTTCATTTATCCTTTAGCTAAGGCTTTGAAATAAGAAAACTTGCTATTATTTTAACTACATCCAGGCATTTTCTTGGCACTGTTTATAAAGGAGACCAAAGGTCGATGCCAACTTTTAATTATATGCACATACAGCTCCGGATAAAGCTCCTGTCATGTGTCCTCATTTTATGTATAGTAGTCCTATTAATGCCTGATCGACCAATGGGAAGCTATTATTTTATTATACAGCTAACAAGTGAAAAATATGTATTAATAAGCCACCATCATTCTTACAAAATTTAGAAAAAAACCTTGTCCAGTGTCTACTGTACTTCATTTTTTTTCAAGGTCATAGACCATGTTTTTATAAGATAACAAGGCAAGAAAAAATTGCAGTCTAGTAACGGGCATCGGCGCCAGGCTCAGGACGATAAGGAACAGAGTCAGGTGAGTATGATCAAGGAGATCTTTAATTCAGAGGACAACGCGTTTCTGGACCGAACTGGTCCCTTCGTCAGGTCGGTTCATACTCACCTGACTCTGTTCCTTATCCTCCTGAGCCTGGAGCCGATGCCCGTTACTAGACTGGTACTAAAGATTTAGCACCGAGGGACCGCAGTGGGTGGCAGCCGGCAACCTACACCTTTCTACCTCACATATAGTCTCGGAGGAGCGCCGCCAGCCCTCACCTTTTTTGCTGCACAACTCATAGACCATGTTTGGTCATCTTGCTGCAGTGGGAACCTGTTTTAATACACAATGGATAACCCTAAGTTTTATAGTGCAAACATAATTTTGCAGCCATATTTACTTCATAGGTTGTGCCCCTAAACCAGGGGTCAGCAACGTTTGGCATTCCAGCTGATGTGAAGCTACGATTCTCATTATGCCCTAACAGCCTTTGGCTGGAATACGAAAGCCTTTGGCTGTTAGGGCATGATGGGCAGCTGAAGTGTTGACCCCTGCCGTACACACTCTAACACTGTCCAATCACTGGTGTATAAGGACACAACCCATTGATAAGGGGATTGGTAACGTCCAGTTGTCAATTCATTCTTACATTTCCAGGAGAAACAACAGAGGAATGGCACAATGCAGAGTGAGATACCCAAACATTGTTATTTCATGTGGAATGCAATTATTTACTTAAACAGACATATAAGGAGAGGTGGCAGGTCCTCTTTATGTGCCAACACAAACCTTGCAGACTGCCTTGTAATGATATTCTTCGAAGTCTACTTTGTGAAGCCATATCTTGTACTGACCGAGGCTAAGATGCCTGACACAGCTGTATACCAGTGGAATGAATGACTGTATTTATAGTCTGAATCTGTGCTAGATATAGAGGCATAGTTGGCCACAAGGACATCCAATGTACTCAAATGATAACTATCTTGGTACATGATGGGATTGAACTATAAGATATTTGGTTTCTTTTAAGCATACATATTGTGACAGAAAATCACAATCCCTCTTCCAACAGCTTTATGAATCCCCTTCCAATCATCTCTGTATATGCTCATTTTTTCCCAATAATTGTGCTTATAGGATAATAAAAAAGTTTTGTGTATTAACACGTGCTACTGATTTATGCAGAATAAAACAACAATAACGACACTTATGCTTAAAGTCTTACCTATCCTTAAGGAATCATGCACACGACCGTGTGCGCCGTCAGAGTCCCGTCAGTGATCCAAGGAAAGATAGGACACGTTCTATCTTTCCTCGGATCGGAAACTCTGACCATTTTTCACGGTCCCGATTAACCCGCTAAAGTGAATGGCTCCGTGAAGACTATCGGGTGCCACTCGGATGCCGTCATATATGCACAACGGTCGTGTGCATTTATCAGACTAAATAACAGGCTTCAAAACAGCATCTCCAAATGCGCATTTTATCAAGAACCTTATCTGTCATTGGGCAGTGGCGCGTCGGTGATTGTAATAGTCAGAGGGGTTAATTTCAGGTTCTACTACAGAGAAGCAAGACTGGTGGACCTTGTTAGTGAGCTTTTCTATGTCCAGCGACAACTAGGCCAGAAGCGCATCTGAGCGTGCACTGTCTGCAGGTCTATCCACAATCTATTGGAAATATCCAGCGCTTGCCTTTTTTCCTCAGAAACTAATCTGCATATTGCATATATGTTACAAAATGATAGCAGCACAGCTATATAAGCGCTAGTTGCTAAAAGTATAGAACCCTTTAGTTTTTGAATGCTTTAGATATAAGATATTTTATACAAAGAAATACAGTGCAGTCAGTGATTTTACTATTGTGCGAATGTGCCGCCCGGAATATGATTTCCTGCTTATTCACCCATTTCTGTAACGCCATTCTGATTCACCGCTTTAACAACATGATACATGGCAATCAGGATAAATGTAGACTGCATCTAACAAATTCATTTCGAGCTCCTTATTATGGTTGAACATTTGTATCGAAGCTTGATAGAATGAATTTTTTTTTGCTAATAATAGTCACCATTTATCCATTATACATAAGTAAATATCTGCAATATACTCACAGCATGACAATTTTTTTACAAATAATTTGTTTAGTGCAGATTCGTTTTTCTGCATAAGACCGCAACTTTAATAGGGAACATCTCAGAATAATCAATTGAGTGACGCGGGGCATATTTACTAATGCTGGTGCACCACCAAACAATATTAGTCTAAAGCTCAATATATCCCTTCAACGTGGCGCACAGCGATTGAGGGGCACTGTGTAACTACTGAGGTATGCCAGGTTGCTTCTGGGGCAGCGCACCATCTCTTATTTCATTAGAAAAAAATGAGGAACATTTTTAGCGTGCAACTTGCAAGTCATGCCCCCTGTTTTCAGCAGAAATTTTGTAAGTGTTAGAGAAAGTGGCAGAGGCTATATAAAAATATAGTTCAGCCTATGCCTAAGCGCTTTTCTTTTCAATGCAATTATGCCAGCTAGCTTAGCTAATTTTATTAATAAATATGCCCCATTGTGGGTATGATATTTTCATTCTCCTTTCTGTGTGTGCTGTATGCGCTACATTTTTCCTTTAGTTTTGCCCTTTTAGTATCTTAAAAGCAAATTAAACTTTTGAATTATTTTATTTTCCATCCACATCCACTGCTGAATTCATAATGCTGCTAGTTTTCTATTACCAATGTTCACTGCATTGTGGGATCTCAGATCATAGCTACACATTAAGTTCTATGGCTGACTGCAGAGTTCAAATCAACCGAAAGGTAAATCGAGGTAGCGACCTGCACAATGTTTACTTCATGTTCCATGATAATGTGTAACTAAACGTTCGACAAACTTCTGACGTGTCATAGTGACACGTCAGAAGATTTAATTGGTGGGTGTACAAGCACTGAGACGCTTAGTTTCTGTTCGGCTTTTTCCAGAAATCAATGTATCGGTGTACGGACGCAATAGAAAGTCTATGAGCCCGTACTCCGATACATCTGCTTTCCGGAAAAAGCTAAACAGACATGAAGCGGCTGAGCGCTCACACGAGTGTCTCAGCTGCTTCGTTTTAGCAATTGGTGGGGGTCTCCGTGCTCGGACCCCCACCAATCCAAACTTCTGACATGTCACTATGACATGTCAGAAGTTTGTTGAATGTTTAGCTATATTTAATGGAGAGGAAAACATGATATAACTAAAAAATCTGTATCAATAAACAAATCGATGTATTTATTAAAATACTGAAATATTGTAAAAAGTGAGGGGAGGCGTGATATTTTTTGTCTAACTTATTCCTTCAATTAACAGTTTTTGTCACTAAATATTCATAATTGCTTCTGGGGAGAATAAAAAACCTCTGGATTTAGACGGAAGTACAATATGGGTGCAAATTTGTACCACACGGATCCGTAATATGGTCCTTGTAGGAGTCTTGCTGATTTCTTAATGCCTGCATACATATAAAGGTGGTTATTGTGTTTGGGGTACTAATGTCAATGTAAGTTGTTTTCATAAACAGTGCCCAAAGACTACCAGCTGTTAATACTGCCCTGAATGTAGCATCAAACTCTTTTTGTGATGTTTTGATATAATGGGGAATATCATAATAAAATGGCTTCTCTTTAAAAAATAAAAAAAAAAAAATAAAAAGCACTAAAATCCTGTAGTAATTGGGAATGTTATTAGACTCCGTTGAATAATCCAGGAATAAAAGGCATATGGCTTGGTGCAGTCCTATTTTGTGATGAAATGTGCTACTTAGAAGATTAACATTTGAAAAATAGAACATTGTTTTTATTGATCATACAAACTAAACAATGCCTTTCATAATAATAAAAAAAATCACACTGACAATGAAAATCAGACATTGAGCTGGAAGATGGGGAAGGCAAATCTGTGCAAATGCAAGTGCAGCCTCAACGTGGCACAGCAAATCCTGCAATAATGAGCCTTTCAAGCTGCAGACGTGACAGTATAAGCCATTTTCTTATGATTGCAGTACAAAGGAGCTTGGAAAGAAAGCTATTTAAGGAAGCTGCGCGTGCTATTAAACCTGAAAAATCCACTTTTTTTTTTTAAAGCTCCTCTTTATTGAATAGTTTTGTCGTTTGAAAAAAGTATGACCGCTATGCATAATGTCATTTATTGGACAGGTCAATTCTACGAGCAATATACTATGTCTAATTCTTCTTCCAAAATGCCCTCTTGTGGACAAACTGTGTATTGAATAAGATGATTAGACGGAGATAAGCTGTCCAGATCTTATAAGTATATGAATACGTTGTTCATTAAATATGTATATATTATGGAGTATGTGTGGACTTAAAGTGGTTTTGCATAAATAAGATGTATTCATGTATTAGGGATTTTTTTTAATTAATAGATTGTGAAGAATCATCCTGGTTTTATACGCCTTGTTAGGACATATGGAGATAAAAGAGATTGAGGCCCCCTATTATCCAATGCAGAGAGTGACTGGAAAAAGCAGTTCTTCGTCTGCAGACAGTGGGCCGGCTGATTTCGGGAGCGTCCAGTTTAATTATCTAAAAAGTGGACAACCCCTTCAGTAGAAGAATTGTATCTTGCCGAGGCCGTTTTTGGTTGCAGTGTTTCTTCTTATCCAGGGCCAAATGAGATGATGAAACTTACGAACAGTTGATTTCTGATTTCACAGGGACCTTTGTATCTTGTAGAGGGACTGTTAATAGCCCATAGCACTATTAAGGCCTCATGCACACGACCGTATTTTTTCACACCCGTAAATACTGGCGTAAATACGGGTCCGGTGTCACACGTATTCCACCCGTTTTGCACCAGTATTTACGAACCCGTGCTCGTAAATATGGGTCCGGTGTCACACGTATTCCACCCGTATTTACGAGCACGTTTTTGGCAGCAAAATAGCACTGCACTAATCGGCAGCCCCTTCTCTCTATCAGTGCAGGATAGAGAGAAGGGACAGCCTTTTCTGTAATAAAAGTTAAAGAAATTCATACTTACCCGGCCGTTGTCTTGGTGACGCGTCCCTCTCTTCACATCCAGCCCGACATCCCTGGATGACGCGGCAGTCCATGTGACCGCTGCAGCCTGTGATTGACCTGTGATTGGCTGCAGCGGTCACATGGCCTGAAACGTCATCCAGGATGTCGAGAGGGACGCGTCACCAAGGCAACGGGCGGGAGACCGGACTGGAGGAAGCAGGAAGTTGTCGGTAAGTATGAACGTCTTTTATTTTTATTTTTTACAGGATAGGGGATACATGTCTTGTTTATGGCAGAGCGGGGAGATACCTCCCCGCTCTGCCATAGTTTTCATTGTAGTCCCGGCGGTAGTTACGCCACTGGGCTGTGGCCTGCAGACCGGGTAGTCCCCTGACCTCGCCTCACCTCGCAACGCTCCCGTAATCACGGGTGAACACACGCAGCCACCCATGATTACGGGAGCCCCATAGACTTCTATGGGATGCCCGTGCCGTTATTACGGCATGAAATAGGGCATGTTCTATCTTTTTTAACGGCACGGGTACCTTCCCGTGAGCAAACGGGAAGGTACCCGTGGCTAACAGAAGCCTATGAGCCCGTTATTGCGGGTCGTAATAACGACCCGCAATAACGGGTGTTTTTACGGTCGTGTGCATGAGGCCATCGAATTCAACGAGGTTCCCTTATTACGCTATGCCATCAATAATTTATCATATGGCAATGCTGATTTCAGCATCTATTACATGAAATGCACATAGCATGCTAGAAATGCGACACATATCCATCAGATCCAAGCCAGCTCCTTGCCTTAAAAGCACTTCATCTTGGGTCATACAGCAAACGATACATGTTATTTAGCACGAGCAGCCGTGTGTTCAATGTTAAGAAATGGGAATTTATGGATTGGAATTTTTGTTAGTTGAACCACTAGTTTTTTCTTTTTGCTACATTAGTTGGTGTGCCATGTTTGGTATATTGGGCCATTCTTTCTGTGTATGTGTGGGCTTTCTGTGGACAGCTTGGTCTTTGTTTTCATTCTTCAAAGACAAACATATTTGTCAATTTGCTTCCCTTAAAATTGTCCATAATGTGCGTATGTGTCACCATATGAATAATATTAAAAATATATAACTTTAGGCTAGATTCGCACGGGCGTTGAAAATCTCGGACCGGAAAAACTGCTGTGAGTCTATGGAGGGATGCGTGAAGCGTGAAAAAATAGGACATGCCCTATTTTCTCACAGACCCTTCACACGGTCCGTTGAAACAACGGTCGTGTGAACGGCCACATTGAATTATATAGGTCCATGTGACGGCCGTTGTTTTAATGGCCTTCACATGGACATTTAACACGTTTGTGTGAATAAGGCCTAAGTTTCATTTTTAGTCATAGCCAGTTTGGTATTGAAGGAGTTTTCCAGGATATTTCATAAGCTTTGTATTTTTCTACAATCAATCACAACAAACATTTTTATACTTGTACCCTTTTACTTTTTCTATATTCCCCTGCCACTCGTTATTTTGAATTCAGCCATAATGATGTCACATCACGTAATGACTGTGATGTCACCATAGATCAGGGGTCTCAAACTCGGACAGGGAATTGGGCCACACATAGAAAAAATGTGACGTTGATGGGCCGCATTACTTTCAAATTTGATACAATACAAAATTATTGTTAATCAAATAGTTATTCGAACTACTATAACAATACTACATTACTAAAACAATACTACATTACTATAACGATACCACATTACTATAACACTAAAACTACATTACTATAATAATACTACATTACTATAACAATAATACTACAATACTATAATAATACTACATTACTATAACAATAATACTACATCACTATAACAATAAAACTACATTAATGTAACAACACTACATTACTATAACAATACTATATTACTATAATACTACATTACTATAATACTACATTACTATAACAATACTATATTACTATAATACTACATTACTATAATACTACATTACTATAACAATACTATATTACTATAATACTACATTACTATAATACTACATTACTATAACAATACTATATTACTATAACAATAATACTACATCACTATAACAATACTACATTACTATAACAATACTACATTACTATAATAATACTACATTACTATAATAATACTACTTTACTATAAAAGTACTACATTAGTATAATAATACTACATTACTATAACAATACAACATTACTATAATAATACTACATTACTATAAAGGTACTACATTACTATAATAATACTACATTACTATAATAATACCATATTACTATAATAGTACATTACTATAACAATACTACATTACTATAATAATACTATATTACTATAATACTACATTACTATAATACTACATTACTATAACAATACTATATTACTATAATACTACATTACTATAACAATACTAAATAACTATACTACATTACTATAACAATACTACATTACTATAACAATACCACATTACTATAATAATAATACTACATCACTATTACAATACTACATTACTATAATAATACTACATTACTATAAAAGTACTACATTACTATAATAATACTACATTACTATAATACTACATTACTATAACAATACTACATTACTATAACAATACCACATTACTATAACAATAATACTACATCACTATAACAATACTACATTACTATAAAAGTACTACATTACTATAATAATACTACATTACTATAACAATAATACTACATCACTATAACAATACTACATTACTATAAAAGTACTACATTACTATAATAATACTGCATTACTATAACAATACTACATTACTATAATAATACTACATTACTATAAAAGCATTACATTACTATAATACTACTACATTACTATAACAATAGCACATTACTATAATAATACCACATTACTATAAGGGTATGTGCACACACTAATTACGTCCGTAATTGACGGACGTATTTCGGCCGCAAGTCCCGGACCGAACACAGTGCAGAAACATGATTACACTATGGGACAGTTGTCCTGCAGCGAGGCAGGGACTCCTAGCATCGTACATAACTATGATGCTAGGAGCCCGGCTCCCTGCACTGTGTTCGGTCCGGGACTTGCGGCCGAAATACGTCCGTCAATTACGGACGTAATTAGTGTGTGTGCACATACCCTAATACTACATTACTATAACAATACTACATTACTATTATAACAATAATACTACAATACTATAATAATACTGCATTGCTATAATAATACTCCCTTACTATAACAATACTACATTACTATAATAATACTACATTACTATAACAATAATACTACAATACTATAATAATACTACATTACTATAATAATACTACATTACTATAATATTACATTACTATAATAATTCTACATTACTATAACAATACTACATTAATATAATAATACTACATTACTATAATACTACATTACTATAACAATACTACATTACTTTAATACTACATTTACTATAATAATACTACATTACTATAATTATACTACATTACTTTAATAATACTACATTACTATATTACTACATTACTATAACAATACTACATTACTATAATTCTACATTTACTATAATAATACTACATTACTATAATAATACTATGTTACTATAATACTACATTACTATAACAATATTACATTACTATAATAATACTACATTACTATAATAATACTGCTAGGTTTAACGTTGCCGGAAATTTACGAGTTTACTCTACGTGCTTATTTTAACAATCCAGTCTTCCGGTTTAAGTGTCGCTAAATGCAGTCTAGCTGCTCAGTTGGCAGTGTTTCGCAGACACAAGAATATCAAGATTGGGCAGACCCTTTTTAGATAGTGCCACAGTGCCCTCCGTAGATAATGCCACAGTGTCCTCTGTAGATAATGCCACAGTGCCCTCTGTAGATAGTGACACACACACACACCCACACACCCATCCATAGATGTGACACACACTCACACACACATTTTGGGCACCCTCTAGAAGTGGAATCCCCAGCCAGAGCGTTGCCCACGCTTAGGCCGGGGATGCCTCTGTTGGAGGAGCCCCTGACCTCACTGTCCATAAACAGTGACATCAGGGAATCTTCCTCGACCAGAAAAGGATGTCAGGGGCAACCCCAGAGCCTGAGTCCCAGAGCAGAGCACTACTATAGTCTCTGCTCCGGAACTCTGGGGTAGCACCTGACATCAATGTCCATATATGGACAGTGATGTCAGGGGCAAGCCCAGTGCCAGAGTCCCGGGCAGAACGCTGCTAGCGCTCTGCCTGGGACTCCAGATCTGCTCCATAACTGGACAGTGATGTCAGGGGCAACCCCAGAGCTGGAGTCCCGGGCAGAGCGCTAATAGTGCTCTGCCTGGGACTGCATCTCTGTTCCTGACATCACTGTCCATATATAGACAGTGATGTCAGAGGCTTCCCCAGCTGGAGTCCCAGAGCAGAGCCACTTCTAGCACTCTGATAGTGATGTCAGGGCTTTCTCGGAGCAGGAGTCCCAGAGCAGAGCACTAGTATAAGCTCTGCTCTGGGACGTCATGAAGGAGCACGGCGCACTCCTCCTTCGGCCTGCTCTCCGAAGGGAGCTACACTGCCCCGCAAGCCGCAGAAGACAGCTTCATCTGGCCCGCAGGCCGCGTGTTTGAGACCCCTGCCATAGATTAAACATAATATGACATGACAGCATTTTGGATGATACATTATCAAGTTGGATTCTAATCAATATAGGAAAGAGTTTCCTTCGATTGCAGCCATTTAATCCGTTAAATGCTGTGGTCAATAGCAACCGCAGCATTTAATTTGTTTACAGAGGGAGGTAGCTCCTTCTCTCATCTATCGGCGGCCTGCAAATGCAATCGCGGGCCTCCGATGGGTTATCATGGCAGCCGGGGGGATAACAAAGGCCTGCCCTAGCTATATGCCTATTAGGCCATGACAGAGGCATTAATGCTTTGTTATACTAAGTATACTAAAGCATTATATAAGCGATCAAAAGATTGCACAGTGAAGTCCCCTGGTGGTACTGGAAAAAGAATTAATGTGAAATAAAAATGATTAATAAAGGTACACAGGAAAAAAAATAAAACCATTTTTTTTTCATTAAAAGTGGTTTTAGTTAATAAAAGTGTCAAAAATAAATAAAAACTACACATATATGGTATCACCGTATGACCTTAATAACCCAAACAATAAAGTTAGCATGTTATTGAAACCGCAAGGTGAATGCTGTAAAAAAAAAACGCAAAAAACAGCAAAATTGCTATTATTCCCACCCCCCATAAAAATAATAATAAAAGTTAATTAATAAGTCCCATGTAGCCAAAAATGGTATAAATGAAGTCCTGCAAAAAAAAAAAAAATACCCTCATATAGTGACATCGACAGAAAAATAAAAAGGTTATGGCTCTTGGAAAGCAGCGATGCAAAATAAAATGAGTTCAAAGGTGTTTTTATTCTGCAAAAGTAGTAAAACATATAAAAACTATACATATTTGGTATCATCGTAATCGTTCCGACCCATAGAATAAAGGTAGTGTGTGTGTGTGTGTGTGTGTGTGTGTGTGTTGACCCATTAAGTCTATAGTTTTTCACATTTTCACATACCTTGATAATTATATTCAGGGTTCCAGAGAAGCTGTCGCTTTTACAGTAGGCATGGGACAGTTGTAAGAGTTCCCCATGATCAAAAAAGATTAGGAGAGGTTCTACCATAGAGAGGTTGGGAATTACAAATCAATATCTATCAATCTGTCTCTGTCATAACTATCTGTATTATTTTTTTTTGGACCTAGAAGGAACTATTTGAAGTCAGGGAGGTCACCTGAACTGTATTGCCTCTATCTTAATAAAGTGCAAACATTTCATAGCTGTCGCCATATAAACTTTATATATGGCATTTTCTCTCTTACTATGTAACATCTCATGGTTGTCTTTCTGTACACAAGTGGTGATGTTATAATGTATCTATGTTTTACCAAGTGATGCAATGTGTGCCCTCAGCTAATACACTTCCTGGCAAGACATCATCTGCAGAACTGTGATATGCCAGCTAGCCATTCACATCATGTCAAATAGTGTCAGGAGGCGACTACATCTGTATCTGAAGATGTGAAAAGCAAAGTGTTGTTAGTCATATTTTACTTGACGAACAAGAATTGTTTGCTTATTCAGTAGAGCGGGAAGTGTGTTTTTCCTATGATTATTATCTCGCTTTATAAAATGTGTGCCCCTTTTTCATCAGCTTGCTCATGCAGGGGAAATGCATTCATTTGTATATTTTTAGAACTTTAACTAACTGGGTATTTGTTTTTTTAAGAATCAGGCAAGGTACATTTTGAGAAATCAATAGCCAGCGATGAATTAAGTACTTGGCTGTTGTTCTGTGTGCCTTTATCCAATGCTAAAAGCTTACCACTTATATGTATGTCAATGATGCGGAGTAAGCGATCCAGCTTCTATTATGTCTCCTGTGCTACGTTGTGTTTTTGCCTCTAATTTACAACTTGCTCTTATAGCAAACATTACAGAATACCCCCCCCTGATGATACAATATGCAATTTTAGAAAAACGGGAAAAAGTACGACGCTGCTTCACAAATGATGGTACAAATACTGTAGAATGATGAAGTTTATTGAACAATCAAGGCTACGCGTTTCAATGCCGCACCGGCATCTTCCTCAGCAGCGCCGTACTTTTTCCCGTTTTTCTCAAATTGCATATTGCCTCATTGCGGTGGCCAATTAGGCCTGACCGGTTGGGATTTCGGCTGCAGCACTCACTTCTATCTACATGTTCAACGCGATTTATCTACGGCCCTGCGGTAAGCATTCAATTGTCGTATACTGACTGCTACTTCCGGGCTTACTCACACTATGTGGCGCCGTGTTTTTTCCTTTTATTTCTCTCCCCCCTGATGATAGGTACGTAATATTAGGTGTACATAGATGGATGTGTTACTTACTGTAGTCTTGAAGAGGGGCCTTTTATTAGTAGACGCTTCTGATATCAGAAATCAGTGCTCTGTGTCTAGATACGCATAGCAAATTATAGCCAGAAGTAAAATGCATACAGCAGAATCATAGCCAAGCTAATTTTAGATGTGATTCTTACAAAAACGCAGCTAAGGAAAACAAGTGGCATTTAGTCATTTTGACTAATAGAAATGATAAAAAAATTGTAGCTTGTTCTTATTCTGTCAGATGACATTTTTTCCAGTCATTTTTGACTGCTATTACTATTATATACTGTTTTGCTGCAATGTAAGAAACATGACACTTCCTAAAAAAAACTGTAGGTGCGATGATTGTTTTATATTGGCACTCCCTTGTTTGCGATGTGCAGGATGATTGAGAATAGGTCTGTAGTTATTGGGCATAGTCAGAAATATTACATTAAAAGAGGGAGCAGAAATTTAGTGAGCACTTTGCTGCTAGTTTTAAGGCATGGATTCCACAAGACTTCTGAAGTTGTCCTATGTTATCTGGCACCAAGAAAGCAACAGTCCTTTAAGTCCTCTAAGTTGCAACGTGGAGCCTTCATGGATCAGACTTTTTTTCCAGCACATCCCACAGATGCTCGATCATATTGAGATCTGGGGAATTTGAAGGCCAAGTCAACACCTTGAACTCTTTGTCATGTTCCTTAAACCATTCCTGAACAATTTTCGCAGTGTAGCAGGGTGCATTATCTTTCTGAAAGAGGCCACAGCCATTAGGGAATACTGTTAACATGAAAGGGTGTACTTGGTCTTCTACAATTTTGGGTGGTACCTGTCAAGGTAATGTCCACATAAATGCCAGGACCCAAGGTCTGAAGATTGCCTAGAGTATCACACTGTCTCTGCCGGCTTGCCTTCGATGCAAAGAACATTTGGCTATCCTCATGATGCAAAAGAAAATATGTCTAAAAAGACCATGCCAACTTCTTCCTTTGTTCCATGGCCAATTGTATGCACTTTCGGTGGTGGACAGGGCTTAGCATTGGAATTCTGACCGGTCTACAGCTATGCAGCCCCATATGCAGCAAACTGTCATGCACTGTGTGTTCTGACACCTTTTGTCATAACCAGCATTAATTGTTTTCAGAAATTTGTGCTTTAATATCTTTCCTGCAAGTTTGAACCAAACAGGCTAACCTTCGCTCCCTACATGCATCAATGAGCCATGGGTGTCCATGCTTCTGTTGCCGGTTCACCGGTTGTCCTTCCTTGGATTACTTTTGGTAGGTACTAACCACTGCATACCGGGACCACCCAACAAGATCTTCCGTTTTGGAGATGCTCTGACCCAGTTGTCTAGCCATCACAATTTGGTCCTTGTCAAAGTTGGAGATCCTTACTCTTCAACTTCATGAACTGAATGTTTACCTTCTACCTAAAATATCCCACCCCTTGACAGGCGCGATTATAATGAGATAATCAATGTTATTCACTTCACCTGTCAGTGGTTTTAATGTTATGGCTGATTGGTGTGTTTTACTTTACAAGACTAGGAAAGTACCGATGATAAGGTCATTGCCAGTGATAACAAAACATTGTTTTAAACTTTATGAAGCCAATATATTTAACATGTATACACTGCAACTTCAGTTACATATCATTGTAATAATGTTTTCACTATCTCATATAGTGTAAACCAATAAAGAAGCATTTCTAATATAATTGAGGTTAAGAGCATAGATACTTTGTCCAGATGCATGTCTCAGTTTGGATTTAAAAAAAAATAAAAATAATATTTTCCATTTTTTTCACAACGGAAACTCTGTGATTTTTCCCAAGCAAGTCAGCCAAAAAATATGACGAATAAGTTGGCTGGCAGTATAATTAAGTCATTTGTAAATATCGAGGGCAAAACACAAAAGATTTGAATCCACAGTTTTTTCCACAATCTCCAAAGTGCATTCAAAACAAGTTAAAGTTGGATTTGATCTTATACATTATTCTGTTAGTAAACTATATTACTTTGATTTTACATTTACATTATAAAGAGCAATTCCTATATTTCTACCTCCTGTGTTGGTCCATACTCCTGGACTCAGTATACTGTATTATAGACTGTCTTGCATAGTATAGATATTCAACGTATACATTTAGGTAAGCAACTGAATGTTCTTGAAGTGATCATGTTTGCATGAAAGGAATATATAAGGAAAGGTAATCAGTTTCATCTCCTGTTCATAGAGTATTCTTCAATAGAGCTCCTGAGAGATCATCCTTCAAAGTTAGGCTCCATGCACACGACCCTATTTTCATCTATCCCGATTACTGTCCGTAAATATGGATCCATAGTCATCCGTATTTCATCCGTATATACGGATCCATAAAAAAGGAGGGAGGATGCAAATGATCTCATCAGTATGTTGAATAGCAATGCTTCTGTATAAAAATATGAACGGTATATAGATGCACATAGTGATTAAGGACAAGAATAGGACAGGTTCTATCATTTTTTTCAGCACGGATACACCTATCTGTAAAAGTAGTGAAAGGTGTCCGTGGCCAAAAGAAATGAATGGGTCCGTAATTACGGTTGAAAAATACGGTCGTGTGCATGGGGCCTAACCTGTTTGTTTAAATTTAAGACCTGGTAGTCATCACATCTGAAACACTGCATCAGGGCTCCATTCTGGCGTTCCGTCTGAGCTTTCCGTCAGAACGGAACTCTGACTGAAACAAACCAAACCATAGGTTTCCGTTTGCATAGCCATTGATTTCGATGGTGACGGATCCGGTGCAAAGGTTTTCGTTTGTCTCAGTTGTGTAAGGGCTTCGTCGTTTTGACTAAATGAATAGCGAGTCGTATTGCTTCCGTCAAATTCACGGAACAATTGCACAACTAAGACAAACGGAAACCATTTGCACCGGATCTGTCACCATTGAAATGAATGGTGATGCAAATGGAAACCTATGTGTAAAGGATCTGCCAGGCACAACTTCTGTGTATACTCCCATTGGTAATCAGTCTGCACCTGAGTCTGTGTCTCTGAGACTGACTCCATCTTCCACCACTCAGGATGGCAGGCTTAGGAGTGGGAGAGCCTATCACAGCCTGGCCAGACGGAGCTAGCTCCCGCCCTCTGTCTATTTATACCTGCCTTTCCTGTTCCTCCTTGCTTGTGATTCTTCTCGTGTGGTTTCCTGGCCCAGCTACAGCTTCTGACTATTTTATCTTGCTCCATACTGACCCTGGCTTACTGACTACTCTCCTGCTCTGCGTTTGGTACCTCATGCACTCCTGGTTTTGACTCGGCTCGTTTACTACTCTTGTTGCTCACGGTGTTGCCGTGGGCAACTGCCCCTTTCCCTTTGCTTTGTGTTCCCTTGTCTGTTTGTCTCGTGCACTTACTGAGTGTAGGGACCGCCGCCAAGTTGTACCCCGTTGCCTAGGACGGGTCGTTGCAAGTAGGCAGGGACAGAGTGGCGGGTAGATTAGGGCTCACTTGTCCGTTTCCCTACCCCCGTCATTACACTATGGTGTCCGCTTCTTTCAGTCAGGGTTCCGTTCTGATGGAAAGCTCCGACAGAACACCAGAATGGAGCTCTGGTGCAGATGTGAACGAAGCCTTGTATACTTTTTTTTAATGTAGGAATGAATGCAAAGCCAGCGTGGAAAATTATAGTTGATTTTTTTTACATTTTCTGTCCTAGGAGATATTATTTTGTGCACAGTGCACTATAGTAAAAAAATAACATGTAGTGTTCCGTGTTGGCGAACGCAGTGCACTCCACTCGTTTTTTAGACTGGTGTACTGCTGATTGGTGTGCCAGTCATGTTAGATGTGCCACATTGTATCTTAATATATAATCGGTTTATTACTTTTTTTATACATTTGCCTTCCTGCACACATGCACGCACGCACGCACGCACGCACGCACACACTCACTCACGCACGCACGCACGCACACACACACACACACGAAACAGGAGGGGGAATTTAACTACGGGAAGGGCAAAACTGATAACAGTAAATTTAGTAGCACATTATATGCAATTATTGGTCCCCAGTTACTCAATTTGAAGGGATTAATAATTTATCAGAGTACATAGTAATATTATATGGTGCAATTTACTTTGTTCTTGTAATGAGATTGATAAAGTTTTCATTTTTTCTTCACTATGACACTATGTAATAAATATGGGCTAGCATTTTACATCGGCATGCCTTCCTTCTTGTGGTTTAAACATTTCTAAGCATATTAATTGTAATTTTATCTGTGCACTTGCTCATTTTCTTACAGTTTAGGGAGACAGACAAGGTTTTATGTATTAGACATTTAATTTTTTTGAAGTTAAATCAGTCGACGGCAATTTTATGAAAGATGGATGAGAATTTGGTACAGGATATGTTCTTCTTGATGAAATTAGTTATTGCAAACGTCTGTGTTATGATTTTGTTGTACCAGAATGCTGAATATGAACTTTTAATAAAATGTCATTAAAGATACGGTATATTCAGCCTAGTAAAGTGTTTAGGAATTCGTGAATATCTGAGGTGCATACTAATGAAGAAATAAATACCAGAAATACTATTTTATAAAATAATCCCCACATGACTGCTGTATATAAAATGCATAGTGCTTTAAATAACACAATGAAATAATAGAATCTTTAAAGAAAAATATGCAATAAAATATCAGAAATGGGTCATGATTCTCCGTTTTCCTTCCCTCATTTTAGTTTATATTTAGTAACCCTGTTATAGGTCCCTGGTCCCTGATCCTCTGTTCTGATGGATCGTTGTCATTTTACTCAACAGTTACCTGCAATCTGCTATATATGGTGATTTGCTCTATAAGGTATATATGCTATATATGTAAGTGAGCACTTTAAATAAGACAATTATATTATTATTTGATAAAGTAGCAGAGGCTGGGCTGTGCAAAACTCACATTCATTAGCCCAAAAACAAGAAAAAGTGAGTGATTGATCGATCAATTGCAAGTTTGTGTTTTATTTCTTATACATCAGATTCTTCAACCCATGTGCTACTTCTATGTCATTATCGTCATCGCTAAAGTTAGTTATCTTTCCCACTAACATAGCCCTACTTTTAGTTATACATATTGAACTGTTTGTAATCCTGCATGATGACTTGACATTCATTATTATCATGTCATAGAATAAAGTGGTAGAAAATAAAGCTCCTGTATGGGGCGCTCCCATTGGTGGTGCATGTGCAATTTTTCGATGACGGAGATAAAGTTCTTTTTTTCCTTTTTCATTTATTTCAAATTAACTTTAAAAACAGACAAAAGTACAACATGCAACGCGTTTCGACCTAGGACCTAGGTCTTCATCATGCTTATGTACTGAGGTCCTTGGGACCTGAAATGCAAAAAAGTTGAGCACATCCAGCACAACTCCATCAGGTGAGCCTTTTTGTTTCACCCATCTATTATTGCACCCACGGTCCAAACATTATTACCCTAGGGGAGCGCCGTATTTGTCTCATTTTTGTTTCCACTAAGCATAATTATCATGTCATGTGACTGATACCATTATCAATCACAATTTTAAAATATCAGGAGTGAGGGGAGAGGGGTTAATATAGGTACTGGAGTGTTCAAGGCTTTATGTGGTGCATCAGACCTTAGGTGCCCATTAACACCCTATTGATAACTATTGTTAAATCATTTTTTTGGAAAGTAATTCGTAATGTTTGTAATTAACCATTCCCGACAGCTACTTTTGGAATATCTACTGTATTACTTGTCTGCCATGTATAGTTATGACAGGATGCAAATATGCAGACACCATGGTGTCATACAAGGCAATAAGTACACACATACACGTGTCTGTAAATACACTGGCACAGATTTACCAATACTGTGTAAGATTTAGACAGTGTAAACTTAGACAAGGCAGTCAGAAAATGCTCCAAATTTATGCATCAAGTGATGCATTCCATATGATAAATTTGTGCATCTAGCTAGACATGCTGGACACATTTCCTTACACCATCTATTAGTTGGCTTAGTTTATGGCAGTTTTTTTGCGCCACAATTTGCGAGCATTTTTGGCGCAAGGTCTCACATTTTAAGCACCACTCCTTTTGATAGACCACACCATTTTTCCTATAAACCCTCGAGCGTCTGAAAAAAATTGTCTTAACAGTTAATAAATGTGACGCATGGAATGTACGCCAGAATTCTGGCTCAACTTGACCCTAAATTCTGGCTCATTTTGAATAGTACATCTGCCTCACTAACTTTTTTTTAACCACTTTTAATTTGAAGCCCTTTTTTTTTTTTTAAAAAACAAAATCTCAGTCTTATTAGAAATGCCTGAAGGCAGATTTTTCTACACGGTAACACTATCTGTATGCAATCCAAAATGTGATCAATGTGTCAAGATGTAAACATTTTAATTCCTCACATTTTATTTAGCACTTTGGACTGTCAGTTATCACTTAACATAACACTTATGATGTACTTTTCCTGTTTTCCTGTCACTAGCATAGTCTAGAATCGTATGTAGGTATTTAAATTGTTAGTATTCAGTCAATATACTTGAACATAGATCCTGATATTAAGATTGGTATATATTTATAGTTAGTTCAAAATGGAAACTTTTCTTTTGGCCAATAAAAACAAGAGGCACTTTATACATGACAATATATCTGTGATCATACAAACCTTCTAATATATAGAACTTCATATCTGTCTCCTCACATAACAAAAAAAATGTCAATTTACAAAATGTACATATTCACTAACATTTTAGTGTATCATACACATTGTACACATTAAAGAGGCTCTGTCACCAGATTTTGCAGCCCCTATCTGCTATTGCAGCAGATAGGCGCTGCAATGTAGATTACAGTAACGTTTTTATTTTTAAAAAACGAGCATTTTTGGCCAAGTTATGACCATTTTCGTATTTATGCAAATGAGGCTTGCAAAAGTACAACTGGGCGTGTTGAAAAGTAAAAGTACAACTGGGCGTGTATTATGTGCGTACATCGGGGCGTGTTTACTACTATTACTAGCTGGGCGTTGTGTATAGAAGTGTCATCCACTTCTCTTCACAACGCCCAGCTTCTGGCAGTGCAGATCTGTGACGTCACTCACAGGTCCTGCATCGTGTCGGCACCAGAGGCTACACTTGATTCTGCAGCAGCATCAGCGTTTGCAGGTAAGTAGCTACATCGACTTACCTGCAAACGCCGATGCTGCTGCAGAATCATCTGTAGCCTCTGGTGCCGACACGATGCAGGACCTGTGAGTGACGTCACAGTGCTGCACTGCCAGAAGCTGGGCGTTGTGAAGAGAAGTGGATGACACTTCTATACACAACGCCCAGCTAGTAAAAGTAGTAAACACGCCCCGATGTACGCACATAATACACGCCCAGTTGTACTTTTACTTTTCAACACGCCCAGTTGTACTTTTGCAAGCCTCATTTGCATAAATACGAAAATGGTCATAACTTGGTCAAAAATGCTCGTTTTTTAAAAATAAAAACGTTACTGTAATCTACATTGCAGCGCCTATCTGCTGCAATAGCAAATAGGGGTTGCAAAATCTGGTGACAGAGCCTCTTTAAGAACATTAGCATGTTGAGTTTGATACAGAATAAGAGAAAGTATAGTGGGCATACAAATGCACAGGGTAACACACATTAGGAGATAAACAGGTTTCAGTAATTATATCTAAACCAAAATGAAAAAAAGATCATATATTAGTAAATCAATATTCAGAGCGATGTGCTGATTTGTAGCACCCATCCCATTCCCAAAATCTCCCATACTTGTTCCCCCAACGATTAGGACATTTACAGGTGTCTTCTTGCAGGCTGCTTCCGCCTTGAAAACTATGCATTGAGTAACTCACTACTTGTGCAGGCTCGAAGTTAAAGAGGCTCTGTCACCAGATTATAAGGGCCCTATCTCCTGCATAATCTGATTGGCGCTGTAATGTAGATAACAACAGTGGTTTTTATTTTGAAAAATTATTATTTTTGACCAAGTTATAAACAATTTAAGATTTATGCTAATTAGTTTCTTAATAGACAACTGGGCGTGTTTTTACTTTTTACCAACTGGTCGTTGTACAGAGAAGTGTATGACGCTGACCAATCAGTGACCAATCAGCCTCATACACTTCTCATTGTTCCAGCCCAGCTTCTTTCACTGCACAATCACACTGTAACAATGGGCTGGAACAATGAGAAGTGTATGACGCTGAATGGTCAGTGATTGGTCAGCGTCATGCACTTCTCTTCACAACGCCCAGTTGGTAAAACGTAAAAACACGCCCAGTTGTCTATTAAGAAACTAATTAGCATAAATCTAAAATTGTTCATAACTTGGTCAAAAATTATCATTTTCCAAAATAAAAACCACTGTTATCTACATTACAGCGCCGATCACATTATGTAGGAGATATCATCTGGCATTTATAATCTGGTGACAGAGCCTCTGTAACAGAAAATGAATTTCTATTCAGGTTCTTAGGGTTATGAGATTCACCCACTAAACCCTCAGTTCAGCTATCCCTGAAGATACCTCTCCAGTCCTATAATTTATACGGGTTATCCAGTTAGAAAAAAATTGATGGCTTATCCCCAGGATAGGCCATCAATATCTGACCGGTGGCGGTCTGACCCTCGTCAGAGCACTGGCACTGGCTCTCCCGTGAGTGCTTATTTCCCTTCACCGATACAGTTGTAGCGGCAGTTCACAGTATTACAGCCTCCTATTTACAGAAAGTTTTCATACTGCGAATGGCCACTACAAGTCTTTCGACAATTCACAGTACGGAGCGGGTAAGAAATTAAAGGTATGCAGTGCCATGTCCTCCTCAAAACAGCTGATGGGGGGGGGGTTGCTGATAGTCTGTCCCCCACCGATCAGATATTGATGGCCTATCCTGAGGATAGATTATCAATTTCTTCTAAGTGGAAAAACCCTTTAAAAAGTCTTGTCTGTCAGTAACTCAGTTGCACTGTGTCTACAATTAGTGCTCCTATGCCTTTCATCATAATCTGTATATGACTCTCCAGGGCGAATAATTGGACAGTGAGTAACACAGTATATATTGTGCTGTAATAGATACTTCATAGCATTGGCTATAGTTGTTAGTTGGTGTGTCTCTTTTTCCTCTTATAATACTATCACTGCTAGCTATTTGTTGGCATTTGTCTCTGTGGTATGTGGGGCAGAAGAAGTTCACTGATACCGTCTCTGACTTGTCTAATTCATATGTTATCCTTCTGGGTGTCAATTGAGAAATGTCATAAAAAGTCACGTTGGTGAGGATCCTGTTGATGGAATGCCCACTAATCACAAGAACAAGCCCATTCTGGCCCCAGCCCTCAATGAAGAGGTGGTTATGCCTTACAAATAAAGTTATAGACCTAGACAAGCATATACACCTTTACCTTGCTGTAAATATCTGTTCATACAGTGATTTGGAAAACACTGATATAATATAATATTACCTAGTATATATTATATAACATTTCTTACTTGACAATAACAGCATATTGAACTTATAAGGGAATTATAGTATAAACACATTTACTCTCACATATCAGAAATATATCAGATATAAAGGTTATGTTCATTTTTGAAAATAGCTCAGTGATTAATGTATAGGAACATCTAATGGTTAAAAATCTGCCGAATTTTGGCTTATTATTATAATAATGAAGCCACTGTTATGCAGGAAAAAAAATCAGTCTAGATTATAGTTTACTTAGTTATTTCTCTCACTTCTTTAAGCTTTATTTCAGCCGGAAAGGTTATTCAGGCCTTCCTTATAACGTCTTCTGGTCTCTTTCGAAGGAAAAGGTGCCATAGCTTATGGTTATTACTATTGTTATACAGACTTTTAAATACCTGAGTGGTGTATTTATAGACCAGCTAATAAAAGAAATGCTAGCAGGAAAGGTCAGGTACTAATGCGTAAATGATTTAGCACAGGAGAGTATTTCTTTCCTGGTGCATAAAATATAGATGAGCATTGCAGTGTTCAGTGATACCTTTTTTTTGTTTAGACTACAGGATTTTAGAAGAAACCACTTTCTTCATCAGATCTGGAGAGACACAGATCCCACTATTCAAAATCACAGCATGTTGACATTTAAAGCATCCTTTCTAACAATTGTGATTTTATAGGATTTGAATCTATATTGTTAGTCATTATAGCAACACTCACATAGATGCCAATAGCATAAATATGGCATTGTGGGTGGTATGATTTAAAAAAATGATGCCTTTTTCTTGAAACTTATGAATCGTAGAACTATTCAATACTGCTGTAGTATATACAGATCACACTTCATGCAACGCTTACAACCTCTACCAATCATGAGATTTTAAACATAGGCTCAGCATGGATGTAGTCTGTAAATTATAGACCTCACGAACAGTGATTTGAGAAGTTCAGGTTTTCTTGGATGGATTTCCTTATACTGTGGAAGGCATAGTTCAAGGAGATCCACAATTTTCATAGTAGGTGAGGGTGTAAGGCTAAGGTTTTGTCTTAGAGCATCCCAGATTTTAATGGTGGTCTTGGTAATATCATTTATTATGGGTAGGGAGGTAGAGAGGTCATTCGGTTTCCAGAAGAGAATTCTCAGTGGGGTGGGGGGACACAATTTGTTCCACCTCTACCTTTCTTGAAAAATAAACAACTAACACCCTTCATAAATCATTATGTACTTAAAGCCCACTATTTGAACTGCACCCGCTTAAGTCATCTCAGGAGTTATTATTTATATTCCCTCGTACTAAGCTACTTGATTATTAATGATTATTAGTCACCTTGTAATCAGATGCCCTGACCCTCAGACTTACCTATTTACCTATTTGGTCTCTAACTGCTTAAATTTAATCGGTGGCTTAGCCTTATTCTTTTACTTTCAAAACTACACACCATCACACCTGCTCGGACTGCTGACTTTCACACCCTCTAATTGTTTCATACTTTATAGTATTTCTTATTGTTCATTTGTTTGGACATGTTCAAAATACTTTCAATAAAAAGACAAATTAAATACATAAATGAAAAGAATAGCATGGATGACTTCTACATAAATGTACATTTAAAAAAACAAACTGGTTGCTAGGGTATACAGCCTTTTGTATCTAAAACAAATGGTATATTATTCATTAATTGTGATATAATTTCCTCAGTCTTCTTTGAGAGATGTCACACAAATTAACTCACAGTTTTGTTTTGGAAGTTGAAAAGGTTATCTTGTTCAGGGAACTAATTTTCATATAGCCTTTTAGGGAATTCTGAGTCAATAGAGGGGGATCCTCTGTTCAGGATCCTCATCTCTTGGCCAGAGTGGAGAGTGGTTACAAAGAGCGTCTCTTGCTCTGGAGGTCTTGTCCTGCATTACACAGACAACCCAATGATCTGAATAGACGCCGTGCAATGTATGACTGTGGTGGCGCTGCAGGGACAATGAACACTTACTGCTAGGTTTCCCCACAATTAAACGTTGACTTCAGGGGGACCCTTTGTGATCGGGTTATTGTTAAAGGACCGTTCTAACAAGAGGGGAATATGCAAGCGGAGATCCCTTTAATATACATTGCTACTTGAAAACAGGTTATGGACTGTCCCGCCACAGTGCCGTGAGGATCCTCCAGTGGGTCTAGGCCAGACATGGGCAAACTACGGCCCGCGGGCCACATACGGCCCGTTAGGCTTTTTAATCCGGCCCGCCGAACTTGTCCAAATTATAGTAAAAACCTCCTTTTTTTTCCCCTTTCCCTGCAATGCCCACGTTTTCCCAATAGATGGCGCACTCAAAACACATTGACCGTTGTTGATGTGGCGCGTATTTCTCTTTATTTCACTTTAATTTTCACTTCGTTTCACGTCACCATTAAGCCCTTCTGTGAAAATGAGCGGACCAAAGAGAAGGAAAGTGGACAGCGAATGCCGAGTGTTTAATAAGGAGTGGACAACAAAATACTTCTTCACTGAAGTCCGATCAACGGCTGTATGTCTGATATGCCAAGAAGATGTTGCGGTTTTCAAAGAGTACAATATCAGCCAGTATCTGCGAAATAGTATGTAAATGCCATATCTTGCATATTCCTTGAGACAAATTTATTAACTGATAAGGGCTATTTTTCACATTTGAAAGACAGTTAATAAATTGGGTTGTAGTGTTCTTACTGTGCTATGAGGTTTGCACACACTACATTTAATGCTTTAGTATATCCGGCCCAAACACCCTCCAAATGCTCCTGGCCCGGCCCCTCTGTCAAATTTTAGAACCCATTGTGGCCCGCGAGTCAAAAAGTTTGCCCACCCCTGGTCTAGGCACTAACATAAAAATGAACCCCATAGGTCCAGTGGAAGACAACCCCATTTTGAGCTAACTTAGAAGCCAATCACATTCCACTAGGGCAAATTGATTCACAAATAACCCATTTGGTCTTGTGGATATTTCCCATGTGTACAATGATAACAACAAATAGAGGGTGCAGGAATCATAATAATTTCCTCTGGTGGCACCAAGTAACCCCAGTCCAACACTTCTTTTAGGCGGGATTCACACGACCGGGTCCCGCCCGAGCCCGAGTGTCGGCTGGTAAAATCGCCCATTTTGCCCGGCCGGTTTGCATAAAGTTTTGCATCCGTTCCGGGCCGGGCAGATCTGGACAGTGACATCAGCGGCAACTCCTGAAGGGGAATCCCCATGTGTTCAGGGATTCCGCTTCAGGAGTTTCCCCTGATGTCACTGCCCAGATATGGACAGAGACATCAAGCGCTCTGTCCAGGAGCGGAATCCCCGAAAACACGGGGATTCCGCTCCTTCAAGGAGCTAAAGTGGGGCTAGCACATAGCAGAGCGGGGAGATACCTCCCTGCTCTGCTATAGTGGCGTCGCTACAGTAGTAGCAGCCGCAGCAGCAGCAGCTGCTAGTGGCGCCATGGAAGGTGTCGCCGGGCCAGGGAGCTTTTAAAAGAAGGAAGGGAGCCAGCGCAGCACTCCCTTCCACCTGCTGTACACCCCGGCCCTGCCACACAGTATCTCCAGCGTAGCCATTCGTCCGAATGGCATCAACTCCTCCTCCTCACATGCACTCTGCGCTGTGAGGAGAAGGAGATAGAGCGCAAGCGACGGAAAACCCGGCCATCACTCGGGACACATTCCGGTGATGGCCGTGTATTACCCGACCCCATAGACTTTCATGGGAGCCGTGCGGCCGGGTACCCGGCCGAAAATAGAGCATGTCCTATTTTTTGACGGCCGGTTTTCCCGGCCTTCAAAAAATCAGTCGTGTGAATAGCCCCATTAGGGGTCTATTATTCCTAATGCAGCCGGGTGCCGGCCGATTTATGAACGGCCGGCACCCGGCCGGGAAAACCTGTCATGTGAATGAGGCCTTAAACAAGTATTATTTTGTGTTCACGTTCATTTTATATTGATTGTTTAAAGCATACACAATTTTTTTTATGCATTACAGCCTATATGTATGATTGTCAAAGATTGACACCCTTCATCCTCTAAATTTCTGGATTTTCTACGCTAGGTATAAATACATAAAATATCTAATACCAATCAGGTTTTCTTGTGACATAATGGAGTGACCCAGGTTGAGTTACTGACCATAACTTTTTGTGAATCTTTTTAGGTATGCAAACATGTCATCAGACCTTTGCTAAGGTGTCTATTAAAAATTGAGTATGTTAGACTTTGGGCACACTAAGATGCCTGAGGATTTTATCAGGGAAGAATGTATTTTAATCCGCATAGAGTATGATGTACTTATTTACATAGCCTGAAAGATAATGACATGGTAATGCAATTCTAGGATCATTTTTCTGAATTTGCATTTTTCAGGGTTTATTTTCAGCCTACTTTTATTGTTGATTTTACTGTTAGAGAGAAGTTTTATATACACACACTGAATCCCAATTAACAATATGCAATATGTTCAGTTAACTAAACTCCAATAAATTGCCAATTTTATTGGATTAAAACACATGAATTTGACCTGATAACACACTGAACATTGTGTACATACAGGGACTAAATGTCTAATTCCATTTGAAATAAAAAATCTAGATACCTAAAATTTTAGAAATAATAACATTATAATTAAAATTAATACAAATAAATACAAATTTAATTATACATTGAATATATGTAATACTTATATAAAGATTAAAATCACAAATGTAAATATAAAAGGATAAGAATTTGTTTCTTCACATGGGATTTTCTTTAACATGTTGTGCTTCTAGCAGTTACCCATAGCACAATTCTCATTAGGTCATTGATTTAGGCTGTCTAATTGGGCAAGAATCAAATTGTGTTTCTCCAACCTAACATTTGGCTTTTAATTATCCGAATGGGGAAATGGGTACGAGCTATGGACTTTCAATGAGTCCATTCTCCCACTCTCTGAGGAAAGTCGAAAAATAATCAGATCATTAGGGGCACAGCGGTCCACTGAGCGGTTTTGCCCCTTTGTTCTTGCAATCAGTGTGGGTTTCAGCACCCAGACCCCACTGGGCAAGACTTTTCACATGTCACTAAATTATTATATTGGGCTGATAATACAGATAATAATTATTAACCACAAAAGCTCAACAAAATGGTGGGGATCTATTTCAGTAAAGAGCTGTTCATCATTTTCACTACTTTCTATAAAGGTCCCTTTCTAACAAAACCACTAAAGACTAGAGCACATGACATAAATTTTGGTCACTGCAGTGTACCAATCATTTAGTTACTGCAATCAGGGGCTTAATTAGAATTCATAGGGCCCCATAGCAAAATAAGATGGGCCCCAATACCTACTGTTGGGAAACTAAAATGGCAACATCAGTACCATAATTAAAGGTATAAATAAAAGTGCCATATATTAGGGAATTCACATAATAGTGCTAGATAGCCTAAAGTCACCAACTTCCCCCCAAAGGGAAAAATATTCTTGCACCTGAGTGGGCCCCTTCACTTTTGGGCCCCATAGCAGTTGCTCCAGATTACGGGGCTTTAGTTACCCCATGGCTGCAATAATCATTGTAAAGGGAAGTGTCCCCTACTTTAATATATATATATATATAGTCTCATGAGCCAGGGCTGTAGAGACACAGCCCTGGTCATAAATAACTGTGGCACAAACAATCAGGACAATTAGTTATTGTCTTGCTTTGCTTGGAACTGATGGAGACAAGAGATACTGCTTTGATCTCCGGTCTCCATTTGAAATTTCCTGTGCGCACGGGCGCTCTTGCGCGAGGGCACGATCTCACAGACGGCAGCGCTCTAGCGATCGCGCAATCATGGGTCGGCCGGTGACATCATATCACAGCACCAACTCATGTTAGCTGGGGGCGAGCGCCACTCGCAGCTATGAGCATACCAGCAGGGTTTAAATAGCCCTGTGTCGGTACGCTCAGTAGCTGGGACCTGCCATCACCACTCCACCAACGGACTGGCTCACCTATCCTGCCCTGCGGACCTCCAGCTCTCCGGCTCCTCATTACTCCTGCTGCCCGGCTCCACCAACGCTAAGTATCTAAGTGTAGCCACAGCTACACTTAACCCTCTCTCTCCCTGTCACCTCTTTCCCTGAGTTAAACCTTACCTCCCCTACACAACGAGCATTTTCCCCTGGATTAACCCTTACCTCCCCCTATACCTGACCTACACTGCCCCTGAGTTAAACCTTTCCCATCTGCCTGTACAACCCTTGATAGATCTCCTGGTATAACGCTTTACCTACCTGCATATCCCCTGGTTAACCCTTTCACACCTGCCTGCGTATTCATATCTCCTCTTCCCATTGTTAACCCTTTACCTGAGTATCACCTGGAAACCCTTTATCCTCCACCTCTCTTGTTACCCTTAGTGTACAGGGACAGTGATATTTAGGAGGGAGTGAGCAGAAATAGTGAGCGTGTATGTATTGTAACACAACGTATATATGTATGTTTAGGTAAGTGGGTGGAGGTATAGATTAGGATTGTGATACCTTGTTTATACTGTACCACGTGTAGTGTTAGCGTATTCAATACATATTGTTATTATGCGTATTGGGATACACTGATACTATACTGTGATTACTGTGCACTGTGTTTAGTGTATTTGATCTAAGTATTGTTTACTGTGTGTATTAATAAATATTACCTCTATTTCTACTATACAGTCGTACCCACTTACTTAGTAGTAAAGCAATTAGATTCACGTTAGTATAAGAAAAAGGTAGGGGAACTAGACATAACCCTAGTGACCCTGATATAAAGGAGGTAGTAGTAGTGGGCAACACAAGTGAACCCCGCTATTACACTACCCCCTTTTACAACCATATACCAGATGATAATATTACGTTTAAATAGTGTATTTATTATATTGCAATGTTAACAGCAGATCTCACCCAATATATTTTTATATGTATATTCTGCTGGGTGTTACAGTCTTCAGGTTTCTCCGACCAACAAACAAACAAACAAACAAACCTTTCTTCCTAGTTACACAGTATGCTAACGTGTTAATTAATTAGTTGTCAAGCAAATAGTCTTGTAATTAATAATGAAGCATGACTTACCAGCAGTCATGAAATGTTATGATTAAGCATTGGTAGGTGGGGGTAGGGGCACAGTTATTTTTTAATTACTGAAATGGGTAAGTATAAGAGATAACCCAGAGTATTCTGATTAAACATTCACTGCAGCCTCCCCTGTGTCATTTAAATGCATTAATGATTCGAAGTGTATAATATATATTGGTATAAATGTACTGTACCTTTTGATTCTCTCTTGTTATTTCCCATGAATTGCTATGTGTGCTTTGATCCGTATGTCATAAATTGAGC
Source organism: Rhinoderma darwinii (assembly GCF_050947455.1). NCBI lineage: Eukaryota > Metazoa > Chordata > Amphibia > Anura > Rhinodermatidae > Rhinoderma > Rhinoderma darwinii. The sequence continues at coordinate 197,282,422 of NC_134689.1, read as the reverse complement.
ACTGCTTATAGAGTGTGGAATCATGAAGAGTCCTTAGAGAAATGGCATTTGTTTAAATGTGTGAATTGGAAGGCATATAACTGTATATGACATTAACTTAGTGTCATTAATTTGTATTACACTTCATTAGCTGCAAACATGGTTTAATTTTCACTGTTTGAGACAAATTCAGACTATTTTATTAGACCGAGAACAGAGATTCCTTTGTGATCAGTCTTTTTATGAGAAATGTTATAATAATAAATACTATTTCTCTAGCTTTTTTTACCTTTACTGTTTTAAGCACATCCACCTTCAAACCTGGAGCAAACTTCTAATGTCTTCCCCTCTCAGCATCACCCCACTTCTCCAAGGTTGTCCCCCTAATATTGTGTAATGTCCATTAATTACGTCTTCTTTGTCACCCTTTCAATTTGATTGTTTCTTCTTCTCCTCCAAACTTTGCTCGTTCTTTCAGTCTACCTTACTAGTTTCCTCTTCTGCCAGTTACCATTAGTTCCCCACTTAAATAGATGACAGGTTCATTTGGGTAGGTCTTAATTTCATTGTATGTAAGATCATATTGTGATTTATTATTGAAGGTGTTGTCCCAACTGGGCAACCCCTGTCCATATGCCTTATTATAAAGTAGAGGTCCCTACGCTCAAGACTCCCTCAATCAGCAAGAGCTGCTGCTGAAATTGGCCCTCACTCTGGAACACTCAATGTGACCATGTATTACATGGGCACCCCTTCAGTTGAATGGATACCATGTAATACTACTGGACCTAAAGTGATCAGCTGATCGCTGAAATGACTTGCTATTGAGTAAAGGGTGTCCAGTTGCTACAACTCCTACGATGCATGTTATATGGATAGTATACAGTTGCATACCTACGCTTTTTGTCTTCCATTGTAAAAACAAAAACATATATTTTTAATTTGTATTGCAAAGTGTAGTCAACTTCATTTTTTAATACAGTTGAACAAAAGTTATAACACACATACTTTCCAAATGTAGGCAAAGAGGACACTTTTTTGGCATACATCTAGCCAATAGAACGCTATGGGCATGTATGCTCCAAATAACATATATACTGTACACAAAATAAAAAAAAATCTGCAAAACAAATTGCATAAAATCTTACATGGTATTATTAATTTATATTTATTTAATTAGTTATTAGTCATTTATTATTAGTTTGTATTCAATTATAAAAGAACACTGTTAAAACGACAGATATCTGTTATCCAATTTTCACCCTTGATATCACTTTAACAGCATATTGTTTTATTATGTAGGTTAAAACTACATATATATGTATACATATACATATATTTATTTGTCCTCCTCTGTTTGTATTAGGTCTGGTATAATTATGTAGCGAAAAATGTTTATTGGAAGATAGCGAGAAAGTTATCGTTCTCATAATATGGAAGGAAATTAGCTGGCATGACTCTAACTGAGATAAAAATATAAGATTTTTTTTTGATGTTGTTAAATATTTTGTCAGTTTTAGACGCATAAATTGAATATAGTGATACAAAAATAAAATCATACAAATTCTATCTGGATTAACCATAAACCAATCTTCGTTTTACAGTTTTAATAGATGTAGCTGTTCTAACAGACATTTCCCTTGATTCTCCCATACAATTTGGTTATCTTCGATACCTCCTGAATCTCATTATCAAAAGCCTTTCCTTATGACCTGAGAATAATTGGGGAATGCCATAATCTGACACTCTGTAGCCACTTTGACTTTTCCTAAAAATTTTTTATTGGAACTGGATCTTTTGGTATACATAGTCTCAAGTTAAAAGAACGGATACGATGTGTTATGCTTAGTGCAGGGCATAAGGGAGCTTTTCATGACATGGGATTCTCTCTTTGGTGCTCTTTAAATACCTGTGTCGCAATAAGCATAACACAGAGTATCAGTTTTGCATGCATAACTACAGTATATTAAGTAAAAGTTATTAATTTAGTTACCACATGGTAAGCTTGAACGTGAGGCAGAACAGAGGCATACTGACTGTCTAATAAGTAAGGCTATATGGATGTACAGATGTATTTGGAGCATACTACTGTACCAAGGAAACTGCATTGCATCATTTGATAATGCAGCACTATTTAAAAATAAAGCAGACCCTTCATTTCTAATCCTGGACAACCCCTTTAAGTGCTGACAAAAAGTGGAACAGTTACACATAGCAACCAGTCCCTTTCCAGTTTTCACATTTTGACCTGGTTGTTATAAGGCCCTGTTCACATCAGCGTTGGCTTTCCGTTGAGGGGTTCCATCTGAGGTTTCCGTCCTGGAACCCCTCAATGGAAAGGCAAACGGAAACCTTGGCTTCAGTTTGCATCACCATTGATATCAATGGTGACAGAAACTTTGCTAATGGTTTCCGTTAGTCACCATTCCGGCAGGTTTCCGTTTTTTCTACTGAATCAATAGCGCAGTCGAAAACCTCAGACGGAACCCCTCACCGGAAAGCCAACGCTGATGTGAACAGGCCCTAAGACATTTTACTTTTAATTAGAACTTCTCTCTGGCTTATTATATATGATGGGCAAGACCAGTTTTTAATATAAGTAACATTAAATAATTTATTATCACATATATAACTTTACTTATGGTAACTTTATAATAAACAACTGTGACAATTACACATTTAGATGTATTGATACCGACAATAAGAATGTTACTTCGTATCTTTAAGGATAAACTGACACACAAACATTAGAGATTGTATACATACAAATAAGTAGAGAAAACCAATAAAAGAATAAAGACATTCAAATTATACTAAAGTTCATGATGTTCCATGTAAGGGATACAACACAATATTGATATCTCTACATTGTCAACTATTTCTGAGCATACGGTCAAATATGTATTGCATCAGTCTACGGTTTCTAAATTGAAAGATTTGCACATAAATCCACTAGTTAATGCATGCAAATTTACTGCTAATTTTACCGCAGATCTTTTAAAAATTCTGCAGACTGTCACATTATGTGAATATGCCTTAGTAAACCTTGATGCTTATGTTTAAAAGAAAAGCATTCTTCTACAGATTTTTATAAACCATTTTGCTCTTGAAGAGTTCCCACCCTTCTAACATTTGTCCATTTGTCACGCTCCAGTTTATCTCCATGCAAACATTATGCACCTACTTCTTCAAGGCATTGTAAGCCGTGATCTGTCATTCCATATGGATAATGATCTTGTTACACTTGTTCACCAGATGTAGAACATTAGCATAATAATTAAGATTTTATATATAAGCTGGATAATTAAATCAAGTGCAATTGGTGGAAATTAAGACATTTTGTCATTTTCTACTTCACACCAATTTTATAGCGATTTTTACTTGAACCTTGGTACATTTGGTTGAATGTATAATGTATGCATGTGTGTATATATATTAATTTATATACACCAACCGTTGAGCCATAACATTAAAACCGCTGACAGCTAAAGTGAAAAACTTTTATTATATCGTTACAATGGCATCTGTCAAGAGGTGGGAGATATTAGTCAGCAAGGGAACAGGCAGTTGTTGAAGTTGATGTGTTGGAAGCAGGAAAAATGGACAAGGGTAAGGATTTGAGCAACTTTTTCAAGGGTCAAATTGTGACGACTAAACGACAGGGTCAGATCATCGCCAAAACAACAGGTCTTGTAGGTTGTTCCCAGTATGCACTGATTAGAACCTACTAAAAGTAGCCCAGGAAGGGATGACCAGTGAACTGGCGACAGGGGCATGGGAGCCTAAGGCTCATTAATGCACATGGAGATCAAAGGTTCGCTCATCTGGTCCGATCACACTGTACCACAAATTGCTGAAAAAGATAATGATTGAAAGGTGTCAGTCCACAGTGCATTGCAGCATTCTGCATTTAAGTGCCCATGCTGACCCCTGTCTACCACCAAAAGTGCCTACAATGGGCATGTAAATATCAGAACTGGACCATGGAGCAATGGATGAAGGTGACCTGGTCTCATAAATCACGTTTTCTTTTACATCATGTGGATGGCTGGGTGCGTGTACGTCACTTACCTGGGGAAATGATGGCACCAGAATGCACTATGTGAAGAAGGCAAGCCGGCGGAGACAGCATAATGTTCTGGGCAATGTTCTACTGGGAAACCTTAGGTGCTGGCATTCATGAAGAGCTTGCTTTGTCACCTACCACCCACCTAGACATTGTTGCATACCAAGTACACCCCTAAAAGCAACGGTATTCCTTAATGGCAATGGCCTCTTTCAGCAGGATAACTCGCCCTGCCACACTGCAAAAATGTTCAGGTATGGTTTGAGAAACATGACAAAGAAATCAAGGTGTTGACTTGGCCTCCAAATTTGCTTAGATCTCAATCCGATTGAGCATTTGTGGGATATGCTGGAAAAACAAGTTCCTTTTTATGTTGACCCTACCTTGCAACTTACAGGACTTAAAATATAAGCTGCTAATGTCTTGGTGCCAGATACCACACGACACCTTCAGAGGTCTTGAGGAGTCCATGCCTTAATGGGTTAAAGCTGTTTTGGCAACACAAACGGGACCTACACAATATTAAGCAGGTGGTTTTATTGTTATGACTAAGCAATGTATATAGCTATAAATAGAGTTGATTTTTTGAGGGTGAAGTTAATTGGTACATGATTTTACACAGCTACCTTTGTTCATATCATGTGTGTGATATACATATGCCGAGGTGCCGAGTGTCCGTTTGGCTTACTTTAGCCCGATATGTCAATATACCTCAACTGTTTCTAAGAGAAGTGGACTACTGCATGGAATATTTTTTTTACAATAGGAATCAATGTATTGTACTGTATGGGCATACAGCTGCATGTTTCTGGCACATACGCTCTGCGGCACTCTTCAGACATGCACACTGCATGTATATCCCGATTACAGTATGAACAGAGTCTAAGTGATAATTGTAAACTTTGACACTCATGGCTAATTGAGAAAACAGGGCATGGTAGTAAGAGTATTTTCACACAAGGTGGATAAGCTGCGGAGGTACCTTTAATACGGGAAGCCAATGGATGTCTAATCCTGTGGCACCCTGCTGTCATTGACTTCTATTGTACCACTAACAGGATCAGTCTGGATCCTGTTGTTTAACAGGACAGAAAAAATGAACCTGAATAATTTTTGTTTCCTTTTGCATCCCGTTTTGACAGTCGATATATACCAACAGGATGCAATAACGTAGTGTGAATATATAGTTATTATTTTTGGTGATTTACTCTTTTAAGGCAGGGGTCACAATGGTGTTTTTAGGTAATTAACAGAAAAGCGAGCCATAACAGATCCCATTCATGGATCCTATTCATTTATGTGTCAATCTGCACAAAAAAACAACAATGTACCCAATGTAGAGCAATAAAACATGAATACCGGTATGACCTGCTGTAGTAATGTATTTACTTTTGCACATGTCCCCATAGAAAACCAATTTTTAAGAAGAAATTTGCATGTCCATAATTTTGGTTGCGTCTATCAATGACCCCCACGTAATGTTCTATTAATGCTTCACGTTGTGTTTTTACCTAAAATAATTCCATTGAAAAGCATTATCCCTTGTCTGTTTTACTATATAAATGCAAAGTATTATAATTAGTTTACAGATTGATTTCATCCGCAGATTCCCTTTGATTTAACCCTGCTGCATGCTTTTATTTGGTAACAAAGGAAATATTTAAACAGTACCGCAAGACTTAGAATTTCAAACAGCGATCCATCTGCACTAATGTTTTTGCACAGCACAGCTTGATAGTTTTATTACATATGTAGTCCCATTTAAAATAAGTAACCTCATGCTGCAGAACTTACTATTTCTATTTTCCATGGGGCAGGCTGAGATTGAAATGTAATTTGCAGAAAAATGATGCATTCTTGCCCTTTGATTGAACGGTTTGTATTGTTTCTAAAACACATCAATGAAATTGCGCTTCCTTATATGTAGAGATATATTCAATATATTTATATTCATGTAACTGAACTCTATTCCGGTCTGATAACTACTATACCAAAGGTACAGTGAACAAGTACATTTATTTAGCAGAGAAGCCTTTGTATGAAGCACAGACTGTCAGAGTATGTTGCTCTAAATTACTGACGGTTCAGTTAGTTGCCTAATCAGTCTTAACTGACAGCCTGCAAGATAAAAATCACTTCTCTCTTAGCATAGTAACATTTGGTATTTGGTTGCCATCTTGTTTCTTCCGGGCAAATGACAGTGTAGATAAAAATACAGAACATCCAACTCATATGTTTCACTGCAGTTTTTATTTACTGTTTAATACACGGAAAGGAAAAGCATATGCATTACATATATAGCATTGAGACGTATTAATATCAATATCATGGTTGCCAACATTCTCTACTAATTTCCAGGGGCATTTTCCTGCTGAGTTGGCATATCTAAGCTTCTCATGCATGCTAATGTCTCACATCTCGCCCATCAGGAAAAAAAAAAATCATTGAATTTCATTACAAATGTTATTCTCTTACTGTTCAGAAGATAATACAATGTGGTGAACATGAAGTGATGGTAAGAATTGAATCTAACCTATATTAAATGAGAACTATTTACCTACAGTACTATTGTAGTTGGTCAATACTAAGGAAAGAGGGGACAATTGCTTGTTCAAGTTTCCTATAAAGGGTGTAGTGCTATGAAGAATAGGGACGGTTTGACGGATATGCAGAATTGTACATCATTCTATTTGAAAGCATATCTATGAGGATTGTATCTTTTTTTGTGAGAATAGGTTTAATAGAACATTTAAAGAGGCTCTGTCACCAGATTTTGCAACCCCTATCTGCTATTGCAGCAGATAGGCGCTGCAATGTAGATTACAGTAACGTTTTTATTTTTTAAAAACGAGCATTTTTGGCCAAGTTATGACCATTTTTGTAGTTATGCAAATGAGGCTTGCAAAAGTCCAAGTGGGTGTGATTAAAAGTAAAAGTCCAAGTGGGCGTGTATTATGTGCGTACATCGGGGCGTTTTTAATACTTTTACTAGCTGGGCGCTCTGAAGAGAAGTAACATCCATTTCTCTTCAGAACGCCCAGCTTCTGACAGTGCAGACCTGTGACGTCACTCACAGGTCCTGCATCGTGACGGCCACATCGGCACCAGAGGCTACAGTTGATTCTGCAGCAGCATCAGCGTTTGCAGGTAAGTCGATCTTACCTGCAAACGCTGATGTTGCTGCAGAATCAACTGTAGCCTCTGGTGCCGATGTGGCCGTCACGATGCAGGACCTGTGAGTGACGTCACAGGTCTGCACTGTCAGAAGCTGGGCGTTCTGAAGAGAAGTGGATGATACTTCTCTTCAGAGCGCCCAGCTAGTAAAAGTATTAAAAACGCCCCGATGTACGCACATAATACACGCCCACTTGGACTTTTAGTTTTAAACACACCCACTTGGACTTTTGCAAGCCTCATTTGCATAACTACAAAAATGGTCATAACTTGGCCAAAAATGCTCGTTTTTTAAAAATAAAAACGTTACTGTAATCTACATTGCAGCGCCTATCTGCTGCAATAGCAGATAGGGGTTGCAAAATCTGGTGACAGAGCCTCTTTAAAAGGGACCTGGCATTGAACACAGCATAAAGGCTTGAGAGTAACATGGTTCAAAGAGTTCTGCTTTGAATGTAAATCATAGATTTCTATAAAAACTACACGAATTAGCTCCAAAATTGTCCTTCTGGCTTGGTATATATTATGTCATCTTATTTTACGTTCCAGCTTGCCTGTCAGGGGACTCCAAAGTTACATGTCTCATACGTTATATAAGATATATGAGATGAGCTGCTGCCCTCCTCTTTGCTAGTCCTCTTAGGGAATGAGTAGAGCCAAGAACATTGAAGATGTAGACCCCAGAGGAAGGTTAGACCCACATATACTGATCACCTTCAATGTAAAAACATAGTAATATATGTACATAAAGCACATAGAGGAGCTCTGATCCGACCAATAAACCTATATAAAGATTCATTACTAGACTTTAAAATAGTAACATGGTGAAGTTACAACATTCATGCATAAATAGTACTAAAATAACCAATGTATGTGATTAGTTTATGTAAATGACATTTAGAGCCATTTGATGATGTTGTAGCTAATTGCCCACAGTTATTTTAGCTATCAGCATTGCTATTATTTAGCATTCTACAGATTTTCCCTATTGCATGAATTTTTCAGATACAAAATAATTTCTATATTCAAAATATTCAGTGCTAATTTGTGTTTTAACTTGATTCCAGTTGCCAGGCAACGTTGTATTAGGAGGGATATATCACAAATAGCAACTGATATACACCCCCTCTTACAATGCAAAATAAATGGATCTTTGAGAAGACAAAATAGCTTGGAATTACCAATATATTCAAATAATCTGACGTCTGTGTCTGCATCTGATCATTGTAATTAAGATGGATATGTGTATTGTATTCCAGTGATTAAGTAACTTTAAGATGTTTAACTCCTTAACACAAGACATTCCATGATGTACATGTACATAATTTTGCCTTAAGGCACCATGCCATACATGTATATCATTGTGATCGCATGGGTACAGCTTCTGTGCCCAGGTGACAAACAGCAGGACACCGCTGGTGATTGATAACCAGGTTACCGCTGTGACGGCCGGGATCAAAGAAACCACTGGTCATGAGATGGTCAAAGATGCCACAGTCAATAGCAACCACAACATCTAAGGTGTTAGAGGGAGAGATTCCCTCTGTTAGCCATTCGGTGGGGTGCCAATGGGTGACCAAGGCTGCCAGGGGCCTATGAAACTTTCCAAGGTCTGCCTTTAAGGCCATGCTAGAGGTATGGCTTAATAGTTTCCCTGACAGTGTAACACTGACTGGCAATAATACTTTGAAATACTATGTATTCCAAAGTATTATCTAATAAATCAAGAGATCACATCAATCAGATATTTATGACATATCCTGTGAACTAGGCTAGACTGGTGTCGGGGGGACCCCTGTTTGTTTGGTGCGGATCACAGAGGTGGGACCCACATCTAGCAGACATATATGCCATATCCTGTTTATATGCCACGAATATCTAAGATGGTAATACCCCTTTAAGGCCCAAAATAGGTCAGTCCTCAAGGGGTTAAGGATTGTGTTACCCATAAGGCACATTCTTCTTTCCCCGCTCCTTTATTTTTAAAAGGGTCTTATATGTACAGTATATTCTTTTCTCAGACTTTCTAAACATTATTATTGCAGTCAGCATACAACAGGAATCTGTATTCTGTTATTGTGCTCAATGTTTTACTCACCAGAACAAACAGTAGCATTTTCTTATATTGTGACTTTCTCAAAGTTACAGGGAGTTACCACTGGAATGTAATAAGATAAGGAGAAAATATGTGACAAATGTATTCTGTTTTGAACACTATTATGTACTTATGTAGGAAAAGAAGGTACTGTGTGTATATATATATATATATATATACATATACATCTTACGATATTTATTTCTTACCTGCTTAACATTGGCTTTTTGTAGTGACATGGAGTTGTACCAGACCAGGTTCTATTTGTTTTGGTTAGCCCATCTATTAAGGTTTACAAGTCATTACAGTGATTGTCAGCATATGGAAAATATATTTAATGCATAAATGCCCTTTTACATATGCCAATGATCCGTTGTACTAGTGTTCGTATAAATGCTCGTTCCCGATCATTGCCATGTGTAAACAGGGCAAAGATCAGCTGATGAAGAAGCAAACGCTCGTTTATCGACTGATCGCATCTTTTATGCACCCCAATAGATGGTCACTAGTGGGCAGCAGGAAGATGTGCTGTTGAGATTATGCAAACTGTATGGGGACGAATGTTTGTAGTAATTATTTCTCGTCCCCATACATTACAGACGATTGCTCCTTGTGAATGGAGCCAATGAGGGGCGATCAAAGTGCTGTACCGTCGATCGGCGCTCGTTTACAGGACCAGTATCAACCCATCTAAAAGGACCTAAAGCTAAGGGTCAGACAACAACTTTTGTTGAGTACCCCAGAAGTTGCAGGGGGACAGTTATGTTTCGTAAAAAATTATTGGGTTGCATAATTTGAGTGAATTAAACTTTGCAGACACAGAGAGGTGCCGTGACTGTAACCTTTGTTTGATCCAACTGTTCTGTGATCGTAGCATCTCATAGAAGTCAATGGAAATGAAAAGCAAAATTACTTTCCTACTGACTTTTTTTTATCTCTTATATGGGAAGAAAAAGTTGTGCAATTCAAAGAACACTTGCAACTGGCGATGTGTAGCACTAGTTGTAAGCTTCCCTAGACTTATTAAATTTACACTCCACTTTAACTGATTGCTTTCAGAGAACTAGAGCCAAGGTTCTAAATAGGACTTGTTATTTTCAAGTCCTATTTAAAGTTGCACTTTTAATATACAAGAACCCATAAAATGGTGGGTACATCAGGTTGAGATAGTTATATCATGTCCCTGTTTTTGCTCTGTGTTATATATACTGGAGATTTGAGTTCTGATAACAACGTTGTTGTTGCCTACTGCGTCTCACACTTCTAAAAAGACATTTTGGATTAAAAGTTTTGTATATCCTATGCGCTAAAAATAATTACAGGGGAGATACAAGAGTTGAATTTCAGTATATTACACATGAAGTACAAAATAAGACTAAACCTTGTTTTGAGAGTAGACCTCATGAAATGAGCATTTCTACACACAAATTATAAAATAACAAAGTCAGACAAATGTAATCAAACTAAAAGAAAAGACAAAATAAGGTGTAAGTGATACATGAGTAAATAAACAAGTCTCCAAGCAAAAAATGTAAATTAATATAAACACAATCAAGTATGAAGACAATAATATTCAAAACAAAATCTGTCTGTGAAAAATGAACAGTCAAGGGAGATATAGACATAATGACAGCAAAGAAATGATCAGCAGTAGTAAATAAATTACAGAGTACACAGAGGAAGTCATTGTATGCTTTATTAAGTCAGTCTACCTAGAGTATTAGGCTATATCACACCACAGAGAAAAAAAAAGACTTAGAAATGGATCAAATTTCAGTTTTTCATGGCCAGGGCATTGCCGACGCTGTAGATGGTGATTCTGCTTTTGGAGGAGCCTCTGACGTCACTGTCAGTATATGGACAGTGATGTCAAGGCCTTCCTCCAGGAGCGGAATCTCTGGCCAGAGCACTGCCGACGCTCTACTTGGGGATACGTCTTCTGAAGGAGCCCCTGACGTCACTGTTAGTAAGTGGACAGTGATGTCAGGGGCTCCCCCAGGAGCATAATCCTCGACAGAGTATTGCTGTCGCTCTGGCCGGAGATTTCAGCATTTCAAAGTCCCTAACGTCACTGTCTATATATGGAAAGTGTCCTCAAGTTCTTTCCCAAGATAGGAGTACTCAGCCAGAGATTTTGCAATGCTCTGGCCGGGTACTCCATAGTTGAAAGTCCTGACATCACCCTCCATATATTGAAAGTGAGGTTAGGGCTTCCTCAGGCTCAGCTCTTAAAGTAGCGCTGTGCCTGGGGAGTCCCCTTGTGAGTGCCAGGATCAGTTTTTAACGGTCGTCACAAGCATTGATTTCTGAAAAACGGTTGTTAAAAACAGAACTATTGCCTTCTATGGGGGCTGTCGGGCCGTGTAACGGCCAAAAATAAAACATTTTCTATTTTTTAACGTCCAGTATTCAAGATCCATTAGAAAAGCTGCCGTCTTACAGACGTTTTTTACTGTCATGTGAATATAGAGTTATTGTCTATAAGGACTCTAAAATAACTTATTGATTCTCACCTTCATCTGCTGGAATGCTTTGCTTTTGTGGATTTCCACTACATGGATCCAGCAAGCTATATTTCTTGATGATACAATGTTAAGTTCAAGCCTTAGTTAATGTTTTTAATGGACCAATTACATTGTGTAAAGATAGAAAAATACTTCAAGGTTATGCAGTGGCTTACACGTTTGTATTCACTCACTCACTATATGCATTTACACAGACATAGGTGTGCTTTTCATATTCATAGTAAGCAGTGAAACAGATAGCATTAAGGCAGAAGTCTTTCATGACACATGGAGGAAGGAAGTTAAAGGCAAAGTTTAAAGGGTAACTAAATGTTCAACAAACTTCCGACATGTCATAATGACATGTAAGAAGTTTTGATTGGCGGGGGTCCAAAAACTGAGACACCCACCAATCGCTTAAACGATTCAGCAGAAGCGCTCGTGCGAGTGCTGAGCCACTTAGTTTTTATTTGGCTTTTCCCAGAAAGCCGATGTAGCTGTGTACGGGTTCATAAACTTTCTATTGAGCCTGTACACCGCTACATCGATATCCGGAAAAAGCCGAACAGAAACTAAGCGGCTCTGCGCTCACACGTGAGCGCTTCATTTTATCAATTGGTGGGGGTCTCAGTGCTCGGACCCCCACCAATCAAAACTTCTGACATATTACTATGACATGTCAGAAGTTTGTTGAACATCTAGTTACCCTTTAATTCTTGTCAAGTTTCCTTGTCCCTTTTCTGGCCTTTGTTCAATAGAAATTCTGCTTTAGGCTGAAGATCTGAATAATTTGAGACAAGCGGGTTGCTATAGACATGGAGGTAGTTTTATTAAAACTGTCAACTGTAAAACTGTCCTATTCGCTCATAGCAACCAATCACAGCCCAACTTACATTTTTCCAGAACAGTTTAAGAACGTAAAGTTTAGCTCTGACAGTTTTACTGTTGAAAGTTCTGATAAATCTGTCTCAAATGTGCCTGACAGTTCTCTTAAGAAGACTATACCTTTACCACCAGACTGTTAGATATGACTTAATGTACTCCCGATTAAAAAAACGCAGATCAAGGAGACAACTCGTTGATCGGCACTCGTTTGCTCTTTTCACAAGGAACTAGTATGTGGACAAGCACTCATTACGATCAGCTCGTTCATCGACTGATTGTTACCCTGCACAGGGCACTTATTGGGAAGGAGCAGTCTGTGAACGCTCGTTTGCCCGAAAATTAGCCAGTGTAAAAGGGCCCTTAGATGTTCAGCTCAAAGCTATAGTATACCAACACTGCTGGTAAGAGAGAAGGGGCCAAGTAGCTGGGCAAAAGTAAAGTCATTACCTGCCCCAGGATATATTGATTAGATTTTAACAATAATAAATTTAAGTGGAGATCTTCTTTAAATGGTTTTCCTGTAATTCAATAATGCTAATATGTAACTGGTGCTCAGAAAATAATTATATGTATAGTGTATTTGAAAATAGAAAAAAAACAAAAAACTTATTTTCAAGATTGCTGCGTTCTCCATTGCAGGTTTGTGACAATGGACATGACTCTTCAGTGTAGGCATCTTCAATGGACTAAGCTTAAGCGAGATTTTCTAACTATCTGTTCCTTATACAGAGGATGCAAAGCGTTAGGCCCCATGCCCACTTCAGTTTTTTCCTTCAGTGTGCTAGACGTTTTTCTGACGGCTAGCACCCTGACCCATTCATTTCAATGAGGCCATGCACACTTCAGCTTTTTTGACGGTCCCGTTTCTCCGTTCCGATCCAAAGTAGAGCATGTCCTACTTTGGTCCGAGATTCTGTGACCGTGAGGCCCATGCAAGTCAATGGGGCCGTCAAAAATACTGAAGGCACACGGAAGGCATCCGTGTGCCGTCCGTGTGTGACGGAGCCGTTGCCTAGCAACGGTCGGGCGGGCAGGAAAACATTACAAAAATATTAAACTAATCGGCAGCCACTTGTCTCTATCAATCACTGATAGAGAAAATAGGCTGCTGATTAAAAATAAAATAAAAAGCATTTCATACGTACCCGGTCGTTGTCTTGGTGACGAGTCCCTCTTCTTCCTCCAGTCCGACCTTCTTTTCTGACGCGGCAGCCTGTGATTGGCTGCAGAGGCGGTCACGTGGGATGAAGCGTCATCCCTAGAGTCCGGCCTTCTGACGCCATCCTGACGTGCGTGACTGCCACTACAGCCTGTGATTGGCTGCAGCGGCGACATCGCTGGAGGCCGGACAGGAAGAATGTAAGTATGAACTTATTATTATTATTTTTTTATTACATTAAAATTTTATTTTCCGTGTGCCGAGCATGGTACTGTCCAGGGTGCTGAAAGAGTTACCTCCGATCAGTGCAGCCCATTAACTCTTTCAGCACCCTGGACAGTACAATGCTCGGCGCACGGAAACGGAGACACGGAGTGCTCACGGGAGTGCACACGGCCGCTAAAACGGGCACACGGATCTGTCACAAACGGCCGTGAAAACTGTGGCGGAAGTGTGCACAAGGCCTTAGGGTCACATGGGCATCTGCTGTCCTTATGCATTTTGTAACTAGCACCAATCCTCCTGGACTTAGTAGGATCTCGGCTGCGTGTACTCAACTACACAAGTACAACATACGTTACCACTGACAAATACAGCGCCAAGATTTTAGCCTGCCAGAAGAAGCCCTTTAGGAACTGGTTACTTTGTAATTATTGCATTATCAAAGACATTGAGTAAGATTGCACCGTATTATTTAATCCTTTTTGTGATACTAATTTAATTTCATGTTATGATGTAATATAAAAAAACAAAACATGTGTAAATCATCTCCCACTGTAACTAGAACACATAGCTCATTGTGCATTTATTTGTTTAAACAAATATTCTAGATTTAATGGAGATCACAGTTTCCTAATCATTTTTCGATACATATCTCTTGCACAAATCTATCCTTTGTATTCCTCAACTAGGAATGACAAATACTAATGCAGGGCACATCCACTCCCAATGCCTGGCACAGCACTTATATTAAATACAGCCTAGGTTGTAGTCACAAAACCAATAGCAAAAAGTTACACGCAGAACTGCAATTATGCGGCAGAAAATGGGTTAAAAATGTGCTTTTTTTTAGGAAAGCAAAACCTGTCTTACATCTTTACACCTCATCTCCTCTAAATTCTCGTCATGACACCTGTCTCTGGATTGCGAGAAATTGTTGTGTGCCCTAGTTGCTTAGCAACAATTTTCGACATTAACATTATTTTCTTTGTAGTCATTTTATTGGCTCGCTAGTTTCCGCAGTGTCTTTACAGTTATAATACTATGTTTGCTTGCTGATTCTTAGTGGGCGCGCATGTTAGACAATGCACAGCAGAAAAAATTGTCATGATGCAATATTAGGGCATGACCACACATGGCGGAATTCCTCCGCAACTGTCCGCATCAATGCCGCACCTAATCCGGGTTGCGGATTACGGCTGCGGATCTGCACAAAATGTGCAGAAAATTGATGCGGACTAGCTGCTGCGGACTGCGGGAAAAGTGCTTCCCTTCTCCCTATCAGTGCAGGATAGAGAGAAGGGACAGCACTTTCCCTAGTGAAAGTAAAAGAAATTCATACTTACCGCCCGTTGTCTTGATGACGCGTCCCTCCTTCGGCATCCAGCCCGACCTCCCTGGATGACGCGCCAGTCCATGTGACCGCTGCAGCCTGTGCTTGGCCTGTGATTGGCTGCAGCCGTCACTTACACTGAAACGTCATCCTGGGAGGCCGGACTGGAGACAGAAACAGGGAGTTCTCGGTAAGTACGAACTTCATTTTTTTTTACAGATACATGTATATTGAGATCGGTAGTCACTGTCCCGGGTGCAGAAACAGTTACTGCCGATCGCTTAACTCTTTCAGCACCCTGGACAGTGACTATTTACTGACGTCTCCTAGCAACGCTCCCGTCATTACGGGAGCCCCATTGACTTCCTCAGTCTGGCTGTAGACCTAGAAATACATAGGTCCAGCCAGAATGAAGAAATGTCAAGTTAAAAAAGCAAGACGTATCCGCAGCACACATGACATGTGCATGACAGCTGCGGACTTCATTGCGGAATTTAGAATCTCCATTGAAGTCAATGGAGAAATTCCGCCATGAGTCCGCCACTGCTCCGCAACAGACAGAGCATGCTGCGGACACCAAATTCCGCTCCGCAGCCTATGCTCCGCAGCGGAATTGTACGCATCGTGTAAACGAACACTGCTAAATTAAAGTGAAAGTCAATGGAGAAACGGCTCCGCTGCGGATTAACGCTGCGGAGTGTCCGCAGCGGAATTTAAGTGAAATTCCGCCATGTGTGAACCCGCCCTTAAAGAAAAAAAAGATATAGTAGAAATAGGAATAATCTGTGCACGTTATATATGAATGAACATCAAATACAAGACCAGGTAAGATTAAATCACACCTCTAACCCAAACCTTATCTAATATCTGGGCTATCTCTGAGCCATATTGTGGTGCAGAGGTTAAAAAGTAGTCACCAGTGAGTTAGAAAGTATTTGTTAGTCAGGTGAAGAAATTCATTGGTGACTACTTGCCTCACTCTATATCAGCTCTGAGGACTACAAGGAATTTTGGGTGTAATACAAGGCTTTGGTTAGGGCAACTTTATCAATTTGCACCCTCGGTAATCTTAGGATCAATTCAGTATGTGCAGTATTTTTACAGGTTAAAGAAATAAGAGTTTTTGCAACTATTTTCCTAGAGCTAAAATATTGGGCTCTATTTTTGTTTAAATAAGTACAATCATATAGTGAACTTTATTAACTAGACGGGGGAATGATAAATACTGGTGCTCCGTCCAAAGCATGTACCAAACTCTTCCTTAGTGCAATATGTTCATCCGCAGGAAGCATGACTGGTTCATGAATATGGTGCAAAGGGTTTAAACAATGCCAGATCAGAGCTGACCTATTCTGCCACTCTAATAATAATGACAAAAACAAAAAACAAAAACATGAATTTCTTGAAACTATAGAACCCCGTATATTTTCTGTTACCCTAGCAGGCTAGCTCCTGTGATCAACAAGCACCTAGAAAATAATACCATAATTATTCCTTCTTTAGCTCTTTCCATTGTAGTTATACGAAGTGTCTGCACGTATCCATACTTTTACAGTTCTTTTTGATAATCAGTTTGCATGATTTTGTACCAAAATGTGTGATTAATGATAAAATACCGCCGTTCTTCACAATATTTTCCATGTCTAAAATGCGCATTGCGTACATTTCTTTGCAGACTTCATAAATTTATAGAATATTTTCATATCACATTGAAAAGTGAAATTGGGATTATTTGTGTTCTAGTTCTGGCATGTTTGACATATTCTGAATTATTTTAGACCATGAAAAGATGCCTTTGGGATACTATTAACTTTTCACATTCTCCCAAGTGAGGCAAGCAGCCGTGTTCCTTGAGATATACAATCCTGAAAAATAGTGCTATAAATTATAAAATGTAATCAATTTGTTTTGAGCTTTGTCAACAAATGCTGTAAAAATGCCTTAGTATTACAATTAAGTGAAATGTTACTCGATTCGCAAATTATATGTTATCATCGCAAAGGTTTTGCTATAATGATGTTGCCAAATATGATCCATGTTGCATTATGTATTTGGTATGTAAAGTATTTTCAATGCTAGTCTAGGGCATACAAGTTTAATGACAGATCAATAGTGGGTTTACTGAAAAAAATTAAGATATCCTGATGGAAATACATTGTAAACAGCTATTTCGGTGAAATTGTAGAAAGCACCAGAAAATAAGAAACAATCAGACCCCCCTTGCAAGGCACGTGCCATACATTAATAGATGTAAGGCTTATGGAAGGGAACAAGTAAAATCTTTTCAATGCCTGATAATATCTTTAACTGTGTACATCTAAATACTCTGCTTCATAGCTCTGAAAGGTCAGTCCTCAAGGGCAAGCAGTAGATGATATTTTGATAGTTTTTAATCTATGTTTTACATTATAGGAACTGAAATTACTCTAGCAGAATGCTTTCATTGGAAAGTTTGGATCTTCTGTTAACCTCATACTGTAGGTTAGAATTTTGAACACTCTCTATTCTGATGTAGTGAAATGTTCTCAAAATATGCAGTTTGGAAATCACAAAAAAAAAACAATCCTTATCATAGTGAAGATATATTAAAATAGATATAGTTTAATATGCAGTAGGGGAGTTAAATACAATAAAGGGCCAAAGTAGAGGTGCAAAGAAATCCGGAATCTGATTGGTTACTTTGGATATGCATCGGCATGAATAGTGTAGTAGACTACGCTATTTCATACTAAGGTAAACAGTAAAAATTGTACAGTATAGCGCATGGTATGTTTTTTTTTTACAATGGGGTTCTATAGGGGATGTATCCCACTGTATGCATCATATACCTCCGACATAGGGCTCCCACTTGGTCTGGACAGAGTCTAAGGCCTGCTTTTTTAGATAATTCTTCATGAAACCGCTAGTACAAAATGAGACATATTTTTGCAAAAAACGCCATAAAAAATGCATTACACTTTGTATGCGTATGCGTTTTTGAATCACAACAAAAAAAAAAACACTGTATGAAGGAGGCCTAAGGGGTGAGGAGGTACATAAAACTAAGCTGAATCAGAGCTTTGACTGCCCGAGAGGACCTTCTATAGATATAGTTGCACAGTGGAAAAAGGTGAGGGATCAACGGCGCTCCTGCGAGACTTTGTGTGGAGTGGAATAGTATAGGTTGGCGGCTGCCACCCACTGTGGTCCCTCGGTGCTAATGCCTTAGCACCTGGGACAAGGTATGTGGAAGAAAAAAGAGCAGAAAAAGAGCAGTATAGTATCGGGCATCTGCGCCAGGCTCAGGA
Source organism: Rhinoderma darwinii (assembly GCF_050947455.1). Taxonomy (NCBI): domain Eukaryota; kingdom Metazoa; phylum Chordata; class Amphibia; order Anura; family Rhinodermatidae; genus Rhinoderma; species Rhinoderma darwinii. Next base: position 197,263,721 of record NC_134689.1, on the reverse strand, counting down.
GCACAAGGAATGAGGCCAGGTGAGTTTGATCAAGGAGATCTTTAATTTAAACGACGAAGCGTTTCTGGACCGGACTGATCAACTGCTGTGCACCGGTTTGTTCCCGTTTTTTTTTACTGCATATATGTGCACATTACACGTGCAAACATTGCTAACTGACCTGACGAAGGGACCAGTCCGTTCCAGAAACGCGTCGTCGTTTGAATTAAAGATCTCCTTGATCAAACTCAACTGGCCTCGTTCCTTGTCCTCCCGAGCCTGGCGTCGATGCCCGATACTATACTGCTCTTTTTCTGCTCTTTTTTCTTCTATAGATATAGGGCTTCTGACATTTCACCACCTCATGAAAAATGTATACATTACCTTATGCTTATTAGGCTATGTTATAGATATAGTTAGATAAGTTGATTTATAGTTCAATGAGAACACATTGCCCAAAAAATAAAACAATATTCATAAAAAGCTGTTAAAGCATACCACTACTTTTAGGATTTTGCATTATGCTTTACACACTAAATGTTTCTTCTAATGTGGAACATTTTACCTACATTCTTTATTTGTTACTAAATGTAATAAGTATAAAAACAAAGTGGTAAAGACTGTAAATGTGTTACTGATGTATTCTTGTATTATGATCAAAGACCTTGTTATAAGAGATGAAAATTGTACAATACTTTCTTATAGAGTACGGTGTCTTCTTGTTAATAAACACTAAAATGTCTTTACAGCGATTACTCATCAACATTCTTCACTGGATATCACAATGGGAGTTTACTAAATGACTGATAGACCTGTTTTAATGGGCGCAGAGCAGCAATAAGCAGATAAATATATACCTTCAGTGATGAGCAGCAGAATCAGAGTTGTTACATAAGAACAGGATAGATGAGCCCCTTATCACACTGTTTTATCACTAGGGTGGTTGGGAGTTATAGAGAGTAAAACCTGCCAGCTTAGTACTAGATTATTTTCATCCTCTTTTAGAAATGAAAGGGTTAAATTCAGGAATGAACCAAGTGATGAGGTCCTGCCTGTCTTCTTTGCATGTTGCATTTTTATGGATATGTAAAGAAAGCGTAAACACTCTTGGTAAAGCAAAAACCTTTTAACAAACCCAACAGTGTTAGCTGATCCTACTTCTATAAATTTTCAGGTCTTGATATAAACAGTTCGATAACATACTGCAGTCAAACAGCGATCATTTCCCTAACATATCTCTTAACAAAAACCAGTCACTAGGTCATATAAGTTGAACTGGTTAGATTACATTAATAGAGCTGTCTCCCTGATTCCAGGCCTTCTTTTTTATTTTCCTGGACCCCCCCCCCGTTCCTGAGATATGCCCACTGGTGTGTTGGCTTCCTATAGGCCAATTTGCTGTAGTCCCTGCCTCCGATACTGACCAATCAGCGCGAGGCAGCTTGAGGGTGGTTCAGGTTCTGTTTGCTAACTACAGAAAATTAGTATGGAGGGAGCCAACAACAGTGGGCCATATATCTGGAACGGGGAGAAGAAGAAAAAAAATAGCGCTGGAATCAGGGACACAGCGCTATTTATGTTGGATAGCCAGTTCAACTTATATCACCTAGTAATAGGTTTTCTTTAAAGACAGAAAATCAGCATAATTATGTAATCTAAGTATCTACCTTCTGTATTCTTAGGCTGAAATCACACATGCATTTATTTATTTTTTTGCCAAAACATAAATGAATCCAACAGGAAGGAAACATATAGTATTGTTTTTTTCTTTATACTTCATCTTCTTTCTGGATCTGCTCCTGGCTTTGTCTCCAAAAACAACAACAAAAACTGCACGTATGATTCCAGCCTTCATTGAGCTGCTTGTTTTGTGTTCTCATTTATTTCATATGGTGTCTGGTTTTAATGTGATAATAACAATTATAATACTTATATTATAGATTTGTGTATATAGCACTTTAATATGTACTTGTATGTCTTTTAGGTAATATAAATATTTATCCTAATAAAACTTGACCAATCAGATTCCTGTATTTTACCAATGCAGAGGAAAAAACATATGAATAATTAACTATATTATTTTTTCTCTGTGTAAACATTAGATTTCTCAAGTTCAACGTGAAATAATTCCGAAGGAATTACGACACCTTCCTAGGAGATTTACTTTTATTCTGATTACTTTAAAATGATGGCGCAGAATTACTACTGTGTCTGTGTCTAGAATGTGTAAAACAAAATGTGCCACATTTTTACACAATTTGGCATATTTTGCAGCAATTTGGCGCATTTAATTTTTAGGCTTATTTAACAGATGTTTGCGCCTCACTAGACGGTTTTAAAAAATGTCTACAAAAGGGTGTGAGGCTCACAGTTTGACATTAGTCATGAGTGGTTGGGGTTGCTGCCATGTAGCTCTGGAGTCCTAGCATGATATGTAACCAAGGACATTATCTACATGGAGTTTGTATGTACTCGCCATGTTTGCGTGGGTTTCCTCAGGGTACTCCTTTGCTTAGGTTTATTTCTATGAAACTGGACATAGTATGTGTCTGATGTAGAAAAATAAAACTATGAGGATATTAGTTATTGCAATCTGTGTATAGAGTTGTGGAATATGCTGGTGATATATAAGCCACAGAAAATAAAATACATTTTCCTCAAAATATTTTTTACACATTTATCAGATATTTAGGCATATCCACTATAGCAGTATTCTGGTCAGAATTTTGCTTCAGTATTTGTGAGACAAAACTAGGAGTGAATCCTACACTGATAAAACGTGTAGGGCCTTCTTCACATCAACGGGTGTCAAATCGGCCATGAAAAACTGCTGTTTTTGACGGCTGATTTACACCCGTGCGGGACCCGAGTTCACATATCCCTTCATAGACTTCAGTTTATTGAGGGACCTGTGAAAAGGGGCAAAAATAGGATTTGTCTTATTTTTCACGGGCCATTCACACGGTCCGATAAAAAAAATGGATGTGAGAATAGTTTCATAGAAGTGTATTGATTTTAATGTAGCCGCATGATGGTCATTAAAAAAACGTTAGTCACACGGCCGATTATCTCGTTTGTGTGAATAAGCCTTTATGGCAAGTTTTATATCTCTTCCATGGTTTTTGGCCTCCTCCTGGTTTGGGCTTCCAAATACTGATGCAAAATAATGAATAAAATACTGCTGTGTGAAAGAGGCTTAAGACTTTTAGATCATCTTTACGGGATTTGTTTACCTACTGAAGTCAGACTAGTTAGCCTGCATGCAGATCTAAATCTGCACGTATACGGATAGCTTATCCTAAATGTCTAGAATGAATAAATATAATGATTACATTTATAAACAAATAGCCTGTTAAGCTAAATTAACAAAACTGCAAACTCAGCTGTCCTTGAAAGGTCGGTGCATAAGTTTCTACTAGTTTTTACAATTGCTCCTATTCTTTTAGACTGTTTAGATTCTTTCTGTATTTGTTTTATTTGACTACAGATATTCACATCTCTCTAGACATATTAATACGCTCCAAAGATGCTAGATGAATATGTATCACTTTGCAAGAATAAGGCCTCAGTGATTTGATTTGAAGAGAACTTATGAAACAATTACATCTGTGTTAAAATGGAACCTATGTTGCCTGGTTTGTAAGAAAGCAATATAGGAATATAAATAGTAATAAAACAGAACAACAAGGATCCTGGTGGAAATTGAGTTTAATAAACAGTGAACTGTTATCTGATTATTTATTTGTTACAGCAGTATTTTATGTGCAATTACAAAAAGCAATTATAATTCTTGTGAAATCATAAACCTTCTATTTTCCATTAATGAGAATGATGGTCCTTCCGGAATCTGAATTCAATTAATTTACATCAACCCTTTTTTCAGTAGTAGAATTCTCATATTGGTTCTATATCCAAATAAGATAAATCCTAATATAACAGAGTCATCTTTTAGGTGGAGAGATAGCTCAGACTCTGGTACTTTGTATAATTGTTTTACTGAATATAGTCTTTTTCCTCACTTAGTACTTTAAGCAAACTCATTCATAGTAAATAGCAGAAGTTTATAAAACGGGATGTAACAACGGAACGGAATTCTGTAGCATTTCTAGTGGCAGCAAAGTGAATGAGATTTCAAAAATCTCATACCCATGCTGCGGAAAAAAAATGCCGCAAAAATGTTCATAATTAGACCTGCGGTGCAAATTTTAAATCCGCAGCATGTCAATTTAGGGCATGACCACACATGGCGGAATTCCTCCGCAACTGTCCGCATCAATGCCGCACAGAATCTGCGTTGCAGATTCTGCTGCGGATCTGCACAAAATGTGCAGAAAATTGATGCGGACTGGCCGCTGCGGACTGCAGGAAAAGTGCTTCTCTTCTCCCTATTCAGTGCAGGATAGAGAGAAGGGACAGCACTTTCCCTAGTGAAAGTCAATGAAATTCATACTTACCGCCCGTTGTCTTGGTGACGCGTCCCTCTTTCGGCATCCGGGCCGACCTCCCTGGATGACGCTCCAGTCCATGTGACCGCTGCAGCCTGTGCTTGGCCTGTGATTGGCTGCAGCCGTCACTTACACTGAAACGTCATCCTGGGAGGCCGGACTGTAGACAGACGCAGGGAGTTCTCGGTAAGTATGAACTTATATTTTTTTTAACAGATACATGTATATTGAGATCGGTAGTCACTGTCCCGGGTGCAGAAACAGTTACTGCCGATCGCGTAACTCTTTCAGCACCCTGGACAGTGACTATTTACAGACGTCTCCTAGCAACGCTCCCGTCATTACGGGAGCCCCATTGACTTCCTCAGTCTGGCTGTAGACCTAGAAATACATAGGTCCAGCCAGAATGAAGAAATGTCATGGTAGTAAAAACAATACGCTCCGCAGCACACATAAGATCTGCGGACTTCATTGCGGAATTTTGACTCTCCATTGAAGTCAATGGAGAAATTCCGCCATGAGTCCGCAACCAGTCCGCCACTGCTCCGCAACAGACAGAGCATGCTGCGGACACCAAATTCCGCTCCGCAGCCTATGCTCCGCAGCGGAATTGTACGCATCGTGTAAACGAACACTGCTAAATTAAAGTGAAAGTCAATGGAGAAACGGCTCCGCTGCGGATTAACGCTGCGGAGTGTCCGCAGCGGAATTTAAGTGAAATTCCGCTATGTGTGAACCCGCCCTTATACTGTGTTTTCGTTGCTTTTCTGTTGCAAGTTGTTTTCCCCAATGAATTCAACGGGGATGTAAAAAAGCCACAACAAATAGCCAAGTGTTTTGCGGAGGAATTGCAGCGATTCCACCACAAAAATCGCAACTTAGAAAAAAACAGAAACTTATACTTACCACCTGTGAGTTGTAATAACGACACTTTATTCTGTTCTTCTTCCAGCCTGGACTCCTGGGATGACGGTTCATCCTGTTACTACTGCAGTCAATCACAGGCTGCAGTGGTCACATGGGCAGCAGCGTCATCCCGGGAGGCCTGACTGCACAACCGCGAAGGGACCCGTCACCATGACTACAACTGAGAAAAGTATGAATTGTTTTTATCTAGCGCTGCTTTCCGCAGCCGAAATTCCACCTGAGAAACCGCACCACGATGTGGTGAGGTTTTTCGAATGGAATATGCTTTGGGTTCTAGGTCGGATACGCTGCGTAGTGTTACACACCATATCCGACCCATGGGAACCAAGCCTTAGGGTGCAGTCATACGCAACAGATTTTGTTGTAGAAAGTTTCTGTGACTGCAGGAGGTACAGGGATTTCTGCAAGATCCATTCAAATGAATGGACCTGATTTTCAGTCGCAGATAATTTCTGCAGCAAAATCTGCCGAGTGTGACTGCACCCTCACATGTGTTGCCTTTAGAGATGTCTGAAATCCATTGACCATCTGCAGGCTGATGGATGAAGGGAGTTCTGCCATTAATTAGGTTAGGGAACTGTTATTCATGCAATTCCGTAATGTGTTCTTTAAAATGATTCCAAATAAAGAGCTTTCATTTAAACTCAACATTTCATTGATTTACACAACCTGCAGGCACCATGTAATGAATACTCTCATGCTTACACAAAAGACATATGTAATTGTATACAATAAATAGTTTAAAAATAATTGACTTTGTTGTTTTGTGGGCTTAAAATGAATGCAGCTTTCCCAGCATCCAGATTTTTTTCCCAGTGCACAGAGTCAATGCAGAAGGGCGATGAAGGATTGTAGTAAGAATGGAGACGTTGATTACTTGTGCTCACCAAACCCGAGTTGCTGATTAAAGCCTTGGCAGACGAACAATTTTATAATCAGCCTTAGTACAAATTTGCCACTTAGCATTAAAGTTTTGGCTTGTATTATATCTATTCTATTCTTAAAAAAAATGCAGATATAAAACATAAAAATAAATAAATCTTGCTACACTCCAGGAAACGTTCTCTAAAACATATCCTACCACACTACCGGGCGTGTTGTACCGGTTTTTAACTCTTCGTATTCCAGATTTAATATGCGGACCACCCATAGTCCTACTTAACAGGGGCCAGTTCAGTTTTTAAGTGGTTTTGAGGGGCCTATATATTAGAAACCCCCAATAAGTCACGACATTTTAAAAACCTCACCCCTCAAAGTATTCAAAACAGCATTTAGAAAGTTTATTAACCTTTTGGGGGTTACACAAGAATTACAGCAAAGTAGGGATGAAACGTACAAATTTAATCTTTTTTGCAGAAATTCATTTTTAATCCTTTTTTTTCCCTGTAACACAGAGGGTTTTACCAGAGAAACGCACTCGATATTTATTGCACAGAATCTGCAGTTTTTAGAAATATCCCATATGTGGCCCTAGTGTTCTTATGGACTGAAGCACAGGTCTCAAAAGCAAAGGAGCACCTAGAGGATTTTGGTGCCTTCTTTTTATTTGATTATATTTTAGGCACCATGTCCAGTTTGAAGAGGTCTTGTGATGCCAAAACAGTGGAAACACCCCCAAAAATACAACATTTTTCAAACTACACCCCTCAAGGAATTTATCAAGGGCTTTAGCAAGCATTTTAAACCCACAGTTTTTTTGCTGAATTTAGTGGAATGAAGCCGCGAAAATGAAAGTCTACAGTTTTTTCCAATAAAATGTGGAAATTTTCAATTTTAACAAGGTATAAAGGAGAAAAAACACCCCAATATTAGAAAATAAATTTCTCCCGATTCCGGCAATACCCCATATGAGGTAATAAACGACTGTTTGGACACATGGCAGGGCTCAGAAAGGCAGGAGCGCTAATTGCCATGCAGATTTTGCTGGATTGGTTTTTGGGTGCCATGTCGCATTTGCAAAACCCTAAGGTACCAGAGTACAGCGGAGACCCCCAAGAGGTGACCCCATTTTGGAAACGACACCCCTCAAGGCATTTATCATTTGCCTGGGCGTATATGACAGGGCTCAGAAGTAAAGAGCACCATGCTCATTTGAGGTCTATTTTGGTGATTTTTACAGCATTGGCCTACAATTGCAGGGCCCTGAGGTCAAATAGTAAAACAAACCCCTAAGTAGTGACCCTTTTTTTGGAAACTACACCCCTTAAGGCATGTTAAGGGGTGTAGTGAGCATTTTGCCCCCACGGGTGGTTTTTCCATTAGTAATTAATGCACAGCGGGTGGTGCAAAGTGAAAATAGCAATTTTCCGCTGATATGCCATTTTAGTGCACAATATGTTGTTCCCAATTTGTGCCACCGAAGACACACACCTCGTAAACTGCTAAGCTGGTTCTCCCCGATATGGTGATGCCATATATGTGGGCGTAAATTGCTGTTTGGCCATGCTGTAGGGTTCACAAGGGAGGGAGTGCCATTTGGCTTTTGGAGCGTAGATTTAGCTTGGTAGTTCTGTTTGGGGTTTTGATGGTATTTTAGTTCATAATGTGGGGGCATATGTAAGCTGTGCAGAGTACATCAGGGCATAATAAGAGGGTATAATAATGGGGTATAGAAATAATACTTCACAGATATGTGGCCAGTGTCGCACTAATAAATGGTGCCCAATCTTATCCGCTTTTGGACACTGCACATTTTGTCGCTATATTCTGAGAGCCAGAACTTTTCAGTCAAAAAAGCTGTGTAAGGGCTTGTTTATTGCGCGACAGGTTGTAGTTTTTATTGGTACTATTTTGGGGTACATGGAACTTTATGATCACTTTTTATTACATGTTTCGGGAGGGGTGGTGATAAAAAAATGGCAATTATGGCATTGTTTTTTATTTTATTTTTTTGCGGAGTTTACCGTGTGGGAAAAATAATATTATAGTTTTATAGATTGGGTTGTTACGGATGCAGCGATACCAAATATGTTTACTTTGTTTTAACGTTTTCTTCATTTTTTTTCCCATAATAAAATACTTATTATAGGAAAAAAGGCAATGTTTGTTTTTATTAACTTGAAACTTTTCTTTTTACACTTTTATTCAACTTTTTTTTGTCCCACTAGGGGACTTGAGCGCCTGCACCGCTGATCTTTACTCTAATGCATTGCGCTACCTACGTAGTGCAATGCATTAGAGCTGTCAGTCATTCACTGAGAGCAAGCTTATTAGGTCCCGTCTGTGTGCGGGGCCTAATAGGCAATCCTACGTGGCAGATCAGGAGGCCATTGTTAGGCCTCCGTTTGCCATAGCAATGATCGGCATCCTCATGATCACATTGTGTCGATGCCAATCGCAACAAACCACTAAGATGCCGCGATAGTTTTTCATTGTGGCAGCTGAGGGGTTAATGGCAGGGATCGGAGCTAGCTCTGTTCCCTGCCGTTACAGCACGGTGTCAGCTGTAACATACAGCTGACACCAGCGGCTAATGTTGCAGGCTCAGCGTCTGAGCCTGCACCATCATGTCACTGCTTTGAACTGTGTCTGCAGACGTGTAGACATAGTACCCTGTTAATGCTATGGCGTAATGGTCCATCAGTTTGCGTTAACAGGACAACTCCTGTCACGGACTATTACGTCACATAGCGTTAAGGTGTTGAAGAGGACACCTCTCTTGACATGTCTGTTTTAGTAAATAATTGCATTCCCCATGAAATAACAATTCTGGGACATATTTTTCTTAGCGATCTGCACTGCATTATTCCTTTGTTATTCCTTCTCAAAGTGTATGAATAAATTGACTAATTGGTGTCACCAGTTGGGGGTGCGTCCCCAAATATATTAACAAAGTCCAATCAGTGCTGACAAAGAGAGACACACCCCTTTGACAATGGAAATGTTAACACCCAGTTGTCAAGTTATTCATAAATATCTAGGAGGTATAACAGGATGGGCACAATGAAGAGTTCTAATAAAACATGTTCCAGAATTGTTATTTCATGGTGAATACAAGTATTTACTTAGGTGACAGGTCCTCTTTAATAATGGATTATATTAGAACAAATTTCACTTTAGGTTAGTGTTTATCTACGGTAGTTATGCTTTCTTTAATAATGGATGTTTCATATTACAACAATCTATTACAAATTTATTAACAATAATAACTATTCAGTGCAAGTTAAAGCGGATATCACCTTGTAGCGTTTATAACGGTACAAAAAATAATGTGCCGTTTGGCTAATAGGAGTGATCAAACAATGCGCCAGACTCATGAGTCCGGTGTATTCATCAGAAGAGCGCTTCCCCACCCCTCCCTGCAGTGAATGACCGTCTCCTGTGTGTACAGATACAAAGGAGCCAGCCATCAATCACTGTGAGGAGGGCATGGAGAGTTGGGGGGAGCACTTCCTCATGAATACACTGGACTCATAACTATAAGTTCAATATATTCTTTGATTGCTCCTATTAGCCAAATGGCACAATATGTTTTGTGCCGTTTTAACGAAAAGTAGAATGGATGGACCTGTCCCCATTATATGTTGCCCATACCATGGTAGCATATTGAACTGACAGATTGGCTTTAATGTTAGGTAGTATATGTATAGATTTAAAGAATACAATGGGCCTCATTTATGAAAACAGTCTAAAAGACAACATTTCTTTGTGGCTAATAGCAACCAATCAGTGCTCGACTTTCATTTCTTCAAAATGGGGGGCTAACTACTATTTGGGGGCACAAAGAGGGCCTAGCTACTATATAAAGAGCTCAAAGGGAAGCATAACTACTATATGAGGGGAACAAAGATGGTCTAACTACTATATGGGGACCTAACTATTATATAGGAGGCACAGAGGGGACCTTACTACTACATAGGGGCATAAAGGGGGACCTATCTATTATAGGGAGGCACAAAGGGGACCAAACTGCGGTATGGGGACACAAAGTGGACCTAACTTCCATAGGGGGGACATAAAGGAGGACCTAACTTCCATAGAGGGGCACAAAGGAGGGCTTATATCATATAGGGGGGCACTAAGAATACCTCTCCACTTTATTAGCTTATATGGTTTGCAGAGCGCTTGTATAGAACTGATATCTTTCACTGTATGATAGTCATATTTGTCTTAGATTTACTTCACACGTTGTACTACGCAATTAAGAGTGGTCACATTATTTCTTTATAGCTGAAGGGTGGGCCCCAATAATTATTTCCTCTGGCGAGCCCAAGTTACTCCAGTTCGACACTCTTGTGTACCAATAAAACAAGATTAAGATTATTTTAACAATGCAATCCTTACAATAATTTCAGAAGATATGACACATGTGACTGTGATTGTAAATCCTAAAGCACAATATGAAAATCATTTATTTTTAATGAAATTCATACTGTATTACTATCTGTAAGTGCAATGCAAAAGGTTTGGACTCAAAGCAACTTGACAATTAAAGATGTATCACATCTGTTTAATCCTTTAGTGCTAAGGGGAGTTGCTGCATATTGCCAAGCAATAAACTATAGCCTCAGCAGCACTGAAAGGCTTAATAAAAAGAATGCACATCCTTTGCTGAAGACGTTCCTGCTATGGCTGTAACAGACATACTGAGTCGTGTTGGATCTTTAGAAAGTCAGGACTATAGGTTTGGACGTCTATTTCCCTTTACGACTGAAACTTATAAGAATAGCACCATTAAAGTTCATCTTTTGGCTCGCAATGTAAATCTTTTGCTTCTAAGAGTGCCCATTGCCAACTTTTTACAATAAAAGACTTCAGAGTGTTTCATTTTATTCTTGCCCTTCAAACACTCCATTGGGAATTGTGACCTGACCGAAATGCTGTAGTTGTGGAACTTGTTACAGTTCAAACATAGAGGGTCAAACCGTGTGTTTCAGCAGCAGAGGGAGTTTTAAGCTCTTTTCTTTTCAATACATCAGATGTTTAATTCTACATTAAATTCAATAACCTTAACTGTGTCAACATCCCTGCACATTCTTGTCCACATTACTTTTAAATGTCTTCAAGGCAGCAGTAAGCTAATGGAACGCTCGAACAGAGAAAGTAATGCACTAAAACATTTTTATTACTTGATTTTCAAGAACCTGGAAAAAATGCTCCTTCGACGAAGACCTCAGTACGAGGTTGAAACGCGTTGCAGCAGCAATTTTTATTCTTTTTTAGCAAGTTCTTAAATAAATTGTTTCAAATTTCATCGGATGGTTCCGTTATAATCACTGAACCAGCTACACAAGAGCACCCGACACGAGGAGCATTTTTTCCAGGTTCTTGATTTTGAATGACCACGGTAAAGAAACCCCAGTATTGGATCTATTAACCGTGGGTCTGCTCCAGAGGCTAGCACTTTGTATCCGAGACCATGACGAGCAACTAAGTTAAGTGTGCTGACGATCTTACAAACAGGATCAGGTGTGTCTATCTTCACTCACCTTTGCATGAAAATACTATTTGTTTATACGGTATCACCTTAGAGGAGCGCCGTCTCTCTTTTTCAATTTTTTTCCAAGCATTACTTGATTTTGTAATATGTTGAAAAACATGAATTACCTATGAGTGGTATCCTAAAAGCACTCATTTCCGTTTTATAAGCGCTGGCGGGATTTTTTAAGCAGCTCTTATAATGCTATTAAATGACGGACAGGCACATGTACTGCAAAAGTAAAATCCATAATAAGGCCAAGCAGCTAAAACAGGCTGTATATTAGTCGAAAGCCCCCAGTTCTAACAGCCCATGTCTGAGTCACCACATTTTAGCTTCCGATCTTTAAACAGTTGTGTGGGTGTAAATCAAAATTATACGTAGTACATTACCTAAAACAACTCTTAATGTGGATATCATGAATCACAGACACATGAAATCTTGTGAACATGATCTGAAGAGGCACAGGCTGAACATTACACATGTCCATAGTACTATATATAATATATTACTATATACGGTACTTTATATCATATATTATTACTCACTTTCATTACCATCTAGTAAGAATAGACTAATGACAAATGAAGGCAGATAAAAACACAGTTTTCCTGGTGTACAAAACTTCTGGCATCCTGATCCAAAGCAAATTATAAATTTTCTATAATACTTACTATTGCCAACAATACTTCCAAAAACATACATTTTGATCAACCATTTAATTAACCGTTAAGTCATTTTGTAAAATCTAATATGGTTGGTTAACATTGTAAAAATGTAATTCTACCCTGGAGGGAAACAGGTTGAAATCAAACTCATTTTCTACTTCTTATGTCATGTGATTTCATGGTTGTATATAGAAATATCTATGTTTACGGACCTTAGAACAAGTTCTAGCACCTGTAATCAGGTAGACACAGAACGATAGCGCCATCCCTCATGTCTGCAAGAACAGCGCGAGACTGGCTGGAGCATGTAACCTCTATAAACTACAGTTGTACAACCTGTCTGACGTTCACTTGTGGAGACAGCCGTGTCCCATGTGGCTGGATATATAGCCCAAGACCAACCGGATTATAAAGCTTCTTAGCTATAGCTGTATGTCTTGCTTAAAGGAATGCCTATTTACTAATGTAACATAACAATATCTGGAGTAACCCTCTTTGCCCCAGTACCCTGGGGCACATTCATGAAGACTAGTCTACAACTGAGCCAACCTGCACACAGCACGCAGTTCAGAATATAGAGCACAGTACTGGATGACTGTTCACTGCCTTGTAGATGTGGTATATAATAATTCGCACTCCATCGGACTGGGAAACCAACACCCCTTTGTCTTTTGACACAAACTAAAATTGCAATTGTGGTTAGGGTTGGGTGATAAGTTTTAATACACTATGTCACTGGGTTGTTAATAACAACTAATATTGTGCAAAGTGCCATTGAAATGGCAAATTTCATCTAAATATTTTGTAGGCTCTGTATTAGTAAGTGTGTAAACACTAAAGGACAGATTAACGATTGAAAGTGTGGACGAATTCTCACTCAAATGGAGTCATGCCCCACATTTATTAACTGTTTTAGACATTTTTGGGCTTGGCTTTGATGAAAAGAGGGCGTGGCTTAAAATGCACCAACATGCACCAAAATTTGGCACATAAAATAACTAAGCCAATATATAAAAAAGAGAAAAGTATCTAACATGCTCCAAATATATCATACAGCGGGCACAAATGTGATAAATATGGCGCATCTTCTGACTGCCTGTTCTAAGTTTACCGTGTTTAAATCTTACACAGCATTAGTAAATCTGCCGCTGAGTATTAGTTTATGTTTTTGTCATACCTCTACATCTACTTTATACCTCTCGCCCCATTCCTTTTTATTGTATAGTTTTATTTGTTTTGCACCACGAAACACATCTTTCTATTTATACAATTTGGAAGAGAGCTGCTCCGATTTTCTGTACATACAGGGCAGTTTTGTCTTAGATATGATATGAGGGGATGACAGTTCATCCTCAGAAGTGGTAAAGTGAACACAAATCTTTAACTCTTTACATTTAGTATAAACTTTTACATATGTGAATGAATGTTTATTTTATTCATTTTACCCATGTCAGCTTTAGGGCTAATTCACATAGAGTTTACTGAAAAACAATATAATTTATCTGTACTTAACCCCTTAATGACCGCCGATACACCTTTTCACGGCGGCCTAATCAACGTCCTGCAAGGGTCTCCCTGAATCCGGGGCTCGGCTGTCTGATGTCAGCCGGGCTCATGCTCCAACGGTAGCGCTCGAAGTTTACTTCGATCACGGCCGTTTATCCCTTCAAATACCGCAGTCATTAGCGACCGCTGCATTTGAGTTGCTTACAGAGGGAGGGAGCTCCCTCTGTCACTCATCGGCGGCCCGCAAATGCAATTGCGGACATCCGATGGGGTACCATGGCAGCCAGGAGCCTAGCAAAGGCCCCAAGGTCTGCCCTGGCTATATACCTATTAGGACGTGCCAGAGGCATGTCCTAATAGATGCCTGTCCGTTCTTTATTGACGGGCAATAATGCTCTGGTATCCGAAGTATACCAAAGCATTATAGCAGCGATCTGAAGATCGCATAGTGAAGTCTCCTAGTGAGACTATAAAAATAATTAATGTGAAATAAAAATGAATAAGGTACACATTAAAAAAAACTACACATATATGGTATCCCCGCAATCGTAATGACCCAAAAAATAAAGTTATCATATTATTTAAACTGCAAGGTGAACCCCCGTAAAAAAGCGTAAAAAACAACGGCAAAATTGCAATTTTTTTTCCCATTTTCCCCCCAAAAAATAATAATAAAAGATTAATCAATAAGTCCAATGTACCCCAAAATGGTAGCAATGAAGTCCCACAAAAAACAAGCCCTCATATGGCGACATTGAGAGAAAAATAAAAAAGTTATGGCTCTTGGAAAGCAGCGATGCAAAATAGAATTATTTTAGTTCAAAAGTGTTTTTATTCTGCAAAAGTAGTAAAACATAAAAAAAACTATGCATATTTGTTATCGTCGTAATCGTATCGACCCATAGAATAAAGGTAGTGTGTTATTTACGCCGCACAGTAATCGGCGTAAATGTAAAACGCATAGAACAATGGCTAAAGTGCTGTTTTTTTTACATCCCCCCCAAAAAAGTTAATAAAAGTTAATAAAAAAATTCTACATACCCCAAAACGGTGTCATTGAAAAATACAACTCATCCCGCAAAAAAACAAGTCTTCATACAGCCATGTCATCGTGAAAATAAAAAAGTTATAGCTCTTTGAATGTGACGATGGAAAAACTATAAAAATGGCTTGGTCATTAGGGCCCAGAATGCATGCAGGGGGAAGGGGTTAAATTAACTTTTTTCATTTGTATGAAGAATTGAAATGTCTTATTATTTGTCAAATTGGTATCCATGGACACATCCAATATTGTATTATTGCATGGAATCTATTACAGTATATGAGGATACTTTATTGATGACCAGATTTCCTTCTCCATAGAACTGTACATTTACAGTTATACATGTGTACATTGACTGGCTGTTTACTGCCAAGAATATTGGTGTTATACAAAGTTGTATTTTAGGAACTTATTCCTTCTGACAAACGTTCCAAATAGAGAAAAAAGAGCAGCACCGAGTAATAAAAGGATGTATATTTGGCCCTTCCTCCCTATTCTTGGATGGTAATATTGTCTGACATGGGTGAAGATATGTTTCCTTTCTTTATTATTCGATGTTGATCTGAATATTTGACATATAATAATTGCTATTAGTGAAAATGCTACTTCCACAGTCACTATTGATCACTAGTATATGGAAAACAGTGGTGGTTCTTTTTACTGGTACTGGAGTAATTCTGGACCTATACCCTGACAATTCTTCAGTGCTATATATTACAATGTACGGGCTCCCTATACAATTGTCTGCACAGCAAAGATATAAAATGACTCCCTACTGTATTTATATAAATATTACTACGCTGAAATACTTGTCTTACACAGAAACCACAGGAAGGTAGAGAAACTTTAGATAATGCTCTGTGCAAATATATGCAAATAGTTCAATACAAGAAAAATACTGCCTCCAAAGTACCATTTACATGGCTCTTCACAAGTCAGTGCTCTGCCGGGTGTGCATCTCCAATTGTTGTACTACAACTGCCAGCACGTTCTCCTGAGGCATGCTGGGAGTTATAGTTTCACAGCAGCTGCATGCAGACATCTGCTATAAATCTATGTTTCACTCCAGATTGGAGTTTTGCTTCTGAGGCAGTTTCTCCTTCTTGGAATAGAGCTAGTTGCATATTTTTCCCCAGGGGGCAATGGCTGAAGACTCAATACCTTCCGGTTGATTCTTCCCATGAGAGTCATTATTCCAGAAAATCATATCCATAGATCCCTGTTCAGTACTGATGAGGCCCAAGAGACCAAAGGTGATTACTCCATAGATGGGTGTCTGTGGTTAGTAGGTATTGCAGGTAGTACATGTTCTATGGCTCCTTTCTATAAGGGCACATTCAGACTTGGCGGAATTGCTGTGGAATTCCGCTACGGAATTCTCCAGCGGCCGTTTTTTGCAATTGTTTCTATACATTTTTAGGCAAGTTAGTTCAGACATTGCGGAAAACTCCGCTGCGGACCATAGGCTGCGGTGCGGCATTTTCCCTCCGCAGAATGCACTGACTGTTGCGGAGAAGCAGAATTTCACTGCGGATTTCAGCCTTTGCATTGCAAAAACTGAAATCTGTGGCAAGTCCGCTGTGTTTTCTGCAACGTCTGAATTACCTGTCAAATATGCAAATGTTGGTGCAGATTCGTTGCGTAATTGCCCCAAATCTGCACCAACATTTGCAGCGGAAAAACTCTGCCTCGTCTGAACATGCCCTAACACATTCACTCACTGGGTAGTCATATAAAATAGCACTTTAAAGGCAGTTTATTTTCCTTTCCTAGGATAAATGTAACTGGCAGATAAAAGGTAAAGGATCCAAATGTTAGTTGATCTTTAGTTTAGTGCTGGAGCCAAGTCAGACTTGCATTCTAGCCTTTCTATCGTTATGATTTCCTAACATCTATGTGAATGGTACAATGAAATATCACCTAGTTAGAATATTCTTTATTATACTTTCCTTCTTTTGCTATGCTATAAGGGGAGATTCACACGAACGTTGCGTTTTTGCGCGCGCAAACAACGCAGCGTTTTGCGAGCGCAAAAACCATTTGACAGCTGCGCGTGTCATGCGTGTCTGATGCGCGGCTGCGTGATTTTCGCGCAGCCGGCATCATAGAGATGAGGCTTGTCAACGCCCGTCACTGTCCAAGGTGCTGAAAGAGCTAAATCTTTCAGCACCCTCGACAGTGAATGCCGAACACAACAGCGAAAAACCTGTAAAAAAAAAAGATAAAGTTCCTACTTACCGAGAACTTCCCGGCCGTTGCCTTGGTGACGCGTCCTTGGTGACGCGTCCTTGGTGACGCGCCTCTCTTGACATCGGGCCCCACCTCCCTGGATGACGCAGCAGTCCAAGTGACCGCTGCAGCCTGTGATTGGCTGCAGCCTGTGCTTGGCCTGTGATTGGCTGGAGCTGTCACTTGAACTGAAGTGTCATCCCGGGAAGGAGACAGGAGTAATCGGTAAGTTAGAACTTCGTTTTTTTTTTACAGGTTAATGTATTTTGGGATCGCAAGTCACTGTCCATGGTGCTGAAACAGTTTAACTCTTTCAGCACCATGGACAGTGACTATCTCCTGACGTCGCGTACCGATAATTTTTTTGCCGGGATCGGCCAAAACGAGTTTGGCCGAACCCGGTGAAGTTCGGTACGCTTGTCCGGCTTCGCTCATCGCAAAGACACTCCGTTTGGATGTTCGGAAACAGAAAAGCACGTGGTGCTTTTCGGTTTTCATTCATCCTTTTCACTGCTGTTGCGCGAATCACGCTCGTCCCACGGAAGTGCTTCCGTGTGGTGCGCGTGATTTTCACGCACCCATTGACTTCAATGGGTGCGTGATGCGCGAAATACGCAGAGTTATTGAACCTGTCGCGCTTTTTGCGCAGCAGACAAACGCTGCGCAAAAAGCACGGACTGTCTGTACTGCCCCATAGACTTGTATTGGTCCATGCGTGCCGCGTGAAAACCACGCGGCCCGCACGGACCGAATACACGCTCGTGTGAATCCCCCCTAAGGGTCATACCAGACATGAGAAGTCACAGCACAGAGTTTTGTTTTATGAATGCCTGCTGCTAATTTCCCTGTCTGGTGTCCAGAGAACGGAGCCACTAATCGTGATGAATTGCCTTTTTATAATTCTGGATATATTCTTCTGTCAGCTTCGAGCATACTTTCAAAAAGATGGTTTCTTTTCAGACATGAAGTTCTTTCCTTTGTAACATGGTATTGTTAGGGCTTACAGGCCTCATATGTAAATGGTGAATGGGACTAGGAGCATGACTATCTATAGCCGTGATTATATGCAGGAAGACCATTTGCTTTTCTCTATTACACAAATTAAACTGCAAACACGATGGAGGCTTCTGGTTCATTCAGACATCCTCTTGTATTTTTAGAGCAAATAAAACATGTCTGTCAGGTTCTACAAGTCAGAATTGTTCTAATGCTGTGTGATAATATCTTCATGATGCTGTTTGATTCCGGGCATGCCAAGCAAGTATTGCACTCAATGTTGTGTCACAATGAAAATTCTAATATTTCCAGTACTATCTGTAACTCAATATGTGTATTGTAAATGGTCAGGTAGAGACCTTACATCTGAGGGGTAAGGGCATGTTCACACGTGGCGGAATTCTGCAGACACTGTCCACATCAATGCCGCACATAATCTGCGTTGCAGATTCCGTTGTGCCTTTGCCTAAAATGTGCAGTAAATTGCTGCGGATTAGTCTTTGCGGATTCAGGTGAAGAGTACATCCTGCTCTCTTTTAAAACATTCCATCTCAGTCTGGCTATAGACCTCGAAACACATAGGTCCAGCCAGAATGATGAAATATCCTGTTCGCGAAAGCAATCCGCAACGCAACACATATAACATCTGCGGATTTCATTGCGGAATTTTGCAACTCCATTGAAGTCAATGGAGAAATTACGCCACAAGTACGCATCAAGTCCGCAACAGCTAGTGTATGCTGCGGACACCAAATTCCGCACCGCAGCCTATGGTCCGCAGCGGAGTTGTCCGCAACGTCTGCACGAAGATACCTAAAAAGGTGTGGAAACCAATGGACAGACTGTCCGCAGCGGAATTCCACAGCAATTCCGCCACGTGTGAACATGCCCTTACGGTCAGTCACATATACAAAGCGCTATAAGGTTTTCTATATTAATGTCAATCAGAATGAGTAATGTATGTAAAAGCGCTCTTACCTGATATTTGCAGTGCGTAGGTGAGAATTTTTTTTTATTAATGTGGTTAATCCACAGAACATTCAAAGGCAAAAGCATTGGATTTTGTGTAAATGACTTCTTGTAATGTAAAATATATACATGTCGAAGTAGTGGTAATAAATCTAATGTCTAATATATTATCAAACATTTTACAGTGCAAGCGAGTGACATAAGAAGTTGTGTAGGCAGCTTTGACAATTCCCAGTGATGATTAAATTTCAGTGGATCTGTTAAAGCACACTACTGTTTGTCCTCAGCACTTGAACGTTGGGGAATCTCACCACTAATCCTTCAAATGCAATTGATCGCTGTCACTATTGAACAGTGAATCCAAAGGATCAATTCATTAATCTCTAGTGATCACTTTAGAATTTATCTTTAAGCAACCATGGCTGTTCAAGCATGGGATGATATATACAGGCTTACAGTTACTGGGTGGCTAGTTGTATGCATGTTCAGTAAAAAAAATAAAAATTGAACACAACATACAGCCAAACAGGATTACAGACGTAGGTGGCAAAGACTAAAAAAATCAGAATTGGACCTCGCTACTGATGACAGCCATCAATCAGCTGCACTAATTCTTACCGCATCAGTCACTTAGTATGAGCTCTTAAAGGGGTTTTCCAAGAAAAAACTTTTATGTGTCAGTGCTTTTAACCTCGGAATGTGACTACATTTGTAATGCACTTACTTTATCAAAATTTTCCCCGTTTCCCGATGCTGCCATGGTGACGTCACACTCTTTGCCCGCTGTGTTTACCAGCCGTATCCCTATCACGTGGTCAAACTGTTAAAAGTTTCTGCCTGGTATACGACCTGTCTCTAGTGACGTGCCCTGTGTGGGCTGTTCTGTTATACAGCCAGGAACGCGCATCCGCGGTCCCTGCTGTTCTCTCGCTTGTCAAGCAAGAGCACACATTCCGTAACAACATCTTGAGGTTAAAAGCAATGACACATAAAAGTCTTATCTCGGAAAACCCCTTTAAATGCTCCATACCGTAGTAGGGATATAACACCAATGCAAAGTATTCTACCATGCCAATTGTAGTATCAAAGCCCAAGATTATAAATTCCCTAGAGCCAAATGTCAGTGGTAGGATTCTTTGCTTGGTGTCCACTGCGAGAGATATATCTGCGACCATGGTGCCTACTTCTATGACACGATTGATGTCTGGTGTATTCATTTGCTAAAAACCGTGTACCAAACCAATGATCTAATTGTAATATTTCGATAATTTCTTACTGAGTTCACCAATTATGTCTGTGATCACTAAGTAAGTCCACAAAGACTTGTTTTCTCTTCAGTTTAGACATTATTTGTTATCATTTATTCATTTGTGAGTAATTATTCTGCTTTCAATAATAAGATGTTTCCTCGGAACAGAAATATTTTTCATGTTTCCTGTGAAAATTGTTATTAGGCAGAAATCAAAATACTGGCAGATAACTTAATTTCTTCAACTTGTCAAAAGTCGTGATATTTTAGCAGTTTCTATAAAATAATCTCCAATTCAAGCATTGGCATGACCATAAATTATTTATGGCTTTTGTAAAATGGCAACATATTGATAATTAATTTGGAATAAATTGGAAAACAAAAGAACAATAATTTATAATTACAAATTTGTTACCTTGGATTTAAAATTGTATTCACTAGCCCAATATTTGCCAGTTGTCCTACAAGTCATGCCATTCAGTGGTCTTTCAGACAATTTTTTAGTAGACCAATCTTCACCAATATTGGCTTGTGTGCCAAGTGTTCCTGAAATAAAACCTGATCATCTATAAAGGATAAAATTGGGATGTCAATGCTGATTTGTCATTTTAGATGTATTAATAAGTCTCGAATGTAACTGCATTTTGTGTTCCAAGAGCTGAATTCAGTGGTGCGCACAGGCAAATTGCAATGATCTAATGAATCTTCTCCGCAAGTTGAAGTAGTTTATCACCTTATTGAGTTGCTTAGATGGAGATTTGAAAAGACATCTGCAGTGTTGTGCTATTTGGACATAAATTGGTAATCTTAACACATTGTATCTTTCTGACAGCTCTGATTATCCGGAGGTAGAGTTTATGGATGGCTAGTCTTGCCATGTCAATTAGTGAGGTGATATTTTACACAGCAGTTGTTGCTTAAACAACTAATTATCACAAAAATAAACCACCGATATCTACTAGAAAAAATATCAAAAGTTTATAATGTACATGTAAAATGAGTTAAACGATTTACATATTTTCAGGTAGTTATCCTGGTACCTCTAGTTTATATCAGATCGTCTCTTTGCTGAACCTGTTATTAGTTATCTATATGTCTATCGATGGCCACAAGTTCCCAGGTCACAATTCAAAATCTGTAACAGGGTCCCCCACCTACCACGTGCATTTGTAATGATGGTGTGTTCTTATGTGGCAAAAGAGTCCAGGTACAAATGCTACCCTGCCCCCCTATCACTACCAGGGCTGCAATTCACACATCCACACCGCCCTGCCACAGCCCGGCGTGGTCTTTCACTCGGAGATCAGTTTTGTGGACACAACTGGACTGTGAGGTAAAGGGCACACAAGGGCTGGAAGCTAAAGGCATGGGCTGGGGGCAGGTGGCATAAGGCTGGGTGACGTTGTATGAAGCTTGAGGTCTGATCCTGGGGGGCTAGAGGCAAGTGCTTTTAGGGGGTGAGGTGTACAGATGGTCTACAAAATAGCATAAATGTATCTGCACATGCCATGATATTATATATTATACCATGGACTGTTCCACGGCATTTGCCATATTACACCCCAACCCTAGTACTATATATAATGTATACAATTGTGAGTATTTTATTGTGGGGGAGAGAGCTGCAAAATAACTTTAAAGTTGGCAGCAGGATGGCTGGGGAGGTTTTCAGAATGAGGATGCACTTCATAAGCATCATAACGTGTTGGATCTGTATTGGATTATTATGTGTGGTCTGCAGCATAATGATACCCCGCAGAGTTCCTGTGTGGAACTGGTATCGGACCACTATTTCAGCACATTATGGTGACATTTTTTGCTCTCAGTATGGTGGTAATATTGGTCCTTGTATAGGGATTTTAATTTAGTTACAATATGGTGGTATTATTCAGTGACTATGTGGTGGAAATATTTGTTTATGGTATGGTGATATTTAATCCAGGGCCGGCCTAACATTGGATGATGCCGTGTGCGGTCTCCTCTGATAATGGTGTACTCATGTGTAAATAATACCTAATTATAAGTGCCATACAGTATGGTGCTCAAGTAACATTACCATACAGTTGCCTTATAACAATACTATACAGCACCGTCACTACTACACTGCAAACATAATACACTGTACAATGCCCAAATAGCAGTGCAGCACAATGTCTAAATAAATATCACCATACAGTGACCAAATAAAAGCCCTGTACATAAAGTAATGCCGCCTAGTTAAAATGTATTTTTTTTTTTAACATCCAGAAAAGTATGTTGTTGTCTTAACTGTCACATAGAGCTGGTAAATGTTCATGCTCGAGTGGGTGCCCTTTCTAAAGCTTGCTATTGGGCCCGGGCCTTTCCAGTTACGCCCATGTACACACACACACACACCCACACCCACACACCCACACACACACACCCACACACACACACACACACACACACACACAGATAGATATACACATTATATATATATATATATATATATATATATATATACATATTACATATATATATATATATATATATATATATATATATATATATATATATATACATACATACATACATACATACAAAGCTTTGAGGGATTTACATCCATTGTGCTTTCCTTATTACATGCTGGATGTATAGTTGGCAGCCGCTCTCCTAAACATGGTCTTCACGCCATGCTTAGATTTGTAGTTTCTATTAAATATTCTGTGAATGGAAGCATTTTAACCTTATTATTTGGTATTCTGAGTGACGTGGTATCTTGGAAGACTTTTTCGAACATGTTTGCTATGGCATATCTGCTCTTTTGTTAAATGTATAACTTCTGCTTGACTGACTCTATTCTTGTCTCTAGTTCAGTGCCTTACCTGAAGCCACTACTGTATTTTCTCAGTATCTTTATATCAATGTTCCCACAATGTAACACTGTGGTGCTCTGAATTGCTCAATTTACACTGTATGTAATCTTACATTTGCCTCAACTATTTCAGTGTTTCTTCCCACGAAGCACTCATAGAAATGCAATCTTTGCTGTAAATGTAAGTATATAAAACCCTCACTTTAATGTTACAATTTCCCAGGATAAGTAAAGGAACATATACACTTAAGTAAATAAGTATGTCATTATTGTAGCCTACTATATTTCTTCCAAACAGCATGATGTCTTGAAGACTGAGACAAAGTATCTTTATCTATATGTACTGTATGTGATCATACATTGTGAGATATATAGGTACCGCGATTTGGGGTAAGAAAATACCAGATGGTAGGGGCTAACACTTACAAATCTGATTGTGCAGTGTACACATTCTTAATTGTCAATCTTTTCATTACTGTGCATGTTACAATAAATAATCTTTTTAATGTTCCTAAAGGAAATGTAACATTAGAAAGTGACATTATTTCAATAAGGTTTAATGGGCGAGTTAATGACAACTGTACTGCTGGACGCCTAGATAAGGAAGGATAGCAAAACTATACACACAGATAAAGGTATGTATACATCTCCCTGGTCTCTGGAAGAGGGGCTATACTTCATCGCTTGCTGTAGACTGCCCTATGTTCACACAGGGAGCATACGATACGTGAAAGTACACAGCGAATACACCATGGTCCCTGCAAGGAATTCCAAAGCATGGTGCAGTTGTTTGGCCTGAAAGACCGCTGTGGAAAATAGCAGGTAAAATAATTTTAAAAAAAAAAGCCCATACTTACCATAGTATTGGTGACGCGTCCCTCTGACGTCCTGCAGCCCGGTTCCTGGGATGATATTTCATCACATGTGAAAACTGCAGTCTGTGATTGGCTGCAGCTGTCAATTGGGATGAAACGTCATCCCAGGAGGCCGACCTGGACGAAGAAGCACAGAATTCTGGGTAAGTATAGTATATAGTATATTTTTTTCTGAGTTGCAATTTTTGCAGCTGAATCACAGCATTTCCACTACAAAAATCGCAACATCAACTATTTGTTGGAGGTTTTTACGTTCCCATTGAATTCAATGGGGAAATCTGCAACAGAAAACCAGCGATTCAATTTATAAATGTTTTTCTTGATTTTTTTTACGCAGTGTGTGGTTGAGATTTGTTCAAATCTCATCCACTTTGCTGCTACTGTATTACGCTGCTGATTTTCCGCAACTAAATCTGTTGCGGAAAATCTGCAGTATTTACGCTGCGTGTGAACTTGCCCTAATAGTCTATGACATTTCTCTGTCAATTAACTCATTCATTGCAGCTGTCAGAAAGCACACACATCCTTTTGCACTGGCTATACAGACAATACAGGAAGGGTGTGTCTCCAATATGGAATAGGGACGTTTTTAGGGTATGTTCACACGCTTAACCAAAAACGCCTGAAAATACGGAGCTGTTTTCAAGGGAAAACAGCTCCTGATTTTCAGACGTATTTTAAGCCACTCGCGTTTTTCACAGCGTTTTTTACGGCCATTTTTTGAGCTGTTTTCAATAGAGTCTATGAAAAACGGCTCCAAAAACGGCCCAAGAAGTGACCTGCACTTCTTTTTCGTGGCCGTTCTTTTACGTGGCCGTTTTTCAAAACGGCCGCATAAAAAACGGCCTGTCGGAACAGAACACCGTTTTTCCCATTGAAATCAATGGGCAAATGTTTGGAGGCGTTCTGCTTCCGATTTTTCGACCGTTTTTCTGAAAAACTGCCAAAAATAAGCCGTGTGAACATACCCTTAGAAATAAAAAATATAAATAGCTACAACGTTAAAAAAAATATCAAATACATTATTTCTCTTCTACAGGTTTACATCTAATAAATAAAACAAATTAAACTTAAATACATGAGACTTTTACATTAATAAACATGGTAGACTTCTTTTACCAGTATTAGATTTTGCAGCGAATGAAAAGAATTAACAGAAAGTATACTATTATTTAAATTTCATCACAGGACAAACAGCATGACACATAGAATTTCAGATTACTCATGCTTGCCTTATAGACTGGTCAGGAGAACGTAGACTACTATTTCCATCAACCTGTCAATGATGTGCACATACAGGTTGTCATAAACTACTCTGCGTCTTATGATGGGTCAGGTGGGCACCCTAATTTGAAGTTTCCTGTTTGTAATTTTATATTTCTTTGATTAGTGTGTGTGTGTGTGTGTGTGTGTGTGTGTGTGTGTGTGTGTGTGTGTGTGTGTGTGTGTGTGTGTGTGTGTCACTGTCTTTTGTTTCTTAACCCCTTCAGGAATGAGCCTGTTTTGGCCTTGTGGACGCAGCCAATTTTTTCAAATCTGACATGTGTCACTTTATGTGGTAATAACTTGGGAATGCTTTTACCTATCCAAGCAATTCTGAGAATGTTTTCTCCTGACATATTGTACTGTATGTTAGTGGAAAAATTTGATCAAT
The DNA here is from genome assembly GCF_050947455.1 of Rhinoderma darwinii. Classification (NCBI taxonomy): domain Eukaryota; kingdom Metazoa; phylum Chordata; class Amphibia; order Anura; family Rhinodermatidae; genus Rhinoderma; species Rhinoderma darwinii. The sequence goes on along the minus strand of NC_134689.1, from coordinate 197,237,928 downwards.
AAATTCAGTATTTGTTTGTGAAAATGAACAAATTTTAGAGAAAATTTGCAAAAATTTGCATTTTTTAAAATTTAAATGTTTCTGCTTGTAAGACAGATAGTAATACCACACACAATAGTTACTAGTTTACATTTCCCATCTCAAGGAATTCGTCAAGGGGTATAGTGAGCATTTTAACCCAACAGGTTTTTTGCTGAATTTAGTGGAATTAGTCCATACAAATAAAAATCTACATTTTTCCCAATAAAACATAGAAATTATAAATTTTTAAAAGGAATAAAGAAGAAAAAGTGCCTCAACATTTGTAAAGCAATTTCTCCTGATTACGACAATACCACACATGTGGTCATTCACGGCTGTTTGGACACACGGAGGGGCTCAGAAGGGAAGGAGCACAATTTGGCTTTTAGAGCTCAAGTTTACTCAATTGGTTTTCGGGATCAAAACAGTGGACACCCCCCAGAAGTGACCCCTTTTGGGAAACTACAGCCCTAAAAAGAATTTGTCTAGGGGTATAGTGAGCATTTTGATCCCATAGGTTTTTTTGCTGAATTTAGTGTAATTAGGCCGTCAAAACGTCTATTGTTTTTTATTCTTTTTTTTTACGGCGTTCACCTTGCGCTATAAATGACATATTTAATTTATTCTGTGGGTCGATGCCATTATGGCGATACCATATGTATATAGGTTTTTTATGTTTTATGGTGTTTGCACGATAAAATCACGGTTTTAAAAAAATTATTTCATTTTTGTGTCACCATATTCTAAGAGCCACAACTTTTTCATTTTTCTATCAGGAAAGCTGTGTCAGGGATTGTTTTTTGCAGAACAAACTGTAGTTTTTATTGGTACCATTTTTGGGTACATGCGACTTTTTGATCCCTATTTATGCAATTTTTTGGGAGCTGAAGTGACTAAAAATAGCGATTCCGGTATAGTTTTTTTATAAGTTTTTTTATGGCGGTCACCATACGGGATAAATTACATTATATTTTTATAGCTCAGGCCGTTACGGACGCGGTGATACGAATTATGCATAGTTTATTTATTTTTTTCATTTTTTTCTAATAACAAAGGACTTGATAAGGGAAAAAGGACGATTTTTTTAATTTTATTATTTTGACATTTTACTTTTGTAAATTTTTTGTAACTTTTTGTAACTTTTTTTTTTTAGTCCCACTAGGGACTTGAAGATCCAATTGCCCCCACAATCGCGTAGTGGGGTGCCGATGTTGCTACAACCACTTAAATGTGGCGGTCGCTATTGACTGCCACATTTAAGGGGTTAATCGGTTCGGTTTTCCCCCAGTACTAAGGCTGCTAGTAGCAGCCTGTACTGGGAGATGCCGGGCTGCGGGGACCATCTGTGTGCTCTGTTAGGAGCACACATAGATTAACGGGCTGCAGGCACAAGGACCAGTGCTGCAGCCCGTTAATCTACGTGGGGTGGTTGGGAAGGGGTTAAATTGTAAAACACAGTGGATTATAAATGAATGATCACAATAGTATTACTGTTGGTTTGAGATAAGCTTGCTGCTTACATTTCTAACATTGTTCAAATGTTTCTGCTAATAATTATTTTAATGTTCACTGACTGTTGACAAAACATTAGTTCCCCTAGACAGTTTTGAATGCCATTGTACAATTACAATATTCTTATGTCTTAGGAAGTGCAGCTGATCTAACCCACTTCAATATTACTATTGACAAATATGTCTATAACAAGCTCTACAGACTCCACAATTACAGAACAAATACCCCTATGATCAATATATATATATTATGTTGAGGCCTTGTGCTAAAATAAAAAATTTTCCCATCATTCTGCACTCGATACCCCATAATGACACAGTGAAAACACAATGTTAGAAATGTTTGCAAATGTATTAAAAATGAAAAACAACAATTTTGCATGGACATAAGTATTCAGACCATTTGCTATGACACTTAAAAGGTAGCTCTGGGGGCCTCCCATTTCTCTAGATCATCTTTGAAATGTTTCTACACCTTGATTGGAGTCCACCTGTGCTAAATTCATTTGATTGGACAGGATTTGGAAAGACACACCCCTGTCTATATACTAGTCCTTCTCAATTAATTAGAATGTCTTCAAAAAGTTAATTTATTTCAGTAATTCCATTGAAAAAGTGATACTGATATATTATATAGATTCATTACACACAGAGTGATCTATTTCCAGCATTTTTTTCTTTTAATGTTGATGATTATGACTAACAGGTAATGAAATACAAAAATGTAGCCTCTCAGAAAATTAGGATATTATATAAGCCCAATTTCAAAAGTTATTTTTAATACCGAAATGTTGGCCTACTGAAAAGTATGTACAGTATATGCCCTCAATACTTGGTCAGGGCACCTTTTGCATGAATTACAGAATCAATGCGGCGTGGCATGGAGGCGATCAGCCTGTGGCACTGCTGAGGTGTTATGGAAGCCCAGGTTGTATGATAGCGGCCTTCAGCTCGTCTGTATTGTTGGGTCTGGTGTCTCTCATCTTCCTCTTGACAATACTACATAGATTACCGCATTGATGCAGTAATTCACATATACGTTACATACTTTTCAGTAGGCCAACATTTCGGTATTAAAAATCATTTTTGAACCTGGGCTTATTAATATTATAATTTTCTGAGAGACAAAATTTTGGGTTTTCATTAACTGTTAGTCATAATCATCAACATTAAAAGAAAAAATGCTGGAAATAGATCATTCTGTGTGTAATGAATCTATATAATATATGAGTTTCACTTTTTGAATTGAATTACTGAAATAATTTAACTTTTTGAAGATATTCTAATTCATTGAGAGGGACTAGTAAGGTTTCACAGCTGACAATGCATATCAGAGCAAAAAGCAAGCAATGAGGAGGAATTAACTGCCTGTAGAGCTCAGAGACAGGATGGTGTGGAGGCACAGATCTGGAGAAGGGTATAGAAAAATGTCTGCTGCACTGAAAGTTCAGAAGAGCTCAGTGGCCTATATAGTTCTTAAATTAAAGAAATTTGGAACAACCAGGACTCTTCCTAGAGCTGTTCACCCCACCAAACCAAGTAATCGGGGGAGTAGGGATTAGGTAAGAGAGGTGACTTTGAACCCAATGGTCACTATTCCTTAGCTCCAATGTTCCTGTGTGCAGATGGGAGAAAGCTCCAGAAGGCCAACCATCACTGCAGCACTCCACCAATTTGGACTTTATAGCAGAGTGGCCAGAAAGAAGCCTCTCCTCAGTAAAATACACATTACTGGAGTTTGCAAAAAAAGCACCTAAAGGACTCTCAGACTGTGAGAGACTAGATTTTGTGGTCTGATGAAACCAAGATTGAACTTTTTGGCCTCAATTCTAAGCATCATGTCTGGAGGAAACCAGGAACAGCTCATCACCTGCCCAATACCATCCCTACAGTGAAGCATGGTGGTGGCAGCATAATGCTGTGGAGGTGTTTTTCAGCGGCTCTGGACCTCAGACTTTGCTAAAGGTTCTCCTTCCAACAAGCCAATGAACCTAAGCACACAGCCAAGACAACACAGGAGTGGCTTAGAGACAACTCTGTGAATGTCTTTGAGTTGCCCAGCCAGAGCCCTGACTTGAACCCGATTGAACATCTTTGGAGAGACCTCAAAGTAACATCATGTGCAAAAATGTATAGGGTCTGAAGACTTTCTGTATGCACTGTATATATACAATAATGTCAATTTAATAAACAATAAGTGATTGCAATAAATGACACCTTGTCCTAACTAGTAAAATCTAAATTATTTTAAAAACACTATATATGATGTTTCCTAATACATACTGAAATTCCTCACATATTATAAAGTAAAATAAACTCATGAAATAAAAAATACTATTATTGTGTTTTCAAACTCATCCAAAATAACTAAAATGCATAAACATCAAATGTAAACCATTTCCTTCTATGTATTGAAATTCATCAATAGTAAATCCAGGTTCCGGGAATAAAATGTCTCTTGAAACTGCTGGGCCCTCATGGTAGCCAGAAAAAAAGGCAATACTACAGTTGTGCCACGGATGTGCAAAGAATGAATTGTATATTTGTATGTTATATTTCATCTGTTTTTAGATGAGTAGTGTGTCAAGTATGGAAATATACGCCAAGTATGGAAAATATACAATCAATTCAATGTCACGGTGTAAAACAGCCTTGATGGAAAGCGCCAGTATAGACAACGTAAAAAGGTTAGTCACCACTTAAATATTCAGCATTTCGCACGTGCACAGCGTGCCACTATAGTAATGACAATTACCAGTGCTTCAGTCCCACATTTACCTGTGACGAACTTCCAGTCCAACACTTTAGACTAACACATCAGCTTTACTGAACTAAGAGGGTGGGAGCTAAGTAAGCCCAAGGGGAGCTGGAACCTACACTTCTCTGATGTACGTATGTACCTTACATTAGGTGTACTTATAAAGACTGTCAACTGCTCCTTTGAGGCTTTCTTTTTCAGGACTTGGACAGCAGGTCATACGGGTCATGTATCTTGAAGGAGAAGAACAGTTGGAGGCAGTGAGGAGTTTCTATTCTTTAGCTACATGCTGCTTAGCACACTTCTCACTGCCCAGTAATAGGAGGAGGAACTCTGCTGCTCTCTACTTCTGTTAAATGTTATTACTTAAAATTTCAGACATGTGTCTATAGCCTGTGTTATATATCAGCAGGCCTCTTCATAGCCGTAGCTTATTGACTGTGTGAACAGACATACATATAATACAACCTTCAGCCTCAAGGCTTCAAGCGACTCATCCCACTCATAGATTTTATGCTTCAGGCATTTGTATCACTGCACTGGTGGACATGCCCCCTCTGACAGCAGGTTCATGGCGGCTACTATGGCTACTACAGTAATGGTTATGCCTCTTCTTCGAATACAGTAGATGGGCACATTACAACACTGTTGTGTGTGCAGTATATTCTGTACGGCAGTTCAGCTTTTACATTGAATGGCTACTTTATGGTTGTATTTGCACAATGGGTTGCCATAGCAGCCAGGGACCAAAACATGGCCCCCAGGCCCGCCATGGCTGTATGCCTAATAAATTGGCTGTTTGTTACTGACAGGCAACAATGCTTTGGTCTACTGACAATACCACAGCATTATAGAAGCGATGTAAAAAAAAATAAAGAATACATATATGCGATATCACGAAAATCGTAACAACCCATATGATAAAGTTAACACATGAACTAAATTGCATGGTAAACATGATAACATTTTAATTGCTTTTTTTCCATTCTCCAACCCCAAAAAAGAATAAAAGTTAATATATGTGTATATATATGTACCCCAAAATAGTTATATTAAAAGAAAAAGAATCCTCCCACAAAACACAAGCCCAGATATGGCTGCATGGACAGAAAAATAAAAAAGTTATGGCTCTTGGAATACGACGGCATAAAAAGGATTATTTTTTTTCCATAAAACGTGTTATTATTGTGCAAAAAGAAGTGTTTGGAAAACTAAACTCATATAAAAAATAAAAGGTTATTTCTCTTTGAAAGCAGCGACGCAAAGCGAAAAAAAATCCTGTGATCCTGGAGACTAAATAGGCTTGGTCCTGCAGGGGTTACGCATGAACTATAGTATAAATAAGCATGGAGCAGGCACCATGTTAGAAAAACTTTGGTTTAGGCCAAAATCAGATGACCGTAGTATACGTTCATGTGACGGCCATTAAATTAACGGCCGTCACACGGACGCATGTATTTCAATGGGGCCGTTCACATGGCCGTTGTTACAACGAACCTTGTGAAGGGTCCGTTATAAAATAGAACATGTCCTATTTTGTTTCGTTTTCACGTATCGCTTGATAGACTCAAGTCTATGGGGATCCGTGAAAACGACACCCACATGGGGGCAACTCGGATGTGAAAAACCACCGTTTTTCACATCCGAGTTTTCCCACGTTCGTCTGAATTCGGCCTAAATCGAATTCAATGGAGGGGTTTTAGCCCTTAGTTAGGTGACTGGACTCACAACCTAAAATATATATATATTATACATGCAATGTATTGGTGTTATGAGCTGAATACAGACATGAAACCACTGGCGTAGCTATAGGGGTCGCAGCGGTCGCAATTGCGACCGGGCCCCGAAGCCAGGGGGCCCACGGCCCCCCGCACCACAGCAATAAAAAGTTACTATAGTAACTCGGGCCGCGGGCCCCTGTTACTATAGTAACATACTTTACTTACCTTCCTGGTTCCGGATCGCAGCGGAGGTCCTGACGTCAAGCGCTGTGCGCAGCGCATGACGTCACAGCGCTATGCGCCGCGCACAGCATCGAGACGACAGAACTCCCGCCACGGCCGAAGAGGAAGGTAAGGTTAGCCCTGACTGGCGGGGTCCGACTCCCGCGACCCGCCAATCAGCTGTTTTGAAGGGGCTGCAGCACTTGTACGAGAGCTGCTCCCCTACATTCCTGTCACTTCATTCCGGTCACACTGAATCCGTGTCGGCGATTCACAGTGTGAGCGAGTAGTGAAATGAAGGGGAAGCAGCTCTCGTACGAGCGCTGCGGCCCCTTCAAAACAGCTGATTTGCGGGTCCCGGGCGACACATCAGCTATTGATGGCCTATCCTGTGGATAGACCATCAATGTTTAGGGACTGCACAACCCCTAAGCCTACGATGTAGCAGGCTTAGGGGGCCTATGAGACAGGATCACAGATTGTGTGATCCTGTCTGCTGGGCCCTGTATCTAAGCCAATCACATGGTAGGCTTAGATACATGGCCCATGTGTGATCCTGTCTGATGGGCCCTGTATATAAGCCAATCACATGGTAGGCTTAGATACATGGCCCATGCGTGATCCTGTCTGCTGGGCCCTGTATCTAAGCCAATCACATGGTAGGCTTAGATACATGGCCCATGCGTGATCCTGTCTGCTGGGCCCTGTATCTAAGCCAATCACATGGTAGGCTTAGATACAGGGCCCATGTGTGATACTGTCTGTGGGACCCTGTATCTAAGCCTACCACACTGTAGGTTTAGATACAGGGCCCCAGCACACAGTAATCTTATACTGTATAAGATTACTGTCTGCTGGACCCTGTATCTAAGCCTACGTTGTGGTAGGCTTAGATACAGGGTCCCACAGACAGTATCACACATGGGCCCTGTATCTAAGCCTAACACACGTGTTACTAATCATTTTTTGTGTGTTTTCTTACAGGTTCGGTCGTTGGACTACGGCGGATTCCAGGACTACTTCGATGACAGCTTTTTTTTTATTATCAATAAAATGGTTAATGAGGGCTGTGTGTGGGTTTTTTTTTATTTCAATAAAATATTTTTTCTATGTCTTTGTGTATTTTTTTAAACTATATTACTACCGCCTTAGTAATGGCCGCCGGCTGATTGACAGTGTCCATTGCTAAGGCGGGGCTTAGTGTTAGCCGGTGCAGAGGCTAACACTAACCCCCTTTATTACCCCGGTACCCACCACCACCAGGGGTGCTGGGAAGAGCCGGGTACGATCCAGTACCTGACCATCTGTAGTGATGGTCGGCCACTGGGGTGGCCGTAGGCTGGTATTATCAGGAGGGGAAAGGCCAAAAACAGTGGCCCTTGCTACCCTGGTGATGCTAGGCTGCTGCTGCTTTATTGTATCTGGCTGGTTATGAAAAATGGGGGGGACCCCACGTCATTTAAAAAAAAATAATTGGAAAGAACGATGTCGGGTCCCCCCCAATTTTCATAACCAGCCAGATACAACACAGCAGCAGCAGGCAGCATTACCAGGGTGGTAGGTGCCACTGTTTTTGGCCTTCCCCAGCCTAATACTACCAGCCTGCGGCCGCCCCGGTGCCTGCCTGTCACTACAGATGGTCGGGTACTGGTTCGTACTCAGCTCTTCCCAGTACCCCTGGTGGCGGTGGGTACCGGGGTAATAAAGGGGGTTAGTGTTAGCCTCTGCACCGGCTAGTAATGGAGGTTGTCAATCAGCCAGCGGCCATTACTAAGGCGGTTATAATAAAGTTTAAATAGATACAAGCACATAGAAAAAATATTTTATTGAAATAAAAAAACACAACCCTCATTAACCATTTTATTGAGAATAAAAAAAACGCCGTCATTGAAGTCCTCGTATCCGAAGTCCAACAACCGAACCTGTAAAAAAACACAAACACGCAAAAATAATCAGTAACACATAAAGAAGCAAAATTATTATTCTTACCTGTCCTGGGTCCAGCGCTGGAGACGCAATGTCAGCGAGCTGAGTCCTGTATCTAATCCAATCATGTGTGATACTGTCTGCTGAGCTGTGTATCTAATCCAATCATGTGTGATACTGTCTGCTGGGCCCTGTATCTAATCGTATCTTGTGTGATACTGTCTGCTGAGCTGGTGTATCTAATCCTATCATGTGTGATACTGCCTGCTGAGCTGTGTATCTAATCCGATCATGTGTGATACTGTCTGCTGAGCCACTGTATCTAATCCTATCATGTGTGATACTGCCTTCTGAGCCACTCTATCTAATCCTATCATGTGTGGTACTGTCTGCTGAGCTGTGTATCTAATCCTATCATGTGTGATACTGCCTTCTGAGCCACTGTATCTAATCCTATCATGTGTGATACTGTCTGCTGAGCCACTGTATCTAATCCTATCATGTGTGATACTGTCTGCTGAGCCACTGTATCTAATCCTATCCATAGTTTATAGGGTCGTAGTGCTATAGATATGCTATGCTGTCTCCTATACACACATTTTTTTGGGGCGGACACATATGTATTGGGCCTATTTCCCTGACAGTTTAAGCCCTGAGGGTATGTTCACATGGCAGCGTCCGTTACGGCTGAAATTACGAGCTGTTTTCAGGAGAAAACAGCACCGTAATTTCAGCCGTAATGGCATGTGCAGGCGTCTTTCGCTGCGCCCATTACGGACGTAATTGGAGCTGTTTTTCTTTGGAGTCCATGGAAAACGTCTCCATTTACTTCTGAAGAAGTAACAGGCACTTCTTTGACGCGGGCGTCTTTTTTACGCGCCGCCTTTTGGCAGCGCCACGTAAAAAAAAATGACCGTCGGCACAGAACATCGTAAGACCCATTCAAATGAATGGGCAGATGTTTGCCAACGCTTTTGAGCCGCATTTTCGGACGTAATTCAATGCTAAAACGCCCGAATTACGTCCGTAAATAGGGTGTGTGAACCCAGCCTTAGTGACGCCCCCGGCTGCTAGTGTTGCATTGTTGGGTCACTTAGGAGACCCAGCGATGCAGCTGAAAGCTGCGGACCGTCGGCCATGAGAAGTTTGCGGGGGGGGGGCCAGTAAGAATTTTTGCATCGGGGCCCATGAGCCTTTAGCTACGCCCCTGCATGAAACATATTGTATGTTAGATAACTGTGTACTAATAGTTTGGAATAGCAGCTTTAAGATCCCCTTTAATCTGCCACTGCATGGTAAGTGAAGTGTAAACATAAGGGCAGACCCGCTTAATAGTTTTTGTTTGATGTACTATGTCTATCATAGTGGTGATTATTTGTTCTTTTCTGTATAAATCAATGCTTCTAGTAAATAGTGTTTAGCAGGATTGCACATGTTATTTATGAGATAATCCTTGAGTGTGGCTATATGCCATAATTAGGAATGAATTGACATAGATTGGACTATATATTTGAAGTGTTCCTACATTCTGCAGCAAAATAGATGAACTCCGTTCAAGGTGAGCTGTTAATACCTGCAAATTGTAGTCAGAAGCAAAGTTAGTTTGTGAAACTTTAGTATCATTTATGTAGTTCAGATTCCATTCTAGATACTATTATCGGTTAATAATAAATATTACTGGATATTCATATTTTGTCACGAAAGGTAATTACTTCCTGTAAATGGACACTAAAATGTACTGCGGTAAATGGAAGCGTACGCTCTGCTTATTAAAGTCAATTTCCTCTAGGGCTCTGGGTGATCTCTCTTTTGCTGAATATTGTACTTTGTGTTTTATGTAAATCCAGCACAAAGGTGACATATTAACTCAACATATTATACATTATTGCCCTAAAGTTTTTATGCCACAAAGCTTCTGGGACCTTTTATTCGCACTGGCCGGTAATATTCAGCTGCTAAATACAGTGCAAATTGACTTGCTATAGTGCTGTCAAAATGAGCAGAACATGTGCTGAAAATAACATTATTGTTCGATGGGGGCTAAAACACAAACGTCAGCATGGCAGGTATAACTGGTCAATACGTTGTACTTGTGCTAAATTAACATAAAACAATTAAAATATCTGATTTGCTGTGGATGATTGTTTTATTGTAACCCAATTGTAAACACTTTAAAGGGACTGCATTATTTTTTTTTAATATAACTTATTATTTTCAAAGGCTAGTTGAGCTGGATACAGCCATCATTTCTTCATAATTTTTTAATCTTCTCTGTTCTTAAGTGTTTGGTATAGTTTCCTATTGTAAAATATCTTATTAGGGAATTCTTAGTTATTATATGCGGGTCCCCTTTTCAGGACTCTCCTCTACAAACTAGAGCAGAGATTGGCTACAAATAGCTTCTCTCACTCTGGAGGACCTATCAAATCCAAACACTACATGTACAGCACATTGATTTCAATTCAGACTATATAATACTTGTAATGCTTAAAGGGGTATTCCAGTCATAAGAAATTGATGGCCTATCCTCAGGATAGGTAATCAATATCTGATCGGTGGGGGTACGACTTTCGGTACCCCCGCCGATTATCTATTTTGAATGGGCCGCAGTGTTTGTACGAGAGCTGCTTCCCTTCATTTCTGTCACCGGCGTACTGTAATTCGCCAACACACTAATATTGTCAGTTTACAGTACTATAGCATTCTCCCATTCACTTGAACCACCACTAAAGTGTGTCAGCGTTTCACAGTACAAGCAGATAAGGAATAAAAGGGAAGCAGCGCTCATATGAACGTCGCGGCCCTTTCAAAACAGCTGATCGGCGGGGGTGCCGCGGGTCAGACACCCACCTATCAGACATTGATGGCCTTTCCTGAGGCTAGACCATGAATTTCTTATTACTGGAAAACCCTTTTCATTTATCTTGTGGTGACAGTGCAGAGGAATTGAAGCATCGCTATTGGGGTGCCCTATGATCAGCTTATTGTTCGGATATCCTCCTAGCAAAAAAGGATTGTCCAAAACTCAGATTAAAAACATTGTTTCCCATTGTTACTCATTAGGGAAGCCTTCACGCCCCTTTATGAATGCAATTGACAGGTGACGATGCTGGCTCTCCTAGCTCCTGTGTAGGCCAACATTTCTTCCCCTACCCTTATGACTTCACTCATGACTTCGCCTATTTTTAACATATGGAGGTGGGAGCATATTTTGGAGGTCTTAGGCCTCATTCACACGGCAGGGTTTCCCGTCCGGGTGCCGGCCGTTCATAAATCGGCCGGCACCCGGCTGCATTAGGAATGATAGACCCCTAATGGGGCTATTCACACGACCGATTTTTTGACGGCCGGAAAATCCGGCCGTCAAAAAATAGGACATGCTCTATCTTTGCCCGGACACCCGGCCGCCCGGCTCCCATAGAAGTCTATGGGGCCGGGTATTACACGGCCATCACCGGAATGTGTTCCGAGTGATGGCCGGGTTTCCCGGCGCTTGCGCTCTATCTCCTCCTCCTCACAGCGCAGAGTGCATGTGAGGAGGAGGAGTTGATGCCATTCTGACGAATGGCATCGCTGCACACTGTGTTGCAGGGCCGGGGTGTACAGCAGGTGGAGGGAGCGCTGCGCTGGCTCCCTTCCCCTGCTTGTTAAAAGCACCCTGGCTCGGCGACACCTTAGATGGCGCCGCTAGTAGCAGCAGCTGCTGCGGCTGCTACTACTGCAGCGACGCCACTATAGCAGAGCGGGGAGGTATCTCCCCGCTCTGCTATGTGCTAGCCGCACTTTAGCTCCTTGAAGGAGCGGAATCCCCGTGTGTTCGGGGATTCCGCTCCTGGACAGAGCGCTTGATGTCTCTGTCCATATCTGGGCAGTGACATCAGGGGAAACTCCTGAAGCGGAATCCCCGAACACATGGGGATTCCCCTTCAGGAGCTGCCGCTGATGTCACTGTCCGGATCTGCCCGGCCCGGCACGGATGCATAACTTTATGCAAACCGGCCGGGCAGAATGGCCGATTTTACCGGCCGGCACTCGGGCTCGGACCCGACCCGGTCGTGTGAATCCCGCCTAAGCATCTGTATTGTCAAAACGTGTTTGCTGTTGTTTACTTCTGTTGTCTCTGTCAGATATAAATGTATAATATTTGGTGAGTGACATTTCTTTAAAGTACTAAGGTCAATGTGTGATTGGAGAAGAAAATATGGGTTACAATATTTCGAGGTGCTCTGTACTGACAGGATAGTTTCTATACAAATCAGGTTTATAAGAAAACAGCATAAGTCGGATTTTTTGATGTTTACTCCTGGCACAAAATGTAGCTTATATAATAATCATTTCTCTACTTCTAAGACTATGGTTAATCCATCTATAGTAAATGGTAACTAAGACTAATTATTGTCAGGTGACAAAAAAAACATAAAATGGAGGTAATTAGTGGAAGTAATTATAAAAAGTTACTGCAAAATGTATCTTGCCTGAAGATATTTCTGATTACATTTATTCTTCTGTGTACTATTATGCCTACAATTTTATTTTTTCTCTGTGATCTTAACTTCAAAGTTTAGTCGGGGTCACAGAACAGAAGCAAAGTCTCTGTCAAAATTATTAATTAAAATGATCATCACCGTAAACAATCTACAGATGAAGATAACAATGTATCAAGCTGAGCAGAAAACATTTCATGTTCCTCAAAAGTCTCTTGTTTTTTACTTCTGGCTATTCTACAAAATGCGTGGATGGAAGATATTATTACTTATGTTCTCATTGAGGCAAGGTGTTCTGCCCACCCATGAAGTATTGGATTAAATATCATTTTTTGGACATTATCTGGAATTCTGTTTTCTTTCTTTCAGTTCTTGTACAGTTGAGTGCATAGCAAGTCATATTTTTTTGTAGGGCCTTATAGAACCGTTCTTCTTGAAAAGAATGATACACTGCGGCAGATCAGTAAGAAGAGAGGGGTTGAGGATAGAGGAAATATAAGATTTAGAAATGGTAGAAACTTGGTTCATTTCTATATTAAATTGAGCCGTCATTTCCAACCTTTTTTTTTTTTACCATGGGAACCCCTAAAATTATCCCTTCCCTACTTTATAATTGGCGACTCTTGCTGTTGTTGGCTTCTGGGGAACCCCTAAAAAAGTGCAGAGGAACTAAAGGATTTCACGAAACCCTAGTCGTGAATCACAACAATAAAATAACCTTTACATTGAGTTATAAAACATTCTAAACTTTTTAGGTTTAGGTTAACGATACTGCATTTAGGGAATTATGCATTTAGGGCTTTCTTATTGATAGAATTACACCACCAAATGTATTTAATTTTTTGTAGTGTATAGCAAAATCCAAGGTTGAAGAGACCCACCAGTAGCATCTTTTATTTCAAACCTTCCTACATTTTCTTTCTATTATGACAGTATGAAAAATGTTACCATTTTTAAACCAGAAGCAGTAATAAATTAGACAAATTATGATTAGTTCCTTAGAGACATCTGAATGTAATATGCAACATACAGAAACCAAATGTTGCAATATGAATTTTCAAACTGCTGTATATTAGAAGCTGTTACACAGCAGTGCACATTAAGTTCCATTGGTTTTCTTGTGTTTTCTAATTAGATCATTTTAATTATTTAATATATACAACCAACTGCTCACTTCAGGAAAGCAGCTAGGGTAACAACAATCAATTTAATTTAGCCTTATGGTACACTTTTTTTTATTTTAATTTTATACATTTACACATTTAATTGGGAGATTTATCCACTTTAACAAGTAAGTAATCATATTTCCTGTTAATAAAATGGTGTTTATTAAAACTAAAGTCATTTATATTTTATTTTAAACAAGATAGGCAGTCTCTTTACAAGGAGAAATTAAAGAGACCTCTAGCAACAAAGTAATCGGTGAGATAGATAGATAGATAGATAGATAGATAGATAGATAGATAGATAGATAGATAGATAGATAGATAGATAGATAGACAGACAGACAGACAGACAGACAGACAGACAGACAGACAGACAGTTAGATAGATAGATTAGATAGATTAGATAGATAGATAGATAGATAGATAGATAGATAGATAGATAGATAGATAGATACAGCACACAAGAGAATGGCGATAGCACACTGCGAACACCAATGTCACCTAAGCCACTAAATATGCATTACTGCTAAATCTACTTACAATAGGGAGGTATTGACGGAATCAATACCGTAGTCGACTACGTTATTGATTCCGTCAAAACGACGGAACCCTTGCACAACGGAGACAAACGGAAACCATTGGCACCAGGTCCGTCACCATTGAAATCAATGTTGATGGCACCAGAAACCTACGGTTTCCATTTGTGTCTGTCAGGGCACCGTTCCGACAGAAAGCTCAGACGGAACGTCGGAACTGAGCCCTAGCGCAGATGTGAACGAAGCCTTACATTGCAGTTCTGGGACAACATAATGTATATCTATCTGAAAATATGCATACTTTAAATTCTCATTTCCCATTCTCATTTTATATTCAGGTTATCTTGTTCTGCTGTATATTGGTGGATTAGTTAGCATAGTTAAAATGCATGAAATATATGTTTAAATTTACATTGCCAAATGGTTTTTGAATTTTCTACTAAGTTCATTTTGTGCTGAGTTGAACTTGAGGTATAATTCATATTGATGAGCATGTATTATACAGCAGGATCTTTTTTTATTTAAACAATAGTGCAGATTTGCTAATACTGTAAGATTTAGACAGTGTAAACTAAGACCAGGCAGTTAAAAGATGTGCAAATTTATTGATGCATGCTGTATGATAAATTTGACGAATCTAGTTCTCTTCCTTATACCACCTCTTGGCTGGCTTAGTTTAAGCAAGTTCTTTGCGACAAAATTTTGGCACAATTTTGGTCCAAAGAATGCCGGTGCATTATAAGACACACCCCCTTTGTAGTTAACTCACACACACTTGTTGAGCGCAGCACAAAGAGTGTCTATAACAGTTAATAAATGTGATGCACAGTATGTATGTCAAAATTCTTTATGAATTTTAACCAAAATTCTGGCCCTTTTTGAATAGTAAATCTCCCCTAATATCTCTAAAATCTTAATTTTTCATGGAGTCTTTCTAAGCAGTGCTCAAAATTATGTTCCCAGACTCGTAATATGACAGAAGTCCCTAAATAGACATCTAAAATATATTGTAAGTATACGTTTCTAACAACCATACAGAATGTTGGGCCAAGTGTGTACTAATTCAGTGGGTCATCTATCATTAATGAACCTCATTAGAATTTATTTTACATTCCCTTTCTAAAATCTAGTGTTGAACTTAGAATGTGCTTGTTATATGGAGGTATATGTTCAGTTATTGAGAAAGGATGATGGGCTGAGTTCACATGATTGGATTTTCACAGCATTCTTCTTGCTTTAACTATTGGGAGCTTTGGAGACCACAAATAGTGCTTCATATGACAAACTCAGTGCTGCTACATATATTTCCATGTAGAATGCGAGCTGTACCTACCTCATGCTTGCAGTCAGAGAGGATGTGCAGTGCGGGATAATTGGCACCACCAAGAGAGCTCATTCACTAATTAGCTCCTACTGCATTGCCATTTGCAAGCTTGAGTAGGAAGTGCAGCTTACATCCCCAGAGGTGGCTGTCCCGGGGATCTTAGGCAATGCCAATTAGTGCTCACTACTCACAGTCCCAGATAGCATCTGAAAGATATCCTCATTTGTACAACTTGTTCTAGTGACTAGACCATTTTTATGTTTGGTGCCTATGCACAATACTTTCATCTTGAAATAATGAACAATGGGTAGTTATTTTTTTTTTTAGATCTGCTACAAGTTATATTGTTCCCTATTCATCTGCACTAGTAGATGGTGCCTGGAGTAGTTTACACAGATTACATGCAATCTCTGTGATGTATCAATAGGAGCATAAGCATTGGCATCTGTTTTTAATGAAATTACATTGATTCGCAATTGAGGCTTCCTT
Organism: Rhinoderma darwinii; assembly: GCF_050947455.1. Classification (NCBI taxonomy): domain Eukaryota; kingdom Metazoa; phylum Chordata; class Amphibia; order Anura; family Rhinodermatidae; genus Rhinoderma; species Rhinoderma darwinii. The sequence goes on along the minus strand of NC_134689.1, from coordinate 197,221,770 downwards.
GAATAATCACTGTAGCACCATGAATGATTGCTTTAAACCATCTTAGCAGAGAATCAGATTACAATTCTATTGTATGAAAATTGAAATATTACTTCTTGAAGACTAGCTAATCTGAGCTACAATATTTGCTGTGTATTTCTTTGGCTCAGATGGTAATGACAATGCACAGTTTAATTAACATATCCATTCTTTGTTTTATTGAAGAAGGATTTCTGTTCTTAAGAATAATTGGTTTGGAGAAATAATTAATAAGTAGTGGTGTTTACTACATAGACAGGGCTTATAAAAAATATGTTGTCATTAGGTTTGATAGTCTTGGATATATTGCTGCTGCACTCATATTTATTTAACAATATGCAGCTAATAAAATTTTTATGCATTAGATTTTCCTTGTAGAGTAAAAATGGAAAGGCTTTATGATTTTAAAAATAGCTTTGTGTATTATATGAGACAAACTAGAAAAGTCATAAAAAGCATCAATATACAAGTATAATTAAAAACTGTAAAGACTATGCTAAAAAGGGAGCATTAAAACTGGGAAAGTGACTAGATTTACATACGTATTTTCATCAGAAATGTATGTCTTTTGTATCAAAAAGACATAAAAGACTCAGGAATCATGAAAACTAGATAATGGGCATTGTTCATAACGTCAAAATCCATTAACCAGATTAAAGTACGCAATTTTAGCAGAAATTGTATAACTGGTGAATTTAGTACATAAGTTATGTATTCTATACCCCTCAGAGTATGTTAGAAAAATTACCCAGAGCACTAAGTGTGGTTTTGGACTACATCGAGACAGTCCCGAAAAATTCACCCAGTTGCATGCAACACAAAGAATATGTATTACTCAATAGTTAAATTGGGAAAGGTGCACTACAAAAAGTCTTCAAGCGGCCCCAACCTAATAGAAGAGAATAATACATAATATTGGACCATTCCTGTTTAGACACCATGGTTTCCATATCTTGCACTGATGAAGGCTGATAAGCCCGAAACAGCTATAAGTTAGAATAAATGGCTCTGTAATCATTAGGTTGTACCTGTGCTATAGACCAATGGCCCTAAATGTCTAGTTGGACACTAGGGACAGAAAGGAACAATTTGCATGTTTCCACCTATTATTCCAGAAGGAGGATTCATTTCCATGTTGTGTGGATATGTGCTGGAAGTGAGCACGTGGATACTTTCTGTTCCTAGAAGGCAATGTCAAATTGCTCGAGAAAGGGGGTGTTTGGTTCCTTTTTAACCTGCTTACCCTAACCTTGCTGTTTACACACCCCATTTTCCCTTTTTAGTATTTCATTATCAATCCTTATGGGGTTTTAAAAGGGTTTGGATTAAAAAATAGGATGATATTTTTTTAAGAAGTAACGCCACTCTTGTCCCTGGGTTGTGTCTGCCTTTAAAGTGAATGGGGCTGAGCTACAATACCAGGCAGAACCCATTGACAAGAGTGGCAATGTTTCCAGAAAAAAGCAGACCCTTTCTCTAATACAGGACAACCCCTTTAAATTATAACTGCTAGAGTAGAAAGAATAGAAAGCCTCATTATATTCTGCTAAAATATGGTCTATTTTACTAGAAATGTGAACAAAATTGTTTACTTTGAGTTGGCGTTTTTGTTTTTTTTCTAGTTTTTTGGTATGAAGAACAAATAGGCAAGTCTTTGATTCTCTAGGTGACTAATCATCTCTATTAACGGCAAATGTTAAAACTGGGAAATCGATTCCTCATCTTGTGTAGATGAACAAATATTTAAAAAATTGCCTACTTATTGATATGGATCAGTGTGTGATTCACTGTGAATTACAAACCTAGAATTGATCCTGTCATTTCTTATAGAAAGTATAAAATTAATTTAAAAGGGGAAAAATCCATAAAATAACCCCTCAGAGACCCTCATACATCTTCACTCAAGGTATTTATTGGCTGAAAGCGACAAGAGGATTTTAAGAGGATTCTGGTATTTTATTTAGCTTCCTACAAGAGGTTACTAACTGAGCACTCTGTGGATTTACTTTACACTGTGTCAGCCAAGCTGTTATATTTTTTTGCAATGCCCTCTAAACTCTTGATTCTTGCATGTAAATTCCATATTTGCCCACCTCTGTACTGCCGCTCATAGACCATAAAAATGTACAGTAGTCTCAAATACTTGTGATAAACCTGCTGTATTAACCAGTTACATTACTGCAAATCAGAAGTATTTTCAAGTGTCGGAATTAGCTGAAGTGAGCCATATCCCACAACTCTGATTACAGGTCAAGGACTTCATTTTAACAAGGACTATAATATTTTCTGGCAGCCCACAAGTAATTTTGTTCCAGTCTATGGATACGGAGATTTGAATCATTCTGAGTACTACTCTGAAAACAATTTGAGATGTTATTTTACAATATCCAGCTGTCAGAACTGTACAACATGCAGATTCCTTACATAGAAAACCTTTTTGAGGTTTGAAATATGAAGCGTGACTAAATTAATAACCTAAAAAAACAGAATAAAAGGGAACGTTCCTGCCAAGTATTATCTCTCTGTAATTAGGTTAGAATAACGGTTCCTGATCATGTGAAATATTATAAAGTAAATACTGGAGAACTCATGAATGTCACATAATGTATATCAGTCTTTATAACTGCTAGTTATAATATGTTTTTTTCCAATGGCATTGCTGCTCTGTAAGGCTGGGTTCACACGTGGCGGAATTTCACTTAAATTCCGCTGCGGACACTCCGCAGCGTTAATCCGCAGCGGAGCCGTTTCTGCATTGACTTCCACTTCTATTTAGAAGTGTTCGTTTAGACGATGCGTAACATTCCGCTGCGGAGCATAGGCTGCGGAGCGGAATTTGGTGTCCGCAGCATGCTCTGTCTGTTGCGGAGCAGTGGCGGACTCATGGCGGAATTTCTCCATTGACTTCAATGGAGATTCTAAGTTCCGCAATGAAGTCCGCAGCTGTCATGCACATGTTATGTGTGCTGCGGATGCGTCTTGCTTTTTTGCCATGACATTTCTTCATTCTGGCTGGACCTATGTATTTCTAGGTCTACAGCCAGACTGAGGAAGTCAATGGGGCTCCCGTAATGACGGGAGCGTTGCTAGGAGACGTCTGTAAATAGTCACTGTCCAGGGTGTTGAAAGAGTTAAGCGATCGGCAGTAACTGTTTCTGCACCCGGGACAGTGACTACCGATCCCAATATACAGCAACCTGTAAAAAAATATAAGTTCATACTTACCGAGAACTCCCTGCTTCTGTCTCCAGTCCGGCCTCCCAGGATGACGTTTCAGTCTAAGTGACGGCTGCAGCCAATCACAGGCCAATAACAGGCTGCAGCGGTCACATGGACTGGCGCGTCATCCAGGGAGGTCGGGCTGGATGCCGAAAGAGGGACGCGTCACCAAGACAACGGCCGGTAAGTATGAAATTTGTTTACTTTCACTAGGGAAAGTGCTGTCCCTTCTCTCTATCCTGCACTGATAGGGAGAAGGGAAGCACTTTTCCCGCAGTCCGCAGCAGCTAGTCCGCATCAATTTTCTGCACATTTTGTGCAGATCCGCAGCCGTAATCCGCAACCCGGATTAGGTGCGGCATTGATGCGGACAGTTGCGGAGGAAATCCGCCACGTGTGGTCATGCCCTAATACTGGAGCCATGAATCCAATTTGAGGTTTGAATTCAATGAAGACTCTATCTACATGAAGTTTGCACATTCTCCCTATAGTTTCCTTCGGTGTGTTGTCCACATTTTTGCGGATACGTTCCTAGGAAACGGCAGGGAAATCCGATCACGTAACCTTATGGGTGCGGACCGTGAAATGCGGATGACATACGGAAAAAACACAGCTGTAATATACGGACATACGGTACGGTTGCCAAAGAAACTCGGAGGCATTACCGAACTAAGATTGCGTAGTTTGCGGCCCGATCAACAGCAATGGTCATGTGCATGAGACCTTACTATGGGTTTCTGCCGCTTTCTAAAATTATCTTCCATTTCTCCATTACCAAATGGCAGTGCCGACTTTTAACATGACAATATGGTGGTGCAAATTAACATTAAAAAAATGACACTGTATAACATAACTTTGCTTTTTTTTTTTTAAATCATTGTAATTTACTTTATTATATTTGACCGGCTTTAGTCATCAAGGCAGTGACTGCTGATCGGTTAATTCTAGATTTTCAAAGTAATCAGGATAGATGTGAAAAAAACAAAATTTCCAGAATTTACTATTTTGCATTTCTTGTGAACAACTGATATTTAATATCAATTTGGAAGCGCAGAAAAAAGTGACTACCAGTTTATGTGGATGCTTTCTGAGGAGAATGAAAGGCAGCAACCTCCACTTTTTATTAATCTTATTGAAGAATATACATTTCATTTCTTTATTAGGTTTAATATAGAATAACATTTTAGTATTATTTTACATAATAATTAGTTAATATATTTTTTTTAAAAACTTTATAATAAATCACATCAATTCTGTAATATAATAATACACAAAATGTGGAACTTGACCTACTCTGTCATAAAATGTATTGTGCTTTTATACAAGTGATGTTACATCTGTTTTCACTGGTTGCTTCCACACATGAGTAAAACTGGTCTTTCATATACTGGCCCTTTGAGACTATTGTTATAAACAGGTTTAAACTCCACTAGGATAGCAGAACATATGTTCTTTTGTGACTGTGGTTATTGTAATTTATATGTCAGAACATCTGAGCCATATATCATTTCTACAGCAACCTACTATATTGCAAATAAATTAAAACAAATAAAAAAGCTGAGTTTCGATTTTTATTTATTCAACTACATTTTTGTAGAAATTTGCACAACCAGTATGTAAGGTGAGATAAATCACAGGTAAAAAAAAAAAAGAGAGCAGGCTAGACATCAATTATTGTTGCTATGTGCTGCTTGTACTTCACACAGTGCTGGCTATTAGAGATGGTAGAATAGATATGCTGAGATTAGAGCAATTCACATATTGGAGAATGAATGGGAAGGAGAATTTTGAAAGATTTGCTAATTATTTGAGATCATAGCATCTATTTGCCAACTTTTATATTCGTAGCAAAGGGAGTTGCACTTTTAAAAATCAATGGAGAAGAACATTTTTAAAGATTCACTCCAGAAATGGATAATGTCATCGATAGGTGGGGAACCCAGGGGTCGGTCCCAACTATCAAAGTTTTATGGAATATCCTGTGGATATGACACAAATATCTAAAGTGGTAAAATACACTCAGCCAAGACTTCCAGTGAATGATTGTCAGGAACATCACTCTAGATTGTTTGTGGAAGTGAACAATGATGGTGTATCCAGCACTCGGTATAAAAGTTAAATGGTTTATTCGGTCATGTTAAAACAAAAGATTTAAAACAAAAATCCCGGGACCACGCTTACGCGTTTTAGACCGTTAAGGTCCTTAGTCATAGCTAAGAATTTGTCTTTTCGTCTATTGGCTGTGGGTCTGCAATTTCCATATACCTGTGTCTGTGGTCACAGGTATAAGAGCTGATCTGCTGCAATTTTTTTCCAAGTTCTCCTTTATATGCATCAACTAAACAGAAGTGAGTTACGTAGAGGTGAGAAGAACATTTACTTTTGTGAATCATATTCTAATCAGGTGCTTTATTGTCCTAGGAAAAATAAAAACTAACATAACCTACTCTAGGGTTATCCAAAGTTTAGCAGAGAATAGGTTAATATATATTTTATCAATTATGTATTTGGCTTAGCTCTCTGTATATACATAAGCACCTCATATTATGTGTGTGTGATCAACATGTACATGCCGTCATGAGAACCAGTACAAGGACGGACAAGGAAAAAGGTTGAAATGTTTATCATACAGCTGTGCCAAAAGTAAAAGCTGAATGAATGAGATGGAGATTAAAGCCAGTAGTCTGAGCCTGTATTCAATCATTGTAGTCACTCTGTTTGCGCGCTGCATGCTGATGAAGTGTCATGAATGGTTCCATGTACTTTCCTTCCAGTATATTTCAGGCCATAGTGATTATTGCTTGTACTCACTAACACTTGAGATAAATGGCTTAGTAACTAAATATCTCTTTGTAGACCTCTGGGAGTTACTACCGTATGTTTGTAGTCAATTGTAAAAGTTTAAGTTTTTGACAAGTTTAAGTTTTTGATAAGTTTTCTTTCTTTACATGTATTTATTTATTCCTCTAAAAAAATTGTTCAACTTGTCTTAACAAAGTCTACATGAAGTGCACTGATAGTGGTTCTAGCTCAGGTAACGCAGTGCATTTGCACTCATTTCATAGTCTATATGCGTATTTATTAGAATGCAGCTACTTTATTGATGTAAAATTGACTTGTCCTTCCTTTATCACATGCAAGTTTGGGGCAAGGACTTCTCACCTTTTATAAAGCCTGTGTTCCAGTATTTTTGAAGGCAAGAATAGGGACCACTGCTTTGCTATTCTTGACAAAACCCATTAAAGTCCATCATAATTCACAAGTGGTATCCATTCAAAAATGAACCAAGCATATCCGTGATGGCTTTGTTGTCAATGGAAGCCATGAGGCTAGTGTGAACAGAGCCTAAAATGTAAACCGCTATGTTGTAATATTGGACAGCATCTTGAAATGTATTGGTTTTTCATAAATAATATGATTATGAGCTGTTAAATGTAGGTAATCATCTTAATGCATACTAATAAAAGTTAAATATTAATTAACCTATAGACCACATTCTTTCCCCCTTTCCCATTTCCTGACCCATTATTTCTTAACTTGGTGGTGTACACCAATGTGGTCTTCTTGACACAATACATCCTTGCGTGATAGGCGATCTTCACCAATTACTAAATGTAGGTAAAGTAGGTTTACTAACAACACAATAAAAAAGGCTTGATATCATAAGTTATTCCTAGTAGTTTAATGCACTTGTTTTTACTTATAGTCCACACAGATATCTGGCCACCAAACGACTTTATTGCGATACTTATCAAATGTATGTAATGTAACTTCTAAGTAATGCTTTTCTGTACAAGTGAATAAGGAAAATTATTTGAAATATGTAAAAATGTAGTGATTGTTTAGAGTCCATGTTTTAGGATTGTGGTATTGCTTAAAGGGGTCACATTATCAAACCAAAGCTCATAGAATATTAAAGAAGCACTCCTGCAAAAAAAATTATTCTCTGGCCCGTTGGAAAGGCACATTATATAAATTTTGGTGAAAGACTTACCGGTGGCCGTATTTGTGAGTTATCCACTCCCTTCTGGTCCTCAACTGTGTCATGTGACCAGTAATAGAACTCTCCAACTGACACAGAGTCTCATGTGTGGACAGGAAATCAGTTTCTCCATTCATTCCTATAAGAATGACATCGAGGCTGTGATAGTAATGAATAGAGAAACTGATTCCTGTCCACACATGAGACTCTGTGGCAGTTGGAGAGCCATATTACTGGTCACATGACATCGCTGAGGACCAGAAGGGAGTGGATAACTCACAAAAACGGCCACTGGTAAGAAGATTACCTTCACCACAATTTATATAATGTGGCTTTCCAATGGGCTGATACTGCTTATAAAAATACCCTCATAGAGAGGGTGAAACGTTGTGGTGATGGATATTTGTTGAATAAATTTCCTTGATCTTGAGCGCTGCTTCCATACTATTTGCCTAATATTAAACCTATCTAGATTTAAAAAAAAAAAAAAGTTAAAAATAGTGTGGCAGCATTAACTTTAAAGAGTACCTAACATTTCATGTGACTTTTCAGAATAATGCATTTTTTTTAAATTAATTATGCATTCATTTACTTTTCAGCAGTTTTTCCCTATGCAGGCTCTATCTCTAGTTCGGAGTTTTCCCTGAGTTAGCGGGTGGAGCCTGACTGCTATCATGTCTCCCATACACAGCACACTTAGAGAAGAGAGCATCCTTCTCTCCTATCTCTCTGTAGTACACCCTCAGAAACAGCAGCAATATAGAGGACATCATACAGCAGTACTGAGCAGTGTAGCTGGGAATCCAGCAGTGGGGTGAGATAGAACACTTACTAGAAGTTGCAGCAGTGTCTCTGTGTGTCTCTCCTTTTGTAACCTGATGCCTCAGTGATCTGAGTCAGTCTCTCAAGTAAGATTTTAGCGGGTGAATTGAAAATGAATGATCAGTGCATGAAACAAGGAAAATGGGGACAAGTGGCTCATAAGTGGAGAAAGACGCTATTTTTTCTCTAATAATATATGTTGCAAAAATGAGTGACCCTTTTTAACCCCTTAGTGACCACCAATATGCCTTTTCACGTGATTCACTAATGGGCTTTAGGCTAGGCTGACGCCTTTTCACGTCAGCCTAGTCTAAGTCCTGCACGGGTCTCCCGTGCAGGCAGGAGCCGGGGCTCTGCTGTCTGATGACAGCTGAGCTCCTGCTCCAACGCCCGCGATCGAAGTTTACTTCGATCGCGGCCGTTTAACCCGTTAAATGCCGCCGTCAATAGCGACCGCGGCATTTAACTTTGTTTACAGAGGGAGTGCGCTCCCTCTGTCACCCATCGGCGGCCCGCGAATGAAATCGCGGGTCTCCGATGGGGTGTCATGGCAGCCGGGGGCTTGATAAAAGCCCCCAGGTCTGCCCTGGACATATTCCTGTTAGGACGCGCCGGAGGCACGTCCTAACAGATTGCCTGTCAGATTTACACTGACAGGCAATAATGCTCTGGTATACGAAGTATACCAGAGCATTATAGCAGCGATCGGAATATCGCACAGTAAAGTCCCCTAGTGGGACTAATAAAATCAGTCATCAAAGTGAAATAAAGATTATTAATAAAAAGTACAGTAAAAAAATAAATAAAACCATTTTTTTCCATAAAAAGTGGTTTTATTTAGTAAAAGTGTAAAAAAAAAAAAAAGTACACATATGTGGTATCGCCGCGACCGTAATGACTCCATTAATAAAGTTAATAGGTAATTTAAACCGCAAAGTGAACACCGTAAAAAAAAAACATGGCGAAATTGCAATTTTTTTCCATTGCCCCCCAAAAAAGTCATAATAAAAATGAATCAATAAGTCCCATGCACCCCAAAACAGTACCATTCAAAACTACGTCTTGTCCCGCAGAAAACAAGCCCAAAAAATCACTACATTGATGGAAAAATAAAAAAATTACGGCTCTTGGAAAGCGACGATGCAAAAACAAATAATTTTAGTTCAAAAGTGTTTTTATTGTGCAAAAGTCGTAAAACATAAAAAAACCTCTACATATGTGGTATCGCCGTGATCGTACCGACCCATAGAATAAAGGTAACATGTTATTTACGTCGCATAGTGAACAGCGTCAATTTAAAAACGCATAGAGCAATGGCGGAATTTCAGGTTTTTTTTATAATCCCCCCCAAAAAGGTTAATAAAAGTTAATATAAAAATTATATGTACCCAAAAATGGTGCCATTAAAAAGCACAACTAATCCCGCAAAAAACAAGTCATCATACAGCTATGTAGACGAAAAAATAAAAAAGTTATAGCTCTTTGAATGCGACTATAGAAAAACGAATAATATAGCTTGGTCATTAGGGCCTAAAATGGGCTGGTCACTAAGGGGTTAAGGCTAGGTTATTCTAAATACAGCTGTAGTTGTAGCCTATCTTTCTATAGAATTGATAGAATAAGCATTTAGAAGTATGTAATACATCAATCTATTGCTAGACATACTGTACCAGTTGCTGGATCAGGTTGGATAAAGGTTTAGCTAAAGTCTTTGCAAGAAGGAAACATGGGTTAAATTGTTCATAATCTATTTTAGTGCTGTAGTAACCATTTAAATAATGCCTCACAGGGTCTCCATAAGATTTGTATTATGACATTTAGGGAATAGTAACCTAGTGAATGAGCTAAAAAAAAAAACAACAAACCCTTCATACTTTAATAATAATTAAAATAAGCCTACGTTGGTAATTCTCAATAGATGTATAATTAAGGAATTATTACCCAGGATTAATATGTAACAATAAATAATAAAATAAGGTATCTATATATTTCTTGTTTACATCATGGCAAGTAAGAGGCTTATGGCAAGTTTATGAGGCAGATAAAAACACAATAATATACAAGCCTGGACATAGTCAAGTCTAGGACTTGATCTACATATAACTTAGAGGAAAAACACATGCAACTAGGATTTTTTTCTTTCTTTCTCCATAATATAAGCAGTACAATGTGGCTCTCCAGTGTTGATTACTAAAAATCTACTTTAAAGAATAATATTAGTTGTTACATAAATAGCAATTCTTTGATAAAATTCTGTCATCAGAAGCAATCCCTATAGCAGCGAGAGCATTCTGATCACAACACACACGGCATTCATATTTCCCATGGCTTCCATGAGAAGGTCTATTGATAGAATATAGGCTGCTAATGGGTCTATGAGTTAGCCAGCTCTCCTGCGTGTTATACTGTAGCACTTCTTCACCCAAAGAGAGCATTTCTAAAAATTAAAATTAACATATTATTACCATTTTTTAAACACATCCCTGATAGCCTTACTAAAAGTTGAGCAGGAGCAGGACCAGCCTTAGGGGTGTGTGTGACCTGTGCCTTTGCACATGGTGCATCACTCTAGCAGGTGGAAGGGGGTGCTGCACTGGCTCCCTTCCCCTGCTTGTTTCAGAAGCGCCCGGGCCCGGTGATTCAGCAGTTGCCTCTCCACCTGGGCGCTTCTTCACTCTCTTGCTAGCAGCAACACCGCGCATGGAGGCGCCCATGCCGCTACAGTGGTAGCGACGCCACTATAGCAGAGCAGGGAAGTATCTTTCACCAGTTCATGACATGAAGCTCAAGCACAGTTGGGTTATGCAGCAGGACAATGATCCAAAGCACACAAGCCTGTCCAGCTCTGACTGGCTCAAAAGATACAAAATTAAGGTTTTGGAGTGGAGGAGTCAAAGTCTTGACTTGAATCCCATTGACATTCTGTGGCAGGATCTTAACGGGCATTTCAGGCTTGAAAAACCTCCAATGTAGCCGAATTGGCACTACCAGTTCCAATTACTTTTTCGCAAGGATGATATAGGTTTGGCATAAATCTTCATTCTCAATAAATGAAATGATAATTTAACCCCTTGACGCATTATCACATACATGTACGTGATAAGTATTATATGGAAGTATGGAGCGCGCTCACGGGCTGAGTGTGCTCCATATGCTGTGTGTATCAGCTGTGTTTTAAGGCTGATACCCGGGACTAACGACCAGGAACAGCGATTGCGCTGTTCCTGGCCGTTTAACCCCTCAAATGCTGAGGTCAGTCCCAACCGCAGCATCTGAAGCGTGGGGGGCGGCTCCATTCTAAAGCTGATCATTTTTATAAAAAACAAATCACACTGTAGTTATCAGCAGCAAAGCGCCTATTAGATTAGTTAGGAGATAGGGAATTGATAAATTGGTGACAGAGTCCCTTTAAGGGGTTAAAAGCTGCATTTTGTGTTTACGCTACATTAATATTAGTTGTATGATCTGAAACATTTAAATGTGACAAATTAGTAAAAATAGAAGAAATCGGGTGAAGGGCAAATACTTTTTTCACAGTACTATACAGTACTTTGTAAAATGTTTCCTCAAGCATATGCAAGCAAATCATTTCGGATACCTCGGCTCAGTATCTTGACAAGAGATGGAAGTAACTGAAAATGCTGGTCTAATCACGTCAGTGTCAGGCAGCTCTGAGAGCCACAAAGGGCAGCAAATCTCTCTAATTGATCTTCTATTATACAATCTCATTTTCTGGCCAGTGTTATTTTATTTTGACTTCCTGACATGATTTATGGGGATCAATCTGGTGCTTGACAATCAGTAACAATGTTCTAATTATTGATTCTCTCCCCGGGGGGGAAATCATCTCCTTCCCTTTAGACAGCAAGACAAACGAGTTTATACCACAGGACTTATTCTATGGGAAAAAAAATAGGCAGTAGAAAAATAAAATATATTTACATATTGCTTTTCCATTGAATTTTCATCTCTTTTGATATGTAAGATGTTTAGGTAGGTGATTTGTAATAGACGCATAAATAAATTGCCAATTTGTGAGCTGGAAATCTGTTTTTTTTTTTTTATTGCAGCAAAATAAAATCATGTATAGAAATTGATGTATTCTACGCTGATGTTCTGTATATGGGTACATTTCATATGGATGGATTGATGAGCTTTTTGGAGCTGTGAATTACACTGCCATGTACAGTATGTCGTTTTCTGGGAGGCTGAGGTTGCAATGTTTATGACTGTGATAAATATTTCAACAATCTGATTTTTTTTTAAGCTGGAACCTAAAAAACAAAAAACATCAGAATATTTATACTAAAGCCCCTTATGTTCATTTAAAAACGTTTTCAATATTCTATAGTCCTGTGCCAAGTTATTAATGCTCAAAATTACAATCCTTCTGTATGAAGAGCCTCCTTATGATAACACTTCCTGCCTCTGTATTCTAACAGCTCACTGTTATCATGGGACATTGATTCCCAACTTTTTTGAGGAACCATAAGGGAACCCCTGGAAAATGTTTATCAGCCACCTCTATCCCACTAGAATTTTTTTTTACCCAAATCATTATTTCAGGGGCAACTTTAATTATTAAATGACTCAGACTTTTTGAAGGTTTTGCCCACCCTTTGGCAAGCATCTATAAACAAGCTAATGATCAATCCACCATTCCCTGCATTAAAAAAAAATTAAACAATTTTCCAGTTGGTTTGCAGTGAACCTCAGAGTTTCATGGAATTCTGGCTGGAATACTCTGTCATAGGGACACAGGTCCTCATAACAAGCAGCTAGCTCTCTTTTTGAACATTTTACCTCTTCTAAAAGTCTGATAGATAATTTCTGAATAGATGTTGGCCAACTTTCCAAAATATCAGAATGTCATATCTGCCAAGTCAAATCCCCTTCTCCAATATTGCTTTTAGATTTGAAATTTAGGACCCTAGGAAAGCTGGTTGACAACCCTGCGGGAGCTGTGACAGTCACTATATTGGTTTTCACTTCGCTTTCTCAGAAATAGATATAACTAAGTAACACCTAAATAGAATTATTAACAACTTGGTAGAAGCCAACAACTCAATGATTCATATTTACTGAAGATTTTTTTATTTTATGAGGAATTACTCTTTAATAGGATTTATTTGAAACAGCATTGAGAGCAACTGCAGAATATTTGCTCCTCGGCTCCGAATGCTGGTATTTATTATGAGTGATTCTTTATTTCCAGCTGATCTAGCATATATTAGTAAGCACACACCTGTGCTGCTGGATATCTGAAGAGCACTTAATACATGATTTGTTGTATTTTCATGACTTTTACATGACAATAGTGAAATTGGAGTGGACGGCATACATTTTAAGCACTGAGAACATCAAGGCTCAGCAGAAGAGACAATCTCGGCTATGTAGCAATATACAACACACTTTAAGAGAGTGCCTAAATAATTCCAATTATAGAGCTGCATTATCCCTGACATGTACACTAAAATGTTTATATACAGCATGTTTTATAGCTGGTGCCCTTTACCATTATTTTGCTGTATAGCTAAAGTCTCTTAAATGGGGAATTAAATCTTTCCTGTATAATTATGCATAAAAATAAATGCGCTATCTATGGAAATGACACAAGGAAAGTGACAGCTGTACCTGATTAAATGAAAAAGCCAACGTATGCAAATTTCCTCCTTATACCGCGATCTTCAGCCATCAGTCAAGTATCCCAGGGAGCCGTTTGGATGTAAACATAATGAAATACTTTCCATGTTATTATGCATGACCCTGATGATTGCTCTGAAAAGCCCAGCACATCTGGGGGTCATTTGCGGAACTTTCACCTTTACCGCATGCTAATTAAAAATTGCCATTGCATCTGTCTTGCCATTGTAGATTAGCATGTGGTGTCATTTACCTTTAAACAAATTGGATTTCTATCCTGCCTTTTGATATATACATCTGTCTATACCACACGGCAATCTAATTCGCTGGTTTCTCAGATTATGGAATGCAATGTTTATAGACAAGAATGGACATGATTTATATGTGTAGATAGCACTGTCTGCGAGCATTCAGTGTTGTATATATACCTGTAGCAGTTTATCCAAGGCTTTGCACTGAAATATTAAATAACATAGAATGAGATAGAAAAGACAGGTATAAATAGGGATTTCTGTGATATGTTTAATGTCACTCTGCCCTTTTCAATGCAATGGCTCTACAGCTGTAAATCCATTCAATGGGAAATGCTGTCATTCAAGATGTGTCACCTGTGCATTCCCTCTGCTGCATAAAGCACAGTCCAGTGATAATGGATGTTTGCTTAGACTTTACTGCCTATTTTAAAACAAGTTATATAACACAGATATCTAACACAGATATATCAAAGGAAATAAAAAATTCTCTATCATATATCAGGCTGACTATTTTCCAGTCCAAAGGGTGGGCCAATAATTGGGTCATTTATTGCAAAAAATGTGGTTCTTTTGATGGCCAGAAGGGTTCAGTATTGCAAAGTGGCTTCCAACATGTTAATCTTTATACAAATATTGTCAATAAAAAGAAAAGGATCAGACTAGGGCCGGACAATTAATTGAAAAAATAAATAATATGAAGCCAAAATTCAGCGTAATCAACTGCACATTTCGTTTTTTCTCTGGTTTAAACTGTATCTGCATCTTTAGGATGCAGATACAGTTAAATCCAATGGTAGGGGCAGGGAGCCCTAAGGTCCCTGCTCTACCATTCACTATGTATCGCCGCACGCGAGGCAGTGACGCCATCACGCCTTGCCGCCCAGACCAGAGGAGCAGAGGGATTTCCTCCACTCGTCATTGGAACAGGGTTAGATGAGTATGTATATTATTATTTTTATTAGGGCACTATTAGGGCTATATGGGGCAGTATACTGTGTGGGGGCAGTGTCAGTAGGTTTATTATATACAGTAGCATAAAGCAGGTTCAGGGGATAAATATTAATTCAAAGGCTAAGCATTCAAATAGGGGGCGTGGTATGCAAAGGGTGTGTGGCCTAAATAATCGTTCATCAATCCTAATTGAGGTTGCATGTTCACTTAATCGTGATTTTGATTTAGGTCATAATCGCCCAGTTCTAGACCCCCTATGTGAAAGTGACACCGACAGGACAAATAGTTTTCTACCGAACTTTGTGGCATATTGCTAGCTAAAATTCAGCTATCGGTGATCAACCTTCTTTTCTTACATACAAATAGCTGTTTTTACAACTGTAAGTGTTTCTTCTTTTGTAAAACAAACTGCATACAAAAATAAAATACATTTTCAAAATGTATTTACACGTTAGACCGCTTTTATCTCACAAATCTATTTAAACTTATGTTTAAACACTTCATAATAGCAAATTTTTCAATTAAAATATTTGCCGAGTTATTATACTAATTTGTGAAAGTGCCAACTAGTGTGGCATCTCACCCCCGTCTGTGTGTCCACCTTCATACGTCACCAACCGTGGCCATGCATATACTGTGTCTATTCTTATTACTGCATCCTCGGCAGAACAGAGGGTTTGCAGCTGTGAGCAGGATATCCAGTAATCTGATTCTTCTCTGCTTGTCTGAGAAGAATCTGACCATGCACAGTGGCGTCCACAGTTTCCCTGACAAGAAGCGCAGTAATCATGGTATTCTCAGTAACACAGAGTCACTGTTTTTGCTGCAGCTCGGGGAAGGGAGACTGGTTTGCAAAGCTGCGGCTTCATGGGTTGGTCATGTGGTGCAGCGCTACTGCCTGCTACAGAGCCGTGAAGACAATGAGGTAAGAAGGTATGTGAATAAAAGTAAACAATAAAATTTCAGCAAACAATCATTCTTAACAAGAACAGATGTAGCCAAGCTTATCTTGACTTTAATAACTTTCTGCAACGTGATATCTCACAACAAAAGAAAAGCCATTCAAAAAGTCCAGCTAAAGTTTCTTGACACTGTGTATTTAATGTGTTAAAAGCCAAGATAAAGATGGCTACATCTGTATATGCACCATATTTTGGTGGATATGTGAAGTTTTTTTAATCAAAAAGGCTCAGAATATAAACCCTTTAAGTTTAATTTACATATTATCCTCATGACTAGAGATGAGCGAACTTATGAAAAGTTCGGTTCGACTAGTTCGCCGAATTTCACGAAAAAGTTAGATTCGGACCGAACCTGTAATTTCCGTGCGCCGAGCATGGTACTGTCCAGGGTGCTGAAAGAGTTAATGGGCTGCACTAACTCTTTCAGCAACCTTGACAGTACCATGCTTGGCGTGCGGAAAATAAAATGTTAATGTAATAAAAAAAAAAAAAATACGTTCATACTTACATTCCTCCTGTCCGGCCTCCAGCGATGACGTTTCATCCATGTCGCTGCTGCAGCCAATCACAGGCTGTAGTGGCGGTCACGCACGTCACGTGACCGCCTCTGCAGCCAATCACAGGCTGCTGCGGCCTCTGCAGCCAATCACAGGCTGCCACAGCCTCTGCAGCCAATCTCAGCGTCATACACTCAACATCTGCACGCTCCTCTCCTGAAAATTTCAGGAGAGGAGCGTGCAGATTCTGTGCTGCTGTGAACTCTGCTCTTACCATTACGTAGCTCTCAGTCTGTTACCTCTCCTCCACTCCTGTCCTCAATAACACCTTCACATGATTGGCAAGTCACCACCCCGCACAAGATCCGCACGCTCATCTCCTGAAATACTCTGTGCTGCCTTAAACTCTGTGGACAGGTCAGGATCCTGTTTCTTTTAAATGCTGCTGGGGAACCCGCTCGATCCACTATATAAGGCTGCGCCTCCATCCTCTTCTGCCCCAGTCACTTATTCCCAAGCACTGTAGCGCAGCCTTATATAGTGGATCGAGCGGGTTCCCCAGCAGCATTTAAAAGAAACAGGATCCTGACCTGTCCACAGAGTTTAAGGCAGCACAGAGTATTTCAGGAGATGAGCACGGCCGGGCACGGCCGGCCACGGGCAGCCGGTCGTTTTTCCGAGCCATGCTCCCATTATAAAGTATAGGAGCACGGCCCGTAAAATAAAAAAAATAGAACATGTTCTATCTTTTTAACGGCACCGGCACCTTCCCGTGAGAAAACGGGAAGGTACCCGTGGCTAACAGAAGTCTATGGGCCCGCAATTTCGGGTCGTAATTACGACCCGTAATAACGGGTGTTTTTACGGTCGTGTGCATGAGGCCCCGTAATGACGGGTGGCTACATGTGTGCACCCGTCATTACGGCAGCGTTGCTAGGCGACGTCAGTAAATAGTCACTGTCCAGGGTGCTGAAAGAGTTAACTGATCGGCAGTAACTGTTTCAGCACCCTGGACAGTGAATTCCGATCAGAATATAGAGTAACCTGTAAAAAAAAAAGAACTTCATACTTACCGAGAACTTTCTGCTTCCTCCAGTCCGGTCTCCCGGCCGCCCGGCCGTTGCCTTGGTGACGTGTCCCTCTCGACATCCGGCCCGACATTCCTGGATGACGTTACAGCCCATATGACCGCTGCAGCCAATCACAGGCTGCCGCGGCCTCTGCAGCCAATCACAGGCTGCAGCGGCCTCTGCAGCCAATCACAGGCTGCAGCGGCCTCTGCAGCCAATCACAGGCTGCCGCGTCAGGAATGAAGGTCGGACTGGAGGAAGAAGAAGGACTCGTCACCAAGACAATGACCGGGTACGTATGAAATGCTTTTTATTTTATTTTTAATCAGCAGCCTCTTTTCTCTATCAGTGATTGATAGAGATAAGTGGCTGCCGATTTGTATAATATTTTTGACCGGGTTCGGTCAAAACGTGTTCGGCCGAACCCGGTGAAGTTCGGATTCGCTGCGAACCGAAACCGGGTTCGGTTGTCCCGGTTCGCTCATCTCTACTCATGACGGATAAAAGTAATAGATGCAAATGTCTTAAAATTTGGTGTTAAACGTGTACCTAAATTCCACATCAATCCTAAGAACGAGGTGCCTGGATGCCGTTCTTGGTAGAGAAGGGGCTAAACATGCACGGTTACTCAGAAATAAAGTCTTTAGGAGAAGCAAAAATAGTCTGGTGACCCCACTTGACTTTTTTTGTATCAACTAAAGGTATTATTGGAGAGTGACTGTGAATGCGCAGCCACTTCTGTGTGTGGAACAGGGACCAGGCAGTCTATTCTCAAATCACTGTGGATTTCAAAGGTCAGAACACATCCAAGACTTCAGACTTGTTTTTTACAGATAAATAATTTGTTAGACAAAACATTAAAGTGTAATGCGTAAGGCATAAATATGTAATGTTAATATTAAGGTGAATATCCTGGTGGGCAATATCCAATAATGCTAATAACTAAAGCTGATAACACATTGGACCAAGAATAGATGGAAATTTCTAGGGTACCATCTAGGGCTCGTAGTAACAGCATGGGTATATAAGACAACTATAGGTACTTTTACACCGACACATTTTGGCCGGTGCAACGAGCACCGATCAAAGAGACAGCTCGTTGATCAGCACTCGTTTGTTCTTTTTACTAGGAGCTAGTAAGGGGATGAGCGCTCGTTACTCCGATCACTCGTCCCCATACACTTGTATAATGTCGGAAGCACACAGGGAGATGTGCTGCCAACAATGATAATATTTTGCACTTTTCAAATGATACGATCAGCTGATGAATGCTGCCCTGTTTACACAAGGCAATGATTGGGAACGAGGATTCTTTGAACGCTCGTTTGCCGGATAATTGGCCTGGGTAAAAGGGTCTTATGTATCTAATTCCCGTAATATTGTGGATCTGTTTATTGATTCTAAATTACAGATAAGTATTTAAGCTTTACTTTGTGTTGGAGTTACCAAGTTTATTACATTAAATATCTATGTGCAGATTTCTACTGCATTTATTCATTCAGTTTTGAGAAGAGAAACACTGTGAGTGATAATGGATAATGCAGATGCAGTCAAAATTAGGTTCTGAGCATTGTGTGTTGTGATGTGTGATGTTTTATTTAGCATATCTTCCCTATACTTCATAACTATGTTTTAGTTTAATACTTTTTCATAATTTGTCACAAAAGTTTGTGTGAACTTGTGAGATAGGACTTGAAATATGTCTATGACAATGTATTCACTGATGGTGCATAAACCATCAAAATATACAAAAATCAGTAGATACTGGAGTATTGTTGTCTGTCAGACAGATGTGGAAATAGCAAAGACCTTTACAATATAATGCATTCCACATTTTATCAATCCAATTAATTGAAACTGATGGCCATTTAGGGAATGTAAACCATAATTAATTACCAATAAATAGGTCAACATAATGTTTTGTTAAATTACTCAACCCATGACCTTTCTTAAATTAATCATGGAATGATTTACAGTCTGCAAGGCTAAATCTCCCAGGTTCTTGGGAACCACTTACTGCTTGCCTTTAGCAATTTGTGCACAAAAGCAGAAAAACCCAAGGTCCAGGTGAGAAAACTACATATGTTTTTATTCCCTTGACATTCATTAAGATTACTGGTTCAGGATGCCTAGCGTGCCCTTCTAAAGCAATATATCTCATCCATTGACTGAATGAGTAAACAAAGAAGCAAATGCTGCAACAAACATCCGCTAACAGAAGAGCAGATACATTATATATATATATAGTACTGTGCTAAAGTTTTAGTCAGTTGTGAAAAATGCTGCAAAGTAAGAATGCTTTCAAAAATAGAAGTGTTAATAGTTGTTTTTTTTTATCAATGAACATAATGAAAACTGAATGAACAGAAGATAAATCCGAATCAAATCAAGATTTGGTGTGACCACCTCAATTCATCAATTCTTTTAGGTATACGTTCGGAAAGTCATGGATTTTGTAGGATTATATTCAGGTGTATGTTTAACCAATTAAACCAAACAGGTGATAATAATCATCATTTTCACATGTAGGTTGAAACAGAGTCATTAAGGCTGGGTTCACACAACCTATTTTCAGACGTAAACGTGGCGTATTATGCCTCGTTTTACGGCTGAAAATAGGGCTACAATACGTCGGCAAACATCTGCCCATTCATTTGAATGGGTTTGCCGACGTACTGTGCAGACAACCTGTCATTTACGCGTCGTCGGTTGACAGCTGTCAAACGACGACGCGTAAAAATACAGCCTCGTCAAAAGAAGTGCAGGACACTTCTTTCAGACGTAATTTGAGCCGTTCTTCATTGAACTCAATGAAGCACAGCTCAAAATTTACGGCTGTCAGAGAAGCCTCGCAAAATGCGAGGAGGAGGAATTACGGCTGAAACGAGGCAGCTGTTTTCTCCTGAAAACAGTCTGTCATTTCAGCCGTAAAAGCCTCTCACCGTGTGCACATACCCTAACTGTAACAGAAACTGCTGTGTAGGAGACTTTAAGCTGGATGAGGAACAGCCAAACTCTGCTACAAATGTGAGATTGTGGAAGATAATTTCATGTCACAGGTCCACCATATCAAGACTGAGCACAGCAACAAGACACAAGGTTGCTGTATCAGCAAGGTCTCTTCCAAGATTTCAAAGCAGACTGGGGTTTCAAGATATGCTCTTCATGCTCTTTTGAAGAAGCTCAAAGAAACAAGCAACGTTAAGGACCATAGACGCAGTAGTCGGCCAAGGAAACTAAGTGCAGCAGATCAAAGGCATATCATGCTTACTTCCCTTCGAAATCGGAAGATGCCCATCAGTGCCATCAGCTCAGAACTGGCAGGATCCAATGGGACCCAGGTACACCCATCTACTGTTCGGAGAAGTCTGGCCAGAAGTGGTCTTCATGGAAGAATTGCGGCCAAAAAGCAATACCTTCAACATGGAAACAAGGCAAAGCAACTTGAATATGCACGAAAACTTAGGAACTAGGATGCAGAAATATGGCAGCAGGTGTTCTGGACTGATGAGTCAAATTTTAACCATTTGGCCGTAATACAAGGCTGTTGTTCGCTGAGGGGCTAAATTTATTCTACAGCAGGACAACAACCCCGAACATAACTACAATGTCATTAAGAACTATCTTCAGAATAAATAAGAACAAGGAGCCCTGGAAGTGATGATATGGTCCCCACAGCCCTGATCTCAACATCATCGAGTCTGCCTGGAATTACATGAAGAGACAGAAGGATTTGAGGAAGCCTACATCCACAGAAGATCTGTAGTATTTTGTTTTTCTATTGTACTAAATAAATAAAAAAAATGCTGAATGTGAATCTTTTGACACTAACATTATCTACTTGTTTTTGTGGGTTACAATGATTTTTCAAGGTGTAAATATGCTACGATTCTGTAAAGGGCAGTCTGGTAATCATATTATTATGGTTATTGAGAATGATTGTCCAGTAAGTATTCACAAGTAGTTTTGCATGACTACTACCCCACAAAAACCATGGCAATAAAAAACATGTAAAAATATGCAGTTTTGGCTATTTTGCCATGATTGTGGTCCTAGAACTCCTTCTATGGAGAACGACATTGCAGTACCACATGTAGTAGTAATAATACTACAAATTGTTATTTACGTTATTTTATTTTTTTAATGCCTTGGCTTTAAAGAGGCTCTGTCACCAGATTCTCAAATCCCTATCTCCTATTGCATGTGATCGGCGCTGCAATGTAGATAACAGCAATGTTTTGTTTTTTTAAAAAACGTTCATTTTTGGCCAAGTTATGAGCTATTTTATATATATGCAAATGAGCTTTGAAATGGACAATTGGGCATTTTTTTTTTCGTTATGTCCAACTGGGCGTGTATTATGTTTTTAACTGGGCGTGTTTACGTGTATGACGCTGACCAATCAGTGACCAGTCAGCGTCATACACTCCATTCATTTACACAGCAGCGTCATACACGTAAACACGCCCAGTTAAAAACACAATACACGCCCAGTTGGACATAATGAAAAAAAAACGCCCAATTGTCCTTTTCAAAGCTCATTTGCATATATATAAAATAGCTCATAACTTGGCCAAAAATGAACGTTTAAAAAAAAAACGTTACTGTTATCTACATTGCAGCGCCGATCACATGCAATAGGAGATAGGGATTTGAGAATCTGGTGACAGAGCCTCTTTAAACCATAAACAAAACCATAAACAAAGTGGTGTAGTGTAGTGTAGTGTAGTGTAGTATGAGCCAGATATTGTGTTAAATGAGTTGTGTTAAGAGCAACTCTGAAGCCTCATTAATTATTTTTTTCACTTTAAAAAAAAACAAAACACCATGTTTTTTTATTGTCTTTATGCTAGAAAGCTGATGTTGTGTGTAGATTTTAAATTTTATGTCATTCATGTGGTACACCATGGCCTTAATGTGCCGCCACAAATAAATTCAAGTGGACTAGAGTCTGCAGACCCCAGAGGCCATTCCATGTAATCAGTATTGGATTGGAGACTCCAGTAGAATTGAGTCTGAGAGCCCTCCCATAAGTTACATGCAGATGTAAGTTTTTTTTGGCATTTTTCATGCAGCAATTTTTTTTCTAGTTCTCATAGACTGTTTTCCATGCCTCTTCTCTCACTCAGACTGTTCCCAATGCCCCCTATCACACAGACTACTCCCCATGTCCCCCTCTCTGACAGACATGCCATTCTCTCAGACTGCCCCACCCCTCTCATACAGACTGCCCCCTTGCCCCTTCTCTTACACACTGCTACCCATGCCCCCCACACTCACACAGACTGCTACCCATGCCCCCTCTCTCACACAGACTGCTTACCATGCCTGCTTTTTTCACACACAGACTGCTCCCCATGTCCTTCCTTCATCACATACTGCTCCCTTTGGTTTTCCTCTCTCTGGCACATAGACACCTTCCCCCCATTTTCACAGACTCCCCATGGTTCCCCTCATTAAAATGCACATAAAATACAAAGTGCAAAAATATGCCGGGGCCCCCTGAGCCAGAGGAGCTGGGAGGCCCACTTATTAGTTCTGGAGCCCGCCGGGGAATTCACTGGCTCACCGGTGGGGTGGGAAGCCTGCATGTGACTGCAGTTATCTATCCAGCAAACTGAAAACTACTGATCCAACCATTGGTGTATGAAGACTGGAGTGGTGTCTTTTCTTTCTGAAAGTATGGAATTGTCCTCAATTAACAGGCACAGCATTTTTGTGTGTTACAGCATGTTAAATGCATTTTAGCATTCAGGTTTGTGTCAAAGAAAAAAAATGTGGCTGATGTTTCCTCATATGCCACAGCATCAGTTTTTCCACACCTTTCATCTTTGAGGGTATGGGTTGGTATCACTCCAATAATGTGGGATTTGATGATTAGCTCCTCTATTCATTGTCTTCATCAGGACCTCAGATAAGACATCTGTGTCTACATTTTTTTTCTCCATATATATGAATGCCCTTGAATCAACCTTTAGAATACATAGGTTGTTAGAAGTGACGTAGGCAGTTAGTAAGTCAGACCATTATATCTGATAGGATTGTCGACATTCAGGACCTACTAATGTATTCCTTGTTTTACAGATGTATGATTACTCCAGTGACATACAGCATATGGATTTTTTTGGATGTTTTAGCTTTTGTCGCTCATTATACTGAGAATAAGCACATTTATTGTCATGGGGATCAACAGTCCCACAATGGAGTACATTTTACAAATGTTATTTTATGATATCCTTGAGTAGTGACTGATATATCACACAATACCTGACCTTTTAACAGTTTGCGGCAATTTCTTTCTAAAAGTCCATGCAGGTCAAGATCAGTCCTAACAAAACTTGTATTTTTTTTTCAGGCCTCCACAGATTTATGCTAGCAATATATTAGTTCTATTATTCATGCACTTGAGTAAAGATTACCACTGGGAGTACCACTGTTAATGAGCCACAATCAAATTTGTTTAATAACAAACCTACCATCGGAAAGTATAATAATTTAATACTCAGGCCATTTGTAAGTATTGCACTGAGCAACAATGGGGTAAATGTAATTATCTGTTTATGGCTGCTATGAAACATTGTGTAAAGACATTTAAGCTTTAATTGGACAGAACCAGCATGAATAATACATTGCGGAGATAAAGTATCCGTATTAAAGACTGACTATTTGTATCTCTCGGTAATCTAGGTTCGTGATAGAAAGAGTACCCTCCTGCAACTAGCGATTACATTATATTATGTTTAGTACTTGCTGTGACTTCAATTTATCAAAAAGTAAAATCATTTAGAGAATTGTCAATGTGACCGAACAATGGAACTGCCATTGACCCTCTAATTCTGTATTAGTAATTGAGGGAATGTACCGACAACATACCGCAAGCAAACATTATGCAGACAGTTGCAGGCAGATGTTCTTGTGCTCTCTTTTTCAGTCAAAACGTGTTTTATCAATCAGCTTTCATTGATATTATGACTTTACAAATGTACTGTGTGATAAGCATAGCAGTCACATACCAAGATGAATGCACACTGAGTGCTAGATTATAATTGCATCTATCACAATCAAAATGTATTTTTCAGCAAACTCTTTATATAATTGTTCCATATTTTGCACAGAGTTGGAAATGTGTGGGGTGGTTGACATTAACGCTATGTTTGTTATCAGAGTTGAATTCC